>NC_056737.1:1495269181-1495366681 GCF_019279795.1 Protopterus annectens | reverse complement strand
ATCCTGCTATTCTAGCAACTTTTTCAGTTTGCAAGAGTAACGTTTAAAATCTGCCCCTATTTTTGGGCCTTTGTTCCCCCCATTATGTTAGGGTTTGTCCAGATTCCCAGATTCCTTGGACTAATAGGTTAACAGGTATGGTGAGGGTAACTGTTAAAATGGCAGCCTATCCCATATCACAAAATATGAAGAAGTAGAAAGAAACTAAAGCTCTTAACTCAGGATCAAAATACATTCTTAGAAATATTACCTGTTGAAAAGTACAAATTAAATGGTAAATTTTGTTGGTTTGCCTACTGATGCTTACTGGGGGAGTACACTATTATGGAATGCTAAGAAAATTTATAATTAGTTGCCTGAAAGTTTTGTAAAAAAAAAAAAATTAAGAAAATGGACTACTGGTACTATGGACCACTCACGGAAAAACACAAATCAGTCAGACAGACTAACATGCATTAAATATTTGACAGTACAACTGTGAATGATGTTATGCACAAAACAAGTATTTGTAATGAGCTTCATAGTACAAGGGAGAGTATTGTCAAACAAGCATGTCAATGTGCTTGACAAGAAGGCAAACAGTAATGACATTACAGGTGGTGTTTGTGGAAACCATCATAGCAATTATTTTGTCATTGTAAATTATAAACTAAAAGGAAATTCTATGTTCCTTTGCAGGAAGGAGTAACTTTATTTATTTATTTTATTTTACATTTGTGAACCGGGCTAGCCCAACTGGATGTATGTCCATTTTCAGCGGAAGCCCGGGAAGAAAAGCTCCACAAGTTTCAAAAAAAGTACACAAAGACAGTTATATGTACAAAGACATTGGAACTATTAATTAGAAAGTCACACAAAAAATGTCAAAAAGAAATGTTAGTAAATATTCATGGGAAGAAGTACATGGACACACTCATACTGCAAAATTACACATGAGGTCCAAAGAGTAAACTGGTTATAGTTAATAAAGTAAACAATATATACATAGGCGCATGCCCTAAATAAGATAATGCGATAAGAAGCAAGGTATTATGGGAAGGGTTAGTTATTTAATCTGGGTTAGCACAGGGGCATAGCCAGTGTGATTTAAGGTAGGGTTTAAGTTTCCTTTTAAAAAGGTTAGCTGAGGATAGGGAGGTTAGCTGATTGGGGGGACTGTTCCAGGTTTTACTCACAGTATTAGAGAACAGAGTGTCACTAGCTGAGTTATTAAATTTAGATATTTGTACTAGTAGTTTGTTAGATGAGCATAGGGTTTTGAGATTATTATAGGGGGTGACTAGGGAATTGGGTATAGGTGTGTTTTCTGGTTGATACAGGATCATGTGGGGTACTATTACTTGATTGAAGAGTATTAGATTTGGCAATTCTAGCCAGCCTAGTTGATTCAGATTGATACAATGATGGGTTCTATAGGAGGACCCAGCAGCAAATCTGGCAATATTGTTGTAAGAGGTAGACAGTTTGTTCAGAGTACTTTTACATAATTTGGTATAGATAGGAGAGGCATAAAGCAGAGTAGAGATAAGGTGGGTGTGGGCAGTGATGATCCTGGCTAGTAGAGTTAGAAAGGGTTTGATCCTGTAGAGGGAACCTAATTTCTTATTCACCGTTTTTATAGTGTTATTGATGTGAGGCTCATAAGATAGGTTATTATCAATTAGAACCCCGAGTAGTTTAGTGGTAGGATCAGGAGATAGAAAAGTTCCATTACTAGAGGTTACAGTAAAGTTAAGAGGGGAGGTTCTACGGGCGGGGGTAAATAATGACATTTTTGTTTTTTGGGGGTTTAAGATAAGACATCTATGCAGAAGCCAATTTTCAACTGTGGTAAAGGTCTTTTGGGTTAGAGACTGAAGTTCTGATGGGGAAGTGGCAGAGCATATAAGTGTGGAGTCATCTGCTTATTGGATGCAAGTGGCTTGTGGGATTACAGAATGGGGGTCATTTGTAAAGATGGAGAAAAGTAAAGGTCCCAATATGGATCCTTGTGGGACTCCTAGGGTAACTGGGAGGTGGGAAGATAAGGTGTTTGCCCACAGTACAGCCTGCTTTCTATTATTTAAGTAGGATTGGAACCACTGAATAGCAAGAGCATCCAACAACAGGTTTTTGAGTGTGTTTATGAGGAAGTGGTGGTTGACCATGTCGAAGGCTTTTGACAGATCAATAAAGAGGGCTGAGGATAGAGTGTCATTATTTCGATTTCTATTAATGTGGTCAGAAAAGGATAAGAGAGCAGAGGTGGTGTTTTGATCTAAAGCCATGTTGACAGCTGGCTAGTAGATTTTTTTCAAGTAGGTGGGTTAAAAGTTGCATGTGAATGCATTTCTCCATTACCTTTGCCACAGAGGATAGTATGGCTATGGGCCTGTAGTTGGAAAAGTCCTTGGAAGTACCACCTTTATGCAGGGGGATAATGTGGGAGACTTTCCAGATGGATGGGATGGATCTTTCAGAAATACTTCTATTAATGAGGATGCATATGGGGTAAAGCTATGACTTTAGCTGATTTTTGCAGGTACTTGATCTGCAGAGAGTGTGGTGGGTTTAAGGTTCTGGTTAAGTTTACAGGCAAGGGATGTGTGAACTGGTTGAAAATGAAATAGAGAGGGAGTTATTGGTGGTGGCAGTGGTGGAGTCTGTGATGTTAGGAGATAGGTGGTTGGCCAGGGATTGAATGGTTTCTGTAAAGAAAGTGTTAAATGAGTTGTCTATTTGGGTAAGATTATTGTGATTAGAGCCAAAGGGAGTAGGAGTGCATGAGCGTCCTGTGTAGGAGGTTATTTATGCCTAGCCAGAATGTTTGAGGATTATTATGGTGGGTTTGTTGAAGATGGCAGTAGTAGTTCCTTTTATCAGACAGTATGGCTTTTTTTGTTTAATTTCTTAGCTCCCTGAACTGTAGGTGATCTGAAGGGCTTTTTGTTGCCCGCCAGTTGGCCCATAGTTTATTTCTTTGGAAGATTTTTTGTTTGGTAGTTCTGGTGAGCCATGGGGCTGGTTTAGTTCTAGTTCTAATTTTACGTATAGGGGCATAGCAATCTAGAATGGCTAAGAATTTTGAATTAAAGTATTTGACTGCATCATCTACTGAACCTAACTCTGAACATTCTACTTTCACACTGCTCTCCCTCACCTAGCCCTGAAATTGTATTCTGCATCCCTGTCCTGTAGCACAGAAATACCCTGCTAGACCACAAAACACAGTCTAAACACTGCCCTTACCTTAGTACTAAGTACAGATTATATCAAAACTGGCAAACACTCAGTTAAAAACTCAAAGATTCAGTTTAAATTCTAATTTACATATAAGCATCTATTTAACACTACTTTACATAATATAGCTTATTTAACATTACTTTACATAATATAGCTTATTTAACACTACTTTACATAATATAGCTTCTTTGACACTACTTACATAATATTGCTTACAGATACACTTGAAGTCAGTGTTAGCCCTGCTCCACTCACCCTCACTGCGCTCGGGCTCATTTCACACCCCTCCCTGTCCCCAATTCTCACCCGCCCCCAGTACCTCTTCACTTATAGGTACTTTACCACACCTCTATTACAACACCCAATCACCCTCACCGTCATACTCCTTCCACCCTGCATTATCACCCTATCAACTTTACACAATTATTCCTCCATCCACTCTACTACCTCCATTCTGATCATCTGACTTTATATCTGTTGTGTCATCAAACTGATTCCAACCACTTGGCTCCTCCATCATTATGTTATACTACTCTTTACTACCCATTCTGCTAGCCACTTATATACTCACTTTGTACGAAAACCAACAGCTTAATGGGTATCAGTTCCCTGCTGGACATACCATCGCCCCAGCTTTAGAATATCCCACTTTTAGCCATACCATTAACATTGGGTACAACTCAACATCACTTTCAATCTTACAGCATATCATCCCCCGAAACATTAGGTCAAGATCCAGACACTACTACAAACTTTTAAACAAACTCCTGAGGCTTATCACTGAGTATAGGCCTAGTCTTATACTCAGTGGTGACATTCACCCCAATCCAGGCCCATCCACCACCGATACAATTACCCTCTCGACCTGCAACCCAAGGCACAAAACTATAACCAGTAGAACAACTAACCATCTCCTTGTCTGTCATCTTAATATTAGGAGCATTAATAATAAGATACAGGAATTGCATGCCCTCCTGGCTGTCTAATCCCCTGATGTTCTCTGTCTATCTGAGACCTGGTTAAAATTTAACATTACTGACAATGAAGTGCTACCACCCGGATATAATGTACACAGGCTGGATCGTGCTTCCAGGAAAAGTGGAGGGGTGGCTGTATTCTATAAATCTGAGTTGAATGTGACCATAGATGTTACTCAACCACCTCAGATCAATAACTCAGAGATTATTGCCACTAGATTGCAACTTAACAAAAGTAAAAGCATCAACATCATCTGTATGTATATTCCCCCAGGTAATAATGACACGCTTCACTGGCTATCTTGTCACTACCCCCAAGAAACACTAATACTAGGAGACTTTAACATCGACTGGGGTTCTTGTTCCATAGAATCCTCTTCTACCCACATCAACTTGCATGCATTTACACAAACCATTACCACCCCTACCAGGCTAGGTAAACCCAAACAAAAAGATAGTATACTCAACTGGGTACTCGTAAATAGTAATCCCCACCTGTACACTGCTGCTACCCTCGCCGATGACCTAAGTGACCATCTTCTCACTTACATAATTAAGGATAAAGCCATTACCCCACAACAACCCCTACTCAGAAAAGTCAGGAGCAAAAGAAAATTTGACCCTGACAAATTCCAACTGGAACTTAGCTCTTGTAATTGGGCGATGCTAAAACACCTACCCTTAGAGGAGGCAGTTGCCTATTTTAACAACAAATTTCTTGGAATCCTTGATCTACATGCACCTGCCCACTCAAAACGTACAAAAGCAAGAACTGCACCATGGCTATCTAAAGAGACAAGACTAAAAATTACCAGCAGAAACAAACTATGGGCTCAATGGCGTTCCACAAAAGACCCCCATGATCATGTTAAATATAGGTACGCTAGGAATGAAACAAAAAAAAATATTCTACAGGACAAAAAACAATACTACTGCAATTTGCAGACAACCAACAAGGACAATCCTCAGAAGTTCTGGGCAGGGTTGAACAATCGACTTCGCCCTGGTAAAACATCTACACCTATCCCTGCTGGCACCATTGATAAATCCCCAGAGGAGGTCTCTGACAATTTTAACCATTTCTTTACTGAAACAATTAAAGCCCTAGCTAGACAATTACCTTCTAGCTCCCCTGCCCCTGATACTTCTACCTCTAAAAAATGACTCTCATTCTCCTTCCAACCAGTGTCCACATCACTTATCCGTAACATGATCAAAAAATTAAAACCTACCACACTCTCCGCTGACCAGCTCCCCACTGAGTACCTTCAAAAATCAGCTGATGCCATTGCCTATCCAATATCGATACTAATCAATCGTACCATAGCAGAAGCTAACATTCCCACCATCTGGAAAACATCCTACATAATCCCACTACATAAAGGAGGTTCCTCTACGGAATTCTCCAATTATAGACCTATAGCTATACTTTCTCCACTTGCAAAGATTATGGAAAAATGTATACAAAAACAATTTATGCACCACCTAATCCAAAATCACCTCATGGCGGATACTCAGCATGGTTTTCGTCCACACCATAGCACAACCTCAGCATTAATAGCTTTTACCAATACCATAAACAATAACCATAACAATAATCACATATCCTCTGCCCTATTCTTAGATCTTTCCAAGGCATTTGACATGGTTGATCAGCAACTTCTGGTTCACACCTTTTCCACTTTGATACTAATGCCCTTCTTTGGTTTACATCCTACCTTAATGGAAGACAACAGGCTGTCCTATGGCAGAACAAGCTCTGTAATCTATTACCAAACACCCTTGGAGTACCACAAGGCTCCATATTAGGGCCCCTACTGTTTTCCATCTTTATTAATGACTTGTATACAGTCATACCAAACATCAGCTGTATCCAATACGTTGATGACGCCACCCTGATTTGCTCAGCTACTTCTCCCACAGACCTGAGGGTCGCTACCCAGTCCACCTTTAATACCATAGAAAATTGGCTCTCTGAACGTAGATTGTTACTAAATCCCAAAAAACTAAAATGCTGTTATTCTCTCCAACTCATAGGTCTACCGCCTTCACCTTTACCATAAATGCAAAAGATGGGACAATACTTTCCCCTGACCCCTCTACAAAATTACTGTCATTATTGACAATAACCTAAAGTTTGACCTACATGTAAATCAAACAATCAAGAACATCAATAAAAAACTTGGGTCACTGTATAGAATAAAAGTCTTCCTAACCCCTCCAGCTAAGATGGCTATAGCTCGCTCTCATCTACTCTCAACACTTTTATACGCCTCCCCTCTTCTCTCCAATCTAAACAAATCTGTACTAAATAGACTGTCAACCTGTTACAATCATATTGCCAGGTTTGCCACTGGAATGCCTTTTAAAACACACCACTGCATCAATCTAAAACACCTTGGGTGGCTAGAACCTCCCAGTCTCATCCATTATAACCTGCTGATCATGGCTAACAAAATCCTCTATAACCTAGATAACAAACCAGCCCTTTAAAATATTATCACCCCCCACAACAATCCTAGACTGCTTCGATCCTCGAACAAACTTCTAACTCAGACAATCAAAATCAACAACGTCGCTGGAGATGCCCTCTTTGCTAACGCTGCAGGCAGAGCCTGGAACTTACTTTCAGGTGATATTACTTTGCTCTCCTCCCTAGGGCAATTTAAAACTAAACTCAAACAACATATGGCATTTAACTGGCTTTGCCACTGCAACAAGCCTGGGTAACTCTCAACATGAATGTGAATAACCCAACTAACTATTTTTTGTTAATTTTCTCCTGACTATAACCAGGTGTATCTCATGTCTGTCTGTGTATTCGTTGGTAATACTAGTTATGTACTCTTGTTTTACTTGTATTATTGTATCTGATAACTTGCAGCTTATCTCCCCAGGCCTCCACTGAAAATGGACATGGCTCCAGTTGGACTATCCCGGTCAACAAATGTAAAATAAAATAAAATAAATAAAATAAAATCTAATGGAAGATGTTTCAGGGGTGTCTAGTCACAGGCTGAAAGTTCAATTTGGAAGCTATCCAAGTTAAAGTTTTTGTTGGTCCTTACAGTCCTATAGTTGGTTGAGTTTGGAGAGCCAGTCTTATATCTGATTAAGTAGGTGAGTGAGTGGTCGCCTATATCTTCTGGGAGGTTGCCTGTTTTATAAGTTTGCTGTTGAGTATTAGTGAGAATCCAGTCTAGGGTGCTTTTTTTTGTTGTTAAGCTTATTAGTTTGGTTAGGGGATGTTACGGTTTGGGTAAAGCCAAATAGGTTAATATGAGTAGAAGGCTGCTCAGATGTACAGGAAATCCAGTTTATATTAAAGTCACCAAGTATTATGGTTTCTTGTGGGTAGCTGGTTGATAGCCATCTGAGGATAGCTTCTAATGTGTTAGTATTATTGCCTGGGTGAAGGTAGATACAGATTATATATATGGATTTACATTTGTTGAGCTGAAACGTAGATATAAGAATCTCAGCATTACTGGGAAGAGGCAGTTTGGGGTCTAGTGAGGTAACTTGCAGTCCATTTTATAAAGTATAGCTACACCTCCACCCTTCTTTGCATTATGGTCAAGTCTCAGGATATTACAGCCAGGGGGAATAACTACACTATCTTGTATTGATGGGTTAAGCCATGTTTCAGTAAGACAGAGGATATCAAAATAATGTACATCTATAAGGGCATGCAGGTGAGCAACTTTATTATTGATGCTTCAAATATTTAGATGTGCTATCAGAAGAGAGTTGGGGGGCCTGGTAAGTAGGTGTGTGTTAGTAGGAGTTGTTGTATCAGGCTATGTAGCTGTGCTTGAGGTTGGACCAGGGTTTGGGTGTATGTCACCATCTAAGAGGAAGTGGATCTGAACTCTTAGGGTGAGTTGCAAAAGTTTAGAAATTAGGTTCTGGGATTTTCTAGCTTTTGAGTTATAGTAAGAAATGTGAGTGAGTCTATGAAACCTAGCTGACAAATACCTTGCTGGGCAGAAAGAGATGTTGAGACCAAGGGGAAGGTTAAGTGTAGGTATAGAGGTTTGCCTAATGGGGTAGTGAAATCCTAGATATTTATGATGTTCATAGAGAGTAAGTAGATAGGGTATAGTTAGAATAGTTAGCAGTGATAGTAAAAGTAAGGGATTGTGGTATGTTTGGGACATTAGTTGAGGCATTGTAGGAACAATATGAATGAGGTTGATATGTAGGGATATTTGCAGATAAGACAGAAGGGTGAGGATTGGTGAGAGATGAGTAATAGTACCTTAAGAGGAGGATTTTGTGTTTGGTGATAGTGTAGTGGGTGTGGCAAGTGGTATATATGCTTAGGACCACTGGGGGCCGGTGAGATTTGGGGGCAGGTTAGGGGAGCGGAGTGAGCCCGCAGGGGGAATGGAGTGGGAAGAGCACCCTAGGAGAACAATCAGAGAAGCTGATTGTTAAGGTAAGTATAGGTGGGGAGAGGTAGGTAACAGATAGCCTGAATAGTATTTAGATTATGCAAAGTGGTTAGGCAGTGAAGAATGTAAAAGGTAGGAGGGTAGAGTGGGACTATACACTGATACAAGATATAGGAATTGGGATGCCTATAAGGTGAGTTTAGAGACAATAGGTTAGGTCTAGAGAAATACTGCCAGCTAGTGGTCAGAGGTGAAATAGCAATAGTAGTGTCTACTGGGAGAGAGAAAGGAATGTAGCAGAAGTCAGAGTTTGAGTATGGTAGGATAGGAGTTAAAAACAGAGGTTAAAAGAGAGAGGAAGGGAGACCAGGTCTAGGAACAGATAGAGTTTGGTTGCTGGCTGTCCTGGCTAATGAGAGTAAATGTACAGCTTACAGAAGTTCACACTATTATGTCTACAGACAGTGTTTTTTTAAAGTACATACTTTCTCTTATTTAATGTATTCCCTTGAGGGGATTGTTGCACAGGGAAGGATGTATTATATAGAACAGACCTGTGAATTCGAGCAATAATCAGTATAAAGCTAACTTATTGTCAACAGAAAATAAAGTGTCCACTTCTCAATTAATGCCTAAATTACTTGTAGTGAATGCAATTGATCGTTTATGGAGTGTCAGTACAGAAAAATACAGTAATGAAGTAAAATTATCTAACGAATAGTTAATTTATAAAAAGAATGATGGAACAAGTACCAAAGTGTGAATTTAGCAAGATATAGAGGCTCCTTTTGGATCAATATGAAATAAATTTTCCAAGGCTAATAAGGTCCTAATAACATGGTAGATGGATCTAAGGCTGAAGTAGGGATGCTTCTAGAAAGTACTGTTTTTAATTTTGAAACTGGAATAAAAGGTGGTTCGGGAAAGGAGCCCTACTGCAAAGGTAATAACAATAAGACCATGATTTTACTGATTTTACCAGTGGAAGAGGGTCACTTTGTAAGGTAAGTATGCATGCCTTACAAGAAATAAGAAAGATAAGAGCATGAATTTACCAAGGAAAGAGAAGCCCTGTGCAAAGAAATTGTGTTTTCTCCTTAGAATGAAAGACAAAGCTTTTATAATGTGATTTAGAGAAAGGAAGGAAGGAAGTTTATGCCAAACTTTCCTTCAATGAACAAAGAATACAAGGGCAAGTAATCAAAATGACAGGAAGGAGGAGTGATGGCAGAAGTGAGTCTGTAAAAGAAACCTTAGTCAGTGAAGATAAAATTAGTTGGACCCAGAAAAAGGAACTACATAATACAGATGAGTGAACTCAGAGAGGGGCATTTTGAGAAGAATGTAAATGGTCTGGAAGAAAGGTTCTATATAATGGTAAATGTGCTTCTCTACAGAAGAAGGAGCAATGAGAGGCAACATAGATAGATAGATAGAGAGATAGATAGATATATAGATAGACAGATATATAGATAGATAGATAGATAGATAGATAGATAGATAGATAGATAGATAGATAGACAGATAGATAGATAGATAGATAAACAGAAAAATACTAGTAGGTAGGTCTCTATGAGGTGGCTTATCTATGTTAGATCAAGATGTAGTGCAGTCTGACTGTTCCAAAAAAAGAGTAACATGACATTTATGAGATAACGTCTCTCTAGAGCTATCACAGGTCAAAAAAAACACAATTTACAGCCTGCTAAATTCACACATACACACACACACACACACACTCACACACACATGCACACACACGCAAACACAAACACTCACACACACACACACACACACACACACACACACACACACACACACACACACACACACCTACACCCACACTCACCCCCACACACACACACACACACACACACACACCGACACACACACCTACAGACCCCCCCACACACACACACACACACACACACACACACACACACACACACACACACACACACACACACACACATTTTTGTACACAGATGGCAGATGAGCAGTGGTAGCACTTGGGGGAGGGTCAAATGGGGGCATTTGCCTATTCTGTGAGATTGTCTGCCTCCATGAGTACCCTAGTCACACAAAGCAATTTTTCCCCTCAGAGCATACTCTGTTACTCTTTCAGGCAAGGGCACATCTTTCATGTTGCATTACAATGTGGAAGGAACATGCAAGTGCTTCAGGCAATGATACATAGACAGCAAGCTCGTCTGTTGCAGGTATGGAGACAGTAACAAAGCATACAATTGCAAGCAGGTTGCAACACCATGGTAGGATGGGGTGTGTGTGTGTGTGTGTGTGTGTGTGTGTGTGTGTGTGTGTGTGTGTGTTTAAAATGTCTATGTCAGTCAAAGCTGTATGATTGGGTGACTTTCTCAGTCGCACAGTATACAAATGTAAAGGGGAAGTAGAAAGAATCAAACCTTGTACTCTCCTTATTAAGAGCTTGGAGCCTTTCTACTCCATTAGCTTCTTTTTTTTTTTTCTTCTTTCTTTTTTTCTTTGGATAAATTCTGAGTGAATTTCATTGTTCAGAAAATGCATGTTCATACCATACCTGTTTTTATTTTTTTTTAACATTTTAAGTAAAACACAGCCATCTGGCACTTAGCTGAGCTGTTAATGGACTGCTGCCTTTGGTTAAAATTACAGGGAGATAAATGCTCCCACCTCAATTTGCTTCACCAAGATAGTACTCCTGATTTACCCAAAAAAGATCACTTTCTCCAGTGGGTTTACCAGGTTAACAAACAGATAACTATCATTTAAATTTAGCCCCTTTTAAGACCCCCCCCCAAAATTATTTTTGTCTGTGTCTGGAATATCTTGGTTTAAGGCAAATTGTTGCAGACTGTGGTCACTAAATAGTGGCAATCCTGTTAGTTTCAGATTTTGTATTCTTCAGAAAATGTTTGATAATGCAACTTTTGTAATTCTATCAATTTTCTATGTATACAAGAAATATGTTTAAAGTTGTTCTTTATTCTGTTTCTTGTTTCTGATTCTTGAGCAAAGACATTGAGAGATGTTGCACAGTATGATTCTGACAACAGCAAGTTCAGATACATTTCTTGGCCATCATTTATGAATTTAATTCAGTCTCTTGATCTCAAGCAAATATCCAAGGTATACAGTCATAGAAATGGCTGTAATTGATGGGTGTTCATCTCTGTTTGTGTGTGTGTGTGTGTGTGTGTGTGTGTGTGTGTGTGTGTGTGTGTGTGTGTGTGTGTGTGTGAGTGTGTTTGTGTGTGTGTGGTGGTACTGGGGGTCTCTTGGAATTTTTCAACTTATGCCAACTCTTTAATGTTTGAAGACATGGGAGTATGATAACCAGCAATATATTGCAACTGATGTATAACTTTTTTGTCTTACAAATAATGTAAAAGCAAAATTTTACATTTTAACCAAGAGACTGATCTGGCAAACAAAGAGAGACTGGTGGTATTAAGAGCTTATTTAAGCATAAAGTCCACAGTGTTTAATTATGGTTGGAGCTTCCTTGCTAGTTGTTAGTAAATGTGTCATGTTTTACCCATCTGTTCCACATAATACTAGATAGTGAAATATTCCACATTTTGAAGATGGAAGATTAACTATAACTGTAGTTTATTTAATTATTTTGCTTGTTGATGATATGGTATGGTATGATATGGTATGGTATGGTATGGTATAGTATAGTATGGTGTGGTATGGTATAGTATTCATGATATTGCAAGCCTGCTCTTACCTGTCTTGCTTGATGACATTTAGACTGACTGATTGTGTTTTCTTTCTTTCTTTTTTTTTTTGAGGTGGGCTTTGGACATTTGCAAATTGAGTTGTTTTCCTTAGAATCTCTAATAGCTAAAGAACTGGGTAAGGGGGAAAACAAGTCTAAACTAATCTTTTCCCTCCATAGCTGTTAGTAAATGTTGCACATTTTGCTCATTTATTTCATCTTATGAGAGTTAGTATAGTGTTCCATATTTTTATTATGGGAAGTTGACTATGGCTGCCATTTCTGTAATTATTTTGCTTGTTGGTGCTATGGATATTATGATAATGTCAAATCACACTAAACTGTCTGAAAATGAAGAATCTTCAGCTTAAGAATTTAAAGATATTCAGATCTAATTATCTAACTGAAGTATTGCACTGAAACTTGCTCATAAACAGTTATAACAACATTCAGAAAATCATAACTGCATCATTTAAAAGTCTACATATCCAAACAATTAAATTCTGGAATTGATTATTGTGATCAAACATTCCCTTTCGAGTACTACCCATACCTCTCAAATGCTCTAATTTTGCATCATTTCCCTGATTTTTCTTTAAATGTTTTGCCCTGTCCATCATAATATTTTTGACTTCCTGGAAAATCTATCATTATTACTGCTAGTTACCAATGTTAGTCATTAAAGGTTTATACTTTATGTATTTAAAAAATGCATATTGATGCACTTCTTGTTCTATTAACTTTTTAATTAAACGGGAGCCAATTTTAAAATTGTTCCCAGTTTATTCATCTCTCCATCATATTTGGTTTGTCTAGCATTCTTGGTCAAATAACTTGAGAGATATTGTGCTACACCAAAATATTCAGATCTATTCAGATCTCAATTATTTCTACTGGAGTTATTTCAGCCAATCAGCTACAGAGTACTAGTTGGTTCATTTTGTTTCATTTGCTTTGTACATTTTTTGTCTTTCAGTGGTGTTCTTCTTGGAGAGGTCTGGAAAATGAAAACATGTTTATTTGCAGGCTCAGTAGCTCAACAGGTAGCACACTATCCTTTGGCACTGAAGGCTGTGGTTCTATTCGCACACCAGATAGAGGGATTGATTTTCATAAATCTGGTACTGCAGTACAACATAAGGGGGTGCTGCACTCCTGGGGGGGGCTATCTTTCAGATGAGATGTTAAACTGAGGTAAAGGTAGCTCAGGCAGATATAAAAGATCCCATGGCACTTATCAAAAAGAGTAGAAGTTCCCGGGTGTCCTGCCCAAATTTCCATTATTCAGTACGAATTCCACCTAGAGCCTCCTCTGGAACAAGGCCACTGGCCTAGTCGGAATAAATAGGTCCACAAATAGTATTTATGAATAGATAAATTACAGGTGCAAATATATCTCTGCCATTTCATTATTATATTTATACTCTTGACTATTGTAATACAGCACAAAGTACCTGCTGCTGTAAAGTGATCCTGGATGTTTTTTTGTTTTTTTTTTTTGTCCAGAATCCACTTAAAGCCACCTTTATAGAAGTTTTGTTAGACATAAGGAAATCATTGATTTTAACTTCCATGTAAATAGAGTGACAGTAGTGTGTGCCACAGGCAACTTGGCACACCTTTTGGAACCTATGTTCCTATAAACTTTTGTTTTCCTTCAGTTACTCTGATTTGTTTACTCAGAACAGCTCTTACCTTTTTAAAAGTATTTGTAAGTGATCATCAAAATAAATTCACTCATCTGCATGTAGGCTTTCAACTTTTACTCCAAGTGTTGACAGACCCTATTTCACATTCTCTTTGAGGTGTCAACTCTTGCTTATAATTCAAAGAACTATTAACAGACTTTTAAACTACTTTGCTGTTCACAAGTATCTGCAGTGAACATTTTATCTTGACCGTTGGCAAAATGTGCTGTATTAGTTTAAAAATATTTTCCTTACAGTAAAACACTGAACAAAATAAGTCAGACTTTTTGTTCCTGAATATGGGTTAATGATATTTTTTTCTTCTTCTACTGAGGTATAAATTTATTTGTGCAGGACTTTTGCCACCACTTATGTATTGTTAGCTACACCATTGACTTATTACATTTTAGAATACCAACATTCCATCCAAACCATCATCAGTGAGCCTATAAATTAGTATTTTTTCCTGTGTTGCAGACATTACTATTATTGGTAAAAATATATAATTCACTGTTTTCTGAAGGGCAATGGTCTTTCATTTTTAACTGGGGATTATGGGTGAATTAACATGTATTATTGTATACTTTATTGGCATTGTGTTTCTGTGTCTTTTCTAAATGTCCTACACACCCCAGTATCTTGCTATGTTGCCCCTATAATGTTTCAACAATAAAATGGGTATGAAGACACCCCTGTGGACGAGGCTTATATATATTTTACCCAAACATTTATGCTTGTGAGACCTGCAAACAGGAGACAAATTATTAGGAATTTATGATACTTATTTTATTTATCCACATAAACAGGGGACGTACTAATGGTGGAACTGTTTTGTTGCTTGATATGATTTCTTTAGAATAATAAAATATAGATGGGATAATATTAAAATAAGAAAGAGGCTTAGTAATGGTAGTGTTACAAGTGCAGAATCATTTCACTGACGGGCCAGTTTTCAATGAGATTTTAAAATGTGGATTAGATAAGCTATTTCTGATGCTTGTCAGATAGTTCTGCAGTTTAGCAATGTATGCAGAGTAAAGGTAGCCACCATTACAATTTTTAAGTACTAAATTTTGTGTGAATGCAGTTCTCTCTGAGAAGAGCATCAGTTTAAAATGTTCACATGTAACTGCATGTCTTTCTAAAATATTAGTAGGATGCTTTGCTTTAATATCACAGACATGTTTGTACATTATTTTCTTAATTGTTTAATCATCTTCCCCACCAAGGGAAAATTATACAACACTAGACATGGGCTTAATGATCCAATCGGTTCACAAAATATTTTAAAATTATGTTCACTGAGATAAACCATGTCTGTTTTGGTAACTGATTGATATTCCAAGACTCATCAGTCCGAGTCCTGGAATAGCAAGACCGAATGACCAAAAGTGTAGACTTACTTATACTATGTTATTTCCTTTTCCCCAAGGCACAATTATGCTATAGTTGGTATATATAACTCTGGAGAGATGGCCTGGCCTCCCTAACTCATGGGTGCTGGGGGGGGGGCTTACTCTCCTGCAATAAACAACTTTAAGGGAGACAATTTATATTTCACATTGGACAACCTACATCTCTGGACTTTTTTTCATAATTCTGGGGCTGTGTCTCAACAGTCATGGAATTATAAAAGGGAGACCTGCATTTTTTTTCTAAATAGACACTGGAAATACTTTCTTTTAAGTTGTCTGGTCATGTGATTTGCATATGATTTCTTTCTTGTACATAAGTAAGTGTATGAGTGTGTCTTATTTATTGTGATGAAGTCCAGTGTAAATACAGTATTGGATGAAACTGATAAATAAAACTAAGTATCCAAATTAGTTTCTGTATCCTCACACCTGGTTGGTGTTCTTTGTATTCAGATTTCTTCTTGAGCATTGCTCTAGTCTGTGATTTTGGACTTTGGGTACTGTATCGAAATGCCCCTTGATCATTCTGGATGGCAAGATTACAGGTGGAGGAAGTCCTGCTTTAAAGCTAAATGATTCTCCGACCTTCTGCTTAAAAATTGGCTAATGGAAGGCAAAGAGAATGCCTCGAGTTGGAGAGGTGTCTCCCCTTTGTGTGCATACTAGTGTAAACAGACAGGGAGACAGTGTCTTACCTGGAAAATTAACTGATGGCCAACATCAAGATGTCTGGTGTATCAAGATGCAGATACAGGAGTGTACTTCTTGGACCTGTTGAGGGAAATGCAGTAACATGGAGTTGAGAAATTTAAATAAATGCATTGGTCTGCAAAATGTGAGATATTCTTAGAACCTGGTTTAGAAATAAAGGTCAAGAACTGAAAAAAGTTGAAGCTAGTGTAGTGTTTTATGTTTGCATTATATCAAAGGTATCATTTAAACTAGTAAAACTACTCCCAAGCACATTGAATAGTACTAAGATTTTTTTAACTGAGTGCCTAGAAAATTGAAATATGCAGCCTTATTTCTTTGAACTGAAAAATATGGCTTATAAGTAAAATATCCAAGTTGTGATAATTAAAAGTTGTACTGAATCAAATAAGATTAATATGTCTTGTGAATCAACATGTCTGAATTATGACATACACACATATATGTATAATATATCAATAGATATAGACAGAGATATCTATCTGTGTGTGTGTGTGTGTGTGTGTGTGTGTGTGTGTGTGTGTGTATATATATATATATATATATATATATATATATATGTGTGTGTGTGTGTGTGTGTGTGTGTGTGTGTGTGTGTGTGTGTGTGTGTGTATGTTTATGGATATATAATTGCGGCTTGTAATGGCAGCACATTACATCAATCTTCAAAACACGTATTACTGTCTGCACCATGAATTGCAGTCTTAAACCCGCCACTGCAGAACCTGCGTGTATTGTAACTTTATTGCCTGGGACTTTCTAATGGTCATGTTGGCCTTTTAGCACTTTCTATTAACTCAGCTTTACATCTCTGCATTACTTTGACATTTTTAGTAAAATCATCAGATGACTTCCTTTGATATTTGATTGTAAACTAAACTTGTGTTCTGATTTTAAAGGAAATAATAATGGAATAAATGCATCAGTAAATATGTCTCCTTTTTCATTCCTAGTTTTTAAAATGCTGAGGCAGATCAGTTTTAAGGACAAGACAATAGTGTGTTAGTTCTGCAGCCACCCAGGAGTACAGAAGGATAAAGCCTTGACTGCTGTCCAGATGACTTGTGTTCAACTAGCAGCATGAGGGCTGGAGGAACTGAGTGGGGAAGAAGGGAGTGACACGTCCATTTGGGGCATACCTCTCAACCTCTTAGAGCAAGAAATCTGAACAAAGCCATAAATAATGGGAGAACAAAAGCCCCAAAATAGGGACCATTTTAAATATTGCTCTTACAAACTTTGGAAGTTGATAGAATAACAGGTTTTGGATTAGTACGCATTTTCTGAAGGGTATGAAGTCTGAAACTCAAATGTCTGTCAATTTTCTGACTACAGTCCTCAACATTTCACCAGTAATTTGCCAGAAAACAAAATTTTATGAGGAACTGACTAAAAGTATGATGCAAACATCTGGACATTCTGTGAAAATCCTGATGGTTGATGAGCTCAGTTGTGTAGTACAGCTCTTGGTCTGCAGTTTATTCGTTCATGAAGCATGTATTCACCTACTGAAGGTAGCCACTGTAGAGTTTGCAAGGTTAAAATGGTTTAGTCACACTCTTCCATTACAGTATTATGCACTACCAGTGTTGTCAGTCTCCTCACTAGTCAATGAGATGGGTTGGGTTAACTCTGAAGGAGGATAAAAGTATTCTGGTAGATCCAGAGAATGAGGAGAGGAAATGGTGGTATCTGGTGGTCACCTGAGAGGAGGTAAATTGGGGCGGGGCTTACTTAGTACTGATGTTATAGCAGCACAGTATTTTAAAGATGCTTCTGCATTCTGTTTATTTTTTTCTTATGGAAAAAGAAATACTTATTAAATTGTAGTCAAATCTATGAAATTTGGTACATCTATGTACAGAAATTAGAATAACAGCACAGCAATTGTGACACCAAAATTGTGAGTTATCTCTTCATTTCATGTACATTTCTGTCCTTTGCAAGAAGACTACACCCACCCTCAAGAATATATCAATTATGACGCAACACGCCTCTATTGACTATGAAGAAGTCAAATAAATTACGTACTAATTTGAGATGTGTTAATTATTTCTTTCAAATAAAGACTTCCCAGGAAGGTACACACATATATACAAACAAACAAGCAAAGAAACTCAGACACACATGCACGTGCATGCACTCATACACACACGCACATGCAGATACACACACATGCACGTGCACAGACACTCACACACACACACACACACACACACACACACACACACACACACACACACACACACACACACACACACACGCGCGTGCGTATATATATGTACACACACACACACATATGCATATTACCTCTGACAAAACTGACTGATTGATTGACTGTGATCAAATGGTAACAGTTTTTTGATTCCTAACGAACATTCAAGGACTTTGCCTGTACTCATCTTCACAGTGAAATCTGAAATGAGGATAGGGTAATTAGTGTTTCTCAGACTGAAGTATCTCTTGCAGTATCTGATCTTAGACTTCTGCTATAGTTTCAGTTTCTTTTATGCATGTGCTATCTCTACCTCAGCTGATTTTACCATATTTTTAAATGAAATGAAAAGAAAAAAACAACCAGAAGTCAGAAACAAAACTGTAATGCAGATAAAAGTAATGCAGTTCCTTGTCTGAGTCAGCTCTTTCATAGTATGTGACATGTCAGGTGATACTGTGCCTTAAAACTATTCATGACATGAGGTATTTGAGCTGACTCCATCTTAGAAAGAAAGTGAAGTGCACAAGATGTACTTTATGCATAAGAGAGACATTTTTTATAATGACTTGGTCATCGTTAAATATCTTCCGGGGAAGTTTTTGTATAACATAAATTGAATATATTATTATGGCTAAAACCTCTACATTTGATAAAGATCTAAAATTGGAGCTGTACACAATCATAAAGTGGTAAGTACCATTTGGAGGGGCTGAGTGTGTGTAAATGTATCTACCAAATACTTCCACTTGATTACAAATAGATTAAATTTAGTTAATATTGTAAACAGCAGCATGTGTTTGTGTGAGTGTGTGTGTGTGTGTGTGTGTGTGTGTGTGTGTGTGTGTGTGTGTGTGTGTGTGTGTGTGTGTGTGTGTGTGTGTGTGTGTGTGTGTGAGAAAGAATTATGTTAAATTACATAACTCTCAGTAAAATTAAATTAAATTGATAATACTCAAGACATCAAAGGTACCCTGTTTGAAAGTAATTCATCTTAGAAGTCATGCTATGTGTCAGACTGGAAATTCTTATCTCCCCCAAATATTCTTCAGAGCTTTATTTGAAGATAATTTATGTGACTTCATTACAGCAAAAAAGGAGCACCCAGTCTGAGTTGCTTTATTCTTATAGACAGGTAATGGGTTAAATGAGGTAAAGCTATTCTTTTGTGGCATTTCACGAATAAAGACTCAGCGCACATTTTGATTTTATAAATATTTCTGTTACATTTTCACAGAATACCTACTGTAGTTTATTCTTTAGTTAAATCTTAAAGTCAGCAGGCATTTGCTAGTTTTGGCTCAAAACAAACATGCACATATCCTTTTCATCAGGGTTCAAAAACAACAGACATCAAAATCAACAATGCACTATGTTTCAACACCATCAAAACTAAACTCACATGGAAATTTAACAGCAAACCATAATATACATGTATACAACAGCTCTAAGGACCTTGAAGTCAAGAAAAATATTCTGAATTAGACTAAGAATTTAAAATAAAACTTTTAGCTCTGCAAAGGCAGCCCATGAACTTAGGCTGGTATCTGATGCCAAGGACAATTACAAATCCAAACATAGTTATAGTTAAAAACTATGAAAGAACACTTAAAGATGTATAAAACTCATACTAAAAGTGAAAACCTACACAAAACCAGAGAACATTAACAATATATTAGCAAATATAGTGCAAATTTCATGCCTGAGACATTGATCCAAAGCCATATGATTTCTGTAGCTCTAAAACCTCCTTCATCTTTAAAGAGCATGAAAGTGCTGTCCAGTACCAACAATGCTTCCCTCCTGGGACCAGATGACATACCCAGCTATCTGAAAAATAGTAGCAAACACTCCCTGGGGGGAACTTCTACATAACCTATTAAACCTGAGCCTGGATACAGGATCAGACCCAGAATTGTGATGTATGGCACTAGTGATATTACTCCATAAAAGTGGCTTTTCTACCAACCAATGACAAATAAACCCAACAGCCTGAAAAGACTCATTTGTAAGATCTCCGAAAAGATTATAACAAACTTGTGCAACATTGTTATCAATAATTTCATCAGGCTAGATACACAGCAATTTGGAGTTGGAAAAGATATCTGCTGTCTAATGAACCTTGTTAACCTCTTTGAGAATAACAATTTGTTGACAGCAGTCACACTGTACACTCAGTTTACATTGGTCTGGCGACGAAATTTGGCACCATCTCCCATGCTAGTGAAATTAATAAACTAAATTCTATACAAATAGATCTTTATGGGGTAAGATGGATACCTAATTGATTGAAAGACAGAAACTACATAGTGAGGGTCTTATACACATAGTCAGAGAACATAAAGGTAACCAGTAGTGTCCTGCAAGGCTTATTGCTGGACCAGCTTTTACTTAGTAATTACTTTTCTGGCCTGCATTCTAAAAGTCAAGACTTATCCCTAAACAAGTTTTGCTGTGAATTATTGTCAAATCCCCCACTGACATAGAAGCCTTCTCAAATGAACTTACATTTCATACATGGCTAATTAATTGAAAGTGGTATTAAATTAAATGCTAAACAAATGGAGCATTGTCACATTTGGCACAACATAATACCAGCATATACCATTAGCCATACCCCATTTTTAAAATGGAGCTGTAGTTGAAGACCACGGTACCTGAGTTGTTAATTCCCTCACCTTTGATCACCATGTAGCAATGTCTATGAGGAAATCTTTCTACTTAGCTCAACTGATCACCAAGACGATGTCATCCAGATCTGAAGAGATTATTGTACCCTTGTATTCAGTACTGATCAGATCAGTTATAGAATACAATGCTCCCTTTGAGATGTACCTCACCATACATATCAATAGTTGGAAAGTTCCTGAGGTTCCTGACATCATATACTATGCTCCCAGAAAACACTACAAGCACTGTCCATCTTTTCTTTATCTTACAGGATCTTCAGAGGAGACTTATGTCTTACTTTCCAAGCAATCAGGGACCCAGTAGTCCAGGATCTCCCTCATCTTCACCAATCAAACAGTACTACATATAGCAAGAAAATCCAGACCAATATCTAATAAATAGATCCTATCTATTTTGTACCAAATTGTGTCTTTATCATACAGCTCTTAGTGTTCAACTAATGAAATTCCTAGTAATGGGGCTGCTCTGTGTTTAACTAGCCTTCTAGCTTTCTCTATCACTTGTGGGTTGAAAGTTCCTATCCAGTTTAGTCTGGGAACAATTGCTGACCATACTATCACTATTTGAGAGTATGTATGTCCAACTGTTGCTAGATCTCATAGGAATCAGTATATAACCTAATTCTTGGGTATAAATCCTAGATAATCCCCCAGTGTGAAGGATGATTGCGTGAAGAGATCTTGTTTGTTGAACAGCTGGTGTGTTTTGGATCTGGTGACCCAAATTAGAACCATCTCTTTTGTGAAAACTACATCTACCCACTTAAGAGTGTCAATCAATTCCTTGATTCTGAAAGTACCAAAGTATCACCAGGGTAATAACATGGCCCAGAAGCTAAAACTGCAATATAAATCAGACAGAACATGTAGACTAAGCAACATGGACGTCAGTATTGCTGAACCTATAAGATGTTTTTGTAGTGTTTTAAGCTCTTCTCTGTGGCCCAGCCTTTAAGCACTCTGGCCACTGTCCACTGCTTAGTGACATCAGGAACTTCAAATGTTCTAGCAAATAAAGCTGACAGGTGAATTATGATGGTACCTGGGAAGTAGCCTGTGTGATTACTATGATGGAGATAAAATAGGATAATATGGAAAGATCATTTGCAATCTAGAATTTCTGAACTACTGAAAAAGTGAGTAAAGTATTTAATTGCTGTGGTGTATGATCTCTTAATGATTTTAGTCCATGAATTGCAAAACCAAGATGTTGTTATCTTTTGTCGGTCATCAAATTTCTTTCTGGAATTGGGTTGTGGTGTAAATCTGATAGTGGAACCAACCTTTTGAACTGTTGAAACTGTAACTGAAAAAGTGCATCAGCTAGTTTGTTTTTAAATCTGTTACTGTGCTCTGTTATGAAAGACTCCTATGCCAAATTTGCCAGAAGCATCACTGTACAATTGAAGGTTTTCTTTTGATATCCAATTGCCTGTCAGAAGGATCTGCAGTCGTAATCCAGGAAGAAGTTGAACCACAGTCTGAGATCTTCTCTGTCTCTGCTATTAATCCTGACCCTGTGGTGTTGCTTGCATCCTCCATGTAAAAGTTCTGATACTGACCTGATAAATGTTCTTCATGGTGCTATAGCTCAGCATACAAAACTGAGGATATCTAACAGCTGCATGACCTGTCTGATGGTTACCATATTATATGTCAAAAAACTGTTACCAGCAATGGAGATTTGCTAATCTTTTCTTTTTGTAAGTGAAAACAGCTTTGTGTATCATTGATCTTAGCACCCAAGAATGCTAATACCTTGACTGGTCCTTCTACTTTATCTTCAGCTGAGGGAAAACCTAATGAGTTGCATAACTTGATGAAAGTGTCAACATCTCCCGTGATTAAAACATCATCACGGTATTAAATCCCAAGGAAAGAATGATTAAACTGCTACGAGAAGCAAAGAAGAATCTTGTTGAAACAGTTAAACACCAAACAAGCCACCATTTACCCGATTGGCATGGCTGTGTCAAAGAAGTATATGTTATAGAATTCCATGCCTAGCATGTACCAGTCATGATGTCAGATGCATAAAAGATGAAATGTAGATTGTATGTCTACCTTTGCAACTCCAGGATCTCTGATTCTTTTTATGATGGCTACTGCATCATCTAGTGATGAACAATGAACGCTAGTGTCTTTTTATCTGTGACATGATAGAGCTTATAGGTGCGATGGATGGTAATATCAAATGCTTCTAGTTCAGGTTATCTGAATTTTGAAAATTGCAGGCTCTGTTGGAACCAAGAAAATGATTTTATCCATTACAGCACTGACTTTGAATTGGTTCCTGTTCTGAAATTGCATTAAATTGCTGGCACCTTTAGGTTCTTCTGTGCCAACATCTCATGGCAGGGTGTCTCACACCTACGCCAACCTCAGTTGCTGGATGTAAAGGCCCAACAACATATGCCTTTGGAGGGTGAGTATTCCCCTTGTTGTCTGATTTACTTTTTTAAAAACAAAGTTATTGCCCAAACACCAGATAAACGCTCCATTTCCAAGATATAAAAGTAAAAAAACAGTCCAAAATAGAAGGATGGTAGCGAAGCAGGTATACCAAATGTTGATTTATTACAGGATCAAACAGTAAAATTTCATCAGATTAGCGCTTTCACTCATAGAGCTTCTTCAGATCATAGATAACAAACCATACCAGATACAAAATATATATACTCTACAGCCTGACTTACTAACCTATCACATTCAATTACTAATTAGTCCTTAAAGCAACCATATGTCTAACTATAAAAATACATTAAAATGCAAAACTTTAAAAACAAGTATTATACATTATATAGGACAATATATACATATATATATATATATGCAGTAATTAAAACAAAGATTACTTATTTTGCATATTACTAAAATATATTATCTAAGATGTGTGTAAATATATTTCCAACCTATGTGCATATGCTTCTTGTAAATACATACCTATACTAAATCTTAATGTTTATTTTAATCATTATTTTAGTCAAAGCATATCCTATTTGATGTTTCTGCATTTCCTAAGTTTAGGTTTTATTGAGGCTCTTTCATTAAGTCCAGAGTCCCTGTCTGCTCTCAGCCTAATTATCCAATTACTCTCCTGGCATTCTGTATGATTCCTAACGTCACCCCCACGCTTACTGGGCGTGATAACTTCTAATGCTTTAAACAAAAATGTGTGTACTTCTCCATACTGGATGACGTGTTTGGCTAGAGCATTATGCAAGGACTTCTTCTTCATGTGGTATATATGTTCACGTATCCTTTCTTTGAAAGGACGATTCGTTTTTCCTACATAGAAAGAAGAACAAACTTGATAAACTGCTAAGTAAACCAGATGAATTGTCCTACAATCAGCAGTATTTTGTGTAATAAACTAAGAAATCTATCTTATATTCAGAATACTGCATAGTAAATTTAAGAAAGTTTGTTAAATCATTCATCATGGTAAGCAAAGGGGCTAGTTGTTTTTCTCCCCCATTCCAAAGAATAAAAAGGTCGTCCACAAAACGACGATAAAAAATAACATGCTCCCTAAATAATCTCATTTGAAATAGGACTTCTTCCTCCCAGTGTGCTAGAAACATATTAGCATAACTATTGGCACATGGGGTCCCCATTGCCACACCATCTTGTTGTCTATAAACTATATCTTCAAACATAAAAACGTTGTTTTCTAATATTAGCTCTAGCAAATGTGCTACTAAATCAATCTGTACTGGTGTATAATCACTATGTTTCGTCAAATAATCTGACACATATTGAATACCCAATTCATTAGGTAATACCGTGAATAGAGACTGCACATCTAATGTGACAAATAGGCATCTATCAATGCTGTCATATTGTTTCAGACACTCATATAATTCTATTAAAAACTGTTTAGAGTCCTTCAATACAAATGTGTTCTTATTCAAAACTGGTCGGAGATATTTCTCAACATATACCGACATGTGCTCAGTAACCCAACCTTGCCCTGAGACTATAGGTCTCATGGGTGGGTTACAAGAATCTTTATGAATGTTAGGTAACCCATGGATTAGGGGAATTAAAGGTGTCTTAATAAGTAAGTAATCAAATAATTCCTGATGTATAATACCTCCCTTAAAAATATCTAGAAGTGTATTCTTCACATATCCAATGATATCCTGTATCTCATCCATATTAATGACCTTATAAAACCTATCATTTAAAAGTTCAACCATGGAATAGTGATAATGTTCTTTATCCATTATAACTACACGACCACCTTTGTCTGCTTACTGATTTACTTTTTTGTTTATCCACCATAATAGTGAGTCAAGTGTCAGCATGTCAGATATCCCCTTTTAACTGGCTGTCTTTTTTTAACTTACTAAATTTTTGGTCATATTGGTGCCATGACATTCCCCCTTTTATGACATGAGTCTCCCTTACAATGAGGAAATTATCTAGTAACGGAGTAGCCATGGAAGGATGATTTTCTATAACAACCATCATGTAGTTTATAAACCCTGACCCAGTTGCCCCAATGCTTTATCTTTAAAAGTTTAGGTTGCCACCTTCCCAGGACCACAAGGGTTTCTATAAGGTCTTTGGAACCTTTGAGATCGGTATCACTAATGCCCTGTATTCCATCCACATCTACTAAATCAGAGATGTCTATGAAATCACCTCTCTGAATCTTTTCTTTTGCCATTTGTGATATAACTGAGCCCTGCATTTTGTTTTTAAGGTTGTTGTCCACACTGTTTGTATTGCTACTGCTATGCACTAGTGCGGATGAGGGGATTCCTCTATTAGAGGGAGCTGTTGGTAATAATGGAAATGACGGGGTACTAGAAGTATCTACGGTTGCAGTGCTGGGCCTCTGATCAAGAGGCATGTTATTTTTCCTGCCTACTATATGAGCTAATCTCACACTGCCTTCCTCATTAATTGCTTCAATAAACATCTCTAAATACTCATCTATATACCCCAACTGATCATCTCCTTGTTTATCAGATATTCCTGATGCCTCCATACCTGCTGGGATATGCGAACAATTGTCCTTTGGCTCCTGAACTAATGTCTCCTTAATGTTCTTTCTTCTTCACTTTTAGTAGCAGAACCCTCTTCTTCTTTGATTCATTGATTTGACTTAATGATCTCCCTAAATTCATATAAAATGGTCCAGTCATTAAATCATTCTCTTCCACCAAACAATCCTCAAGGAGCAATCTGGGTTCTTTGGAAATTCAGTTCCATCCTTGCTTAAGAGCTGGCATTAAGGCCATGATGAAGATCTTAAATGAAAATAAGCATTAGTGAAGTACCACAGTGTTTTTTTTTTTCATTTTTAATATAGCTGTCTATCTATCTATATGTACATATATATATATATATATATATATATATATATATATATATATATATATATATATATATATATATATATAAAACATAACTGACTTGGTTGTCCTGTATGCTGACTGCCCATGCTGGCCAAGGATGAAACTGGAATGTGATTGGTATGTGGCCTGACAGAATGAATGCTGCCTAAAAGGGCAATTTCTTCTTGTATAGTATGCCACTGTCTTACTGTGCTTTGTGGCAGAGTGGGACGGTAGCGGATATCACAAATGGGGGGGGGAGAAATTTGATCTATTTCATACTTTTTGTTATATTTATTTGTCTGTGCATGTGTATGTATACATATGCCTACACTCACACACTCGCTGTTGCATTGTTCTGTCACAGAAGTGGCTATACCAAGAATGTGCATCTAGTACGATTGTTGATGAACACCGCCCACCCCATCTCTTTTTTTTATTAGTTAGTATTGTCTTAGTGGTATTTGCTGGTCTGACTGGCATTAAATATGCTTACATGGTCTATTGAATGCCATGTGGCCACCATCATGAGTTCTACTGAAGACACACCTTGTGCCTTGTATGCATGGTAAGACTAACAGCTAAAGTATAGGTTGCAGTACTTAAGCCCTAAAAGCTCTCCTTTGTTAAGATGGTTTTTGGGTTGAGGTTTCCCATGCCATTTGAACCACCCAGTTGTTTCCATTTCTTTTAATTTGTATTAAAATGCCTTAGCTGCTTTTTTTTTTTTTTTTAAGGGGGAGGGAGAAAGAAAAGGTGGCATGCATGTCAGCTGCCATTTTGTAGTTGTCAGGCTACAGCTTCTCAGAATGGGTGTTTGGTTAACTAAAATGAAGCTGTTTCATCTGACTGTGAGCCCTTGCTTCATGTTTTGCTGCAGGACCAATTTATTTTCTGTGATGGTTGTAGCCCTGGAAGTGTGTAGATTGAGGAAACAGACTGCCTGCATTGAAGGTAACTCTGCAGGCCCTGGGAGTGACTTGCATTTTTCTTTTTCTTGTCTTTTTTTATTGTATGTGTGTTACTAAGTTAATTCCATTTTTGGTTTTAAGATTGGAACTGGTGGTGAGGGAGGATTGCGAGAGTAATAAAATGTGGAGAGAGACAGGAGTGGGGGGGTTGGGCCAGACTGTATATGGAACTGTGGAAAGCCCTGTCAAGAACTATGGAAAGCATGGTTTCTTTAGATCAACTATAGTGCTGAATTTTTGACTGTATGAAAAAATGCTGTGAGTACAGATTGAAAAGACACTGGGCAGGATTCACGAAGGCTTGCACGGAGTCTAAGAGTAGTGTAAGACTCCATGCAGCCTTCGCGATCCAGGAACAGCCCTAAAGTCCGTGTAAGAGACCAGCTAAAACGTCTCTTACACGGAGTGGGCGTGGATATGCTAATCACCTCACTTGCAGCCGAATAGCATGCAAATGAGGTAGATTAGCGATCCAGGAAGCCCAAAGCAGCCCGTGTAAGAGCCGTTTTAGCTGCAGAAATGTACTCAGTTGACAACTGAGTACGTTTCTGCAAAAAACACAATGGAGCCATGTCAGCTCCAAATAAAGGGTGCATATGTGTCAGGCAGCATGCCAATGGCCAAATATGTGGCCATTGGCAAGGTACCCCGATGCAAATCTGAGAAATAAATATATTTTTCGATCGCGGTGTTTAAGCAGCGCAGCCCAGCAAACGGGCTGCGCTGTATAAAACATAAAAATGAAGGTTATAAACCCACAAATGTGGGTTTTATGCAATACATGGATTTACAATGCAGGGACCAGCAGACCAAAACAACATGGCTACCGTTTAGTGGTTGCTAAGGGGGAAGCTGAGTCTAAGACATGTAACTAAGCATTAGTAGGCAATCTGATGCAAATGAGTGTTAGGATACTGAATTCCACTGTCACATAGCAAATGAGCACATTCTGAGTAGTGTAAGAGTTACATAAGGGGGAGGAACAGAGTAGGAGATAGGTGACATCACAGGGGGGAATGGCAGAAAGAAATGCAGTTCATTGGAGGTCAGTGTTACATGACAGATGTCAGACACATATCATGGAAAGAGGAGTGCCACAACATAAGCATGGGAAAGTCAAGAAATGGAAGGTGTACACTGTTGCCTACACCAAAGTTTCTTGCTGGGTGTGCATGCGCACGTGTGCGCGCCATGAAGCGTGAGTAGGACAGTATGCGCGCGTGTAAGGCAGACTGAGCATGTGGGAGCGTGTTGGTAGATGTTTAACACTGTTTGCGTGGGTGTGCGCGTGTTTTAACCCGAATAAGCAGATTCTGAACCGTGTAAGCATGTGTGCTCGCATGTAAGCCACTGTGAGCGTGTTTCTGCTGGTATGCACGCTGCTCCCCCCTGAGGAAACAGAAAGGAAAAAGGAAGCAACAGAATTTGTAGGAAGCTAGCAGGGAATACTGCTGGAGCTAGCAGGTGAAAACAATTAGAAGCAGGCAATTACACAGGCAGAATAGTAGCCCAGCCCAGCACTTAAAACTCTGCAAACAGCAGTGCAGGATGTTTCTCTCAAGAGACACTGCAAGACAGGAGTAAGCTATTAGAAGTGAAAACTGAAAAAGCTGAACTCAGAGCAGAAATGTTAGGGGCTGCCATAGCTGTCATAATGAGACATAGGCGACTTGCTGAGGGTGGTGACAATGCAGATGGTGCCAGACAACCCACAGTGAGGAGACGGAGAAGAGTGTACAGGCCCAGGGTCACCTACCACGGGTTACATGAGCTGGAGATAGTAGAGCGCTATAGAGTGGACAGAGACCTCCTGCAGCAAATAGTTGAGCTGTGCAGGCCACGCCTCACACACAGAACCAACAGAGGGAAACCCATCCCAGTGGAAACCAAGGTATGTGTTGGCCTAAGAATACTAGCAACAGGTACCTTCCAAAGACCAACTGGTGATATGATGGGGATATCACAGGCATCAGCCTCCAGGGTACTGCACCAGTTCCTGGATGCCATGTCAGCACATGTCGGTGATCATGTATATTTCCCCAATGCCCGTGAGGTATTGGCCAGCAATATGCGTCTCTTCCAGCAAATAGCAGAATACCCTGAGGTAGTGGGTGCAATAGACTGCATGCACATACGCATCAAAGCACCAGCTGGTGAGCGGGGTAGGGCCTACATTAACCGCAAGGGCTTCCCCTCCATCAACTGCCAGGTCGTGTGTGATGCCCAGGGCATAATAATGAATGTGTGTGCTGGCTGCCCTGGGAGCTACCATGATTCCCACATCTGGCATTTGACGCAGCTGTACCAGACATTTGCCAATGGGGACATCCCACACGGACACCTAGTGGGGGATGCAGGTTATGCACTGGAGCCGTGGCTGATGACACCCATCAGAAACGCACACACACCTGAACAGGAGCGCCATAATGAGGCACACGCACAAACACGTAATGTAATAGAGCATGTGTTTGGGCTGCTCAAGTCACGGTTCCGGTGTCTGGACACATCTGGTGGAGCCTTGCAGTACACACCAACTACATGTACCCAAATTGTCATGGTATGTGCTATGCTACATAATATGATCTTGCGAAAACAGCTGCAGCAGGACCAGCATAGGGCTGGGCCAAACAGCCCCCCACCATTGCCAAGGCCATCACAGGCAGAGCGTGACTCAGAGGAGGAACAACCTGAGCCTGCCCCAGTAGGCAGAAGGAGGCGTGCCCAGTATGCCCTGGCCTTGGCAAAGAGGCAACGCATAGCACATACACTGGCTCAGTAGGAACCCTGGGAATGATACCCCTCTGACTCACTCAAATAATAACAGGGATGCCTAAAATGACATGACCTGCTCACAAACATGTACAGGGAGTGTAATATGTGCATCCGACAGAGGCAGCCCTGCAGCACCACCTGAGGCATGAATGCCATGTGTTAAGTAATGTAACACCATGTACTATATGCACACCTGAGGACCGTGACTAACATCCTACCCTCACCAAGCATCATGCCACAATATGACAATGAGATGATCAATTGCAATAATTGGCTGAAGTATTGCAGTTAGTCAAAGGGGATCCAATGTGTGCCAGCCTGGGATGACATGCTGAGCATGACATGATGCTCCACCTGCTAGGACTGGCATGCACCTATCAGTGCAGGCCGTATGGATACTGGCAAAGGCTGTTGTTACCCACAGCGTGCCCTGAATAGGTAAGGCTCAAAACACAAACCTACCTCCATAGGTATCAGAAGGGATAAGAACCTAGATGTAATGCTACCCAATGCCAGAAGTCTAAACAGCAAGATGCATGCAGTCTAAACTCACCCAGTATGGAGAATGTTGATATCTGTGCTGTAACAGAAAACTGGGTCAAGGCTCACAACAGCACCCTAACACTACCAGGTTACACCTCATACTGTGCTGTACAGCCTCAAAACATGGAACAAGCTACAAAGGAGGGTGACTAGCAATAATTGTCAAGGACAACCACACCCCATGTTGGTACCACAACAAGAAGCAGCATGGACTAGCCATGGTCAAGTAACAGTGGCTAAAACTGCCTCCCAGTTTATAGCCTGCTACAGACTACCATCACAACACCAGGAACTGCACCTGGCCTATGTTGGAATACATGAATATATCAAGTCCTCCAAACCACATTATATTGGGTGACTGAAAATACCCAGACATAGACTGGGAGCATTATACTAGCTCCAACACTGTAGGACAAAAGTTCATAGAATCCATAAACCAAAATGCCCAGGAACAACGTACCACTCCCACAAGAGGGGTAAGCATACTGGATGTGATAATCAGCAACATGGGTACTGGATGGCAAGATGAGAAGTGTATTGCTCACTGGTAAGACCAGACCATAGAGTAATCACACTGGATATACACATCCTGACCACAGTCCCTGGCCAGAAAACCACAGTGAAAAACATGTGTAAAGCAAAAGTTGCACTCCTCCAAACTGATGTGGAATCCATTAAAGGCCCTGTGCAGGTGCAAAATATGGGCCACACCTCAGAACCTGTTATACAGGCATTCCATGAACACTGCCAGGAATGCTTGGATTATGCAATCCTAAATTAAAACAAGACACAATGCCATACACGCAGGCATCTGGCATGGTGGACTCCAGCCATTACCAAACCATGCAAGAGAATGAGGAAGCTACTACATGATAGAGCAAACATAAAAAGAAGTAATCACTGATCAGTAGTATGGCAATAAAATATGTCCACACATACAATCCACTAAGGCCAGCTACAACAAGTTGAATCTGTGAATCTTGAGGCAATGTTACACCTGCCCCAAGTACACAGACAACCCTCAACTCCCCAAGAAATACAAATATATGTGAGAGATGCAACCATTTATCCAAACTGGAGGCTGAGCTCCCTCAACTCAGTACTCCCAAAACTAGTCAGGAGGAGAAGGTAACCACACACACCACAAACCCAGTCCCACATAGACCTATGACAACTGCAAACCAAAGACATAAACACAGAAAAACATTCCCGGAGGCCCAAATTACAAACACACCACACCAACAGAGGCCTCCAAAGCAGACACCCAATCAAACAACCTCCAAACATAGCACATGCAACACATAGTACACAAAGCTGGTGTGCCAAACAGTCACAGGCCAGAAGGAGAAACAACATGCCTGATACAGTTGTAATAGGTGACTCCATAGTGAGACACGCTGCTGTCCCGCACACCAGACTGAACAAGGGAAAGGGTACAGTAAGCTGCCTGTAGGCTGCTACAATACGCCACATAACACAAGTATGCAGGTCACCCCAAAGCAAGTAGAAATATGATGCAGTCATAGTCCATGCTGGTGTGAATGACCTGAGATGTACCTCCCGGACTACATGAAAAGAGACATAGATGAGCTCTCCGATTATGTAGTCCAGGCCGGTATGACACTGACCGTTTGCAGCATCCTACCCTCACCAAGAATGATGCCACAGTACAAACACAGAATGATCAGTTATAACAAGTGGCACAATTACTGGTGTCATTCCAAGGGGATCCAATGTCTGTCTGCTTGGGATGTCATGCTTGACAAGCCACGCAGCTGTTCCAGGGATGGCTTGCACCTGTTACCCTGGGCGTCTGGATATTGGATAAGGCTTTTGCCACCTCCATAGAGCCTTTCATAGGCAAGGCTGAAAAGACTAACCCACCACCCTAGAAAACATAAGTGGAAAGAAACATAAGGGTAATGCTGACCAATGCCAGATGTGTAAACCTCAATATGCATGCTCCTGAGGCCCTCCCAGTATGGAGAACATCGATGTCTGTGCAGTGACAGAAACCTGCTGCAAGCCTCCTGACAGCACACCAGCACTACCAGGTTATACCACATATCATGCGTTATGGCCCCAAAACCTGGAACAAAACATAAAAGGAGGGTGAGTATCCATATTCAGCACAGACACCCATACGTCCAGGTAACTGACAATGCACAAGGCATTGTAGTCCACCCATGTGCAACTAACCGTAGGCAAGACTGCTGTACAGTCTGTAGCATGCTACAGACCACACTCTCACACACAGGAACCCCACCCAGCCATCCTGAAGACACTGGACAGTATGAATGTCCCACCAAATACCAAACAAGGTACTCACAAATTACCACATAGGTGGTAAACCATTATGTATGGAAGGAGTAATCAGGGACCTAGGGACACAAGTGGACAGTAACCTGTTATGTGACACTCACATTGCCAATGTGGCTAGGAAGACTGTCTATATTGCACACCGTATCATGAAAGGATTCACATCTACGTCAACAGAGGTCATTGTGCCCCTATACTGTTCTCTTATCAGACCCATAATCTAGTACAATGCCTCATTTGGGATGTACCTTACCTGACACCTGCAGCAGTTAGAAAGACCTCAAAGGTACCTCACCAAGAGGATAAAGGGTCTCAAATATATGTCATATGCTGCCTGGCTGTAGACACCCCAGCTGAATGCAGTCACATACTGCCTACACAGAGGCATTGTATGTCTGTTGTACAAGGCCATGTCCAACACAGGAGTAATGGACATGCTCCACCCCAGAAAACTCAAAGCCATCGGAGCTGTGAGAGTGAGAGATGTCAACCTCAACACATAATGAAATAGGATGTGATGGAGGGACAGATACATAACCCAGAGGCTCCCCACACCCTGGAACAGAATCCCACTCCATGTTAGGCAGAGCCCTCACTGACACTCTTCAAAAGGAATCTTGCCAAGTGGATGGATGATCGTAGATTTACACGGGGGTCTTCACTGTGTCATGTCCAGACAGAGGCACAGCAAAGCAAATCATAAATGGCCATAATATTCACATAGCAAGGGGTGGCGAAAGCCACACACACTCTGGCTAGGCTTACAAATGCCCTAGGGTGGATAGCCTAGTATGAACCTATGAACCTATGAAGATACAAATTGTACAGGACACTAAGGATAATCCCAAGGCTTCCTCAACTGATGGTAGGAACCGTGTTGGGAATTCACAGATATGCTCTGAATCACACAAATATTACAAACAACATACCAAACACACACACATATTGCCAACATACATCCTGACAGGTGCAGTGCAACCCCCAGAATGCAAAATATCTATCCCAGCAGACTGCTGGCCCCTGACATTGCAGATGCTGAGGTAACAGCCAGCATCTACAAAGCAAAACACACAGCAGCAATGGTATGAGATGGTGTCCTGGGCTGAGTCCAACATGGACTCCAAGAAGAATGGAATGCCAAATCACACTACTGCTCAATGTCAGCCTTACCACAGGATATGTACCCAAAGAGCAGTGTACAACAACAGTGGTCGTTCTCAACAAAGGTGTTGCCTGAATGGATACTGAAAACTACCACCCCAGAATCCTGAGAAGCTTGGTCTGCACAGCTATGGAAAGGATCAGCATGTACCGCAGACATAAAGATATTGGGGACCTACTGACACCGGACCCTACCCAGTGTGGCTTTCTTAAGTGCAGATCCTGCCCCTAAACATGTTTGACTCATTTGAAACAGTCATTAAGGTCATTGATGAGGGCAATGTGGTCCACACAGCGTAGCTGGACCTTGCAAAGGCTTCCATACAATACCCTATGTGTTCATTATAGATATGCTCACCAGCTTAAATATAAACCCCTATGTCAGTAGAGGTGTTGCAAACCAGACCAAGGACAGAACTGACATGGTCAGACATGCTGCAGCCATGTCAGACTACAAACCAGATATAACTGGCATCCCACAAGGCTTGGTCCTGGGACCTCCCTCGTTTGGTATATATGTCCCATAGGTACAGGCCAACATGGAAGGACTGTGTCTGAACATGTTTGCAGAGGACTACAAACTGCCCACCATATCTGACCCTCCAGCTGACACAAGCATCCCACAAAAGGGCCACATAGAAACAGACAACTGGTGCCATAGCCATGTCAGCAAGCTAATTGCAGAAAAGTGTATAGTCAACCCCGTGGATATACAGTAAGTGCCCACCAATTACCACATAGGTGTTAACCCATTACATACTTAACATGTAATGAGAGACCTGGGGACACAAGGTGATAGATATCCTGCATTGGACAAACATGTGGCTGTACTGTTTACAGAAACATACCATATACCCACCTAATCATGAAGGTTGTCAGATCTAGATAAGGGGAGGTCATTGTGGCTCTGCAGTCATCCTTCATCAGCGTTACAATTGACTACAATAGCCCCTGTGGGATGTACCTCAGCAGACACCTCCATCAACTGTAAAGTCCCCAACAGTACCTCACCAGGAGTATCAAAGAGCTTGAACAGATGCCATGTGTTGCCTGATTAAACAAACTGCAGCTACACACACTGCCATACTGCCCACCCAGAGGCAAGCTGTGCCTGATGTATAAAGCCATGTCCAAGCTGGAATCAATAAACATGCTGCACCTTGTACAATCTGAATGGCAGTGAGCTATGCACATGAGAGACCTGAACCCCAGCACTGACATACATAGGACAAGCTGTACTGCATGATCCATAACACAGAAGCCACCCCCACTCATGAGTAAACTCCCAGTACAGGTTATCCATAGAGTCACTCATCGATTCTCCTCAAGAGGAATCTTGATGAGTGGATGGGAGATGGTAGGTTTACCCTGGGTATCACTGTTATGTCACAGGTAGACGGAGGCACAGTATACTAACCATGACATATGTCATGGCAAACTCCACTTACAATGTGTGTCGAAGGACAAACACACTCTCCGACTAGCATTAGAAATGGCCTAAGGCACATCGCTAGTGTTTGCAAATGTACACCTATGTTGTGGAATACACTACCAATGTTGGACAAGCCTGGTTTAAGTAGTTCATATCTGAACATAATGCAACATGGTCAGATGTGCACAACTGGCCCCTAACCAGGCTGTTGTGCTCACTATGGAACTGTAAAGCAGTGATAGGACTAAAGCCCAGGATACTGTCCACCACAGTGAAAGTACTGAACCAGTACACTATACGGTACTACAGTGTTAGGTCAGTATGAAAGGATGTTGACAACTGTATGCAAAGTATCCCATGCAAACCCTGCAGGCACAGTATAATCCCTGTTGTGTTCACACACAAAGCAGTTGGACAGTAACTACACAACATGACACACAACACACAACCATAAACGGGAGATATTTGTTGAAGTTCACACTCATCCACAAATGTGGTGGGCTGCAGAGTTCAACATATGGAAAGCTCACACTGGGCATGCTCGCACACTTTGATAAATGAGACATATGTCAGACAACATGCCATGGGAAGGCTGAACTGGGCATGCTCACACACTTAGGCCAAATCTCAGTTTAGCAGTTGGCCACACATATCTGGTATTTGTATGCGTGTTATTCCATGAACCAACCACATTACAGCAATCTGCCCAGTGCACACAGTTAAATGACTACAGAGACATACGTGATATAGTGGATCCCTCCCATATGCAAACATCTTCCACAGATACACAAGTTGTTCATACAAACAGGGAATGCTATGGCAATAAAGACCTGCAAACAGTCTATCAGCAACAAATAATGTGCATTTGACAATTAAACATATGGGTGTAGAGGTCAACACTAGGCTGTTTGCCCTAGGGAATGACAGCTTAGCCAGAGTGTGCTTGGCGTCTGCCTCCCCAGTACAGTAGGCTACTGTGCCACTGTAAAGTAGGTCACATAAGGCACCGTGTGAGGCTAGTGTGCTGTGCCTCTGTCAAGCAGGGACACAGTGGAGATCCCAGGGTTTGAATTTGCTAAGCCACAGCCATGTTGTTGGTGTGTGCTGGAAGAGGGTTGCTGAGGACCTCTAACAGTAAGTGGGCATCAATAACAGACTGAGGGGAGCCTTATCTGCATTGTCTGGACAATTTCACTGTCAACACTGTGTCGTGATGATTATGAGGGATTGAAGTGTCATGCCGGTACTGTTCAGAGATGTCCTCCCTCTGTGGGCTACTGCTCTGCAATGTATTAGCTCACTCTGTCTGTTGGACAGCTCATATATGGCTGGTGTACATCTGACAGGTGTCCTGTTGTGGAGCAGTCATGGGTATATTTGGGATAGCATGATCAATGCAAACCTTCCACATGCTCATAGAATGCAATTGTCAAGGATTATGCAGAGTGGCCTGTATACTCCCCAGCATGGGTCCTTTGAAGTCTTCAACCCCAGTCTTCACAAGTGTAAAGTCTGCTTTTGATAAATACAGTTTGTTTGCAGTGACAACCTTGCCTGGGGTGGGGATGGGATATGGATGGCCAGGGAAAGGTGGGTATAGTCAGATATCAACAATGGTGGTCTACCTCTGGTGTGGAACAGTGAGTACCCATGTTGTAGATGGTCAGGTGCAATATGTATCCCCCTTGTGGCTGTGGTGAGTGGTTCTGCCATAGCACATGGACTCACAAATTGTAGTGGCTGTAGGGTAATGTTGTAGAGGCCTGAGTAGTTCCCACACACAATATGCCTGTACCTGACGTTAACAACTGGAATGGTGTATGTGAACACCTGCATATCTTGGCACTGTTCCCAGGAAGCAAAGTGTGTGTCCTGGATGTGGGAAGGGTGGTCAGGACTGGTTGTGTTGTGTGTTACAGGTCCTGTGGTCATGAAGCATGGTATAAAACATAACCTGCCAGTGCGATGTGCATATCTGACCCTGACGTAGGTGGCTGCAAATGCATATATATGCTATCGCCCACCTGACAGGTAGTACTAGATGTACATACCTCTGTAGAAATAATGATGTCAGCACCCTATAAATACTGCAGGTGCAGAACAGATGCCCAGTAATTCGGATAGTGCGCTCTGCTAATGCGTCTCCCTCAAGTGTCATACTATAGTTAGGTAGGGGTTTGAATCTTGCAAATGCTCAGTGTGTGTGTGTGCTTGTGGGTGAGTGGGGTTGGTGTGTGTGAGGGAAATGCCCCTTTTGGCAACTGGGAAAACACACTACAGGATGCACATTCCCCTTTCTAAACACTGATGATGTCAGCACCCTATAAGTACAGCAGGAGAAGGAAAACCTCCCAGTAATGCAAATAGCGCGCTACGCAAATGCGCCCGTCTCGAGTGTCATAACATAGTTAGGTAGGGGTTTGAATCCTGCAAATGCTCAGTGTGTGTGGAGGGGGTTAGTGTGTGTGCAAGTCTGTATGAAAGAAATATCCCTTTTGGCAACTAGGAGAACACACTACAGGATGCACATTCCCCTTTCTAAACACTGATGATGTCAGCACCCTATAAGTACAGCAGAAGAAAAACCTCCCAGTAATGCGAATAGCGCGCTCTGCTAATGCATCCGTCTCAAGTGTCATAACATAGTTAGGTAGGGGTTTGAATCCTGCAAATGCTCAGTGTGTGTGGAGGGGGTTAGTGTGTGTGCAAGTCTGTATGAAAGAAATATCCCTTTTGGCAACTAGGAGAACACACTACAGGATGCACATTCCCCTTTCTAAACACTGATGATGTCAGCACCCTATAAGTACAGCAGGAGAAGGGAAACCTCCCAGTAATGCGAATAGCGCGCTCTGCTAATGCGTCCGTCTCGAGTGTCATAACATAGTTAGGTAGGGGTTTGAATCCTGCAAATGCTCAGTGTGTGTGGAGGGGTTAGTGTGTGTGCAAGTCTGTATGAAAGAAATGTCCCTTTTGGCAACTAGGAGAACACACTACAGGATGCACATTCCCCTTTCTAAACACTGATGATGTCAGCACCCTATAAGTACAGCAGGAGAAGGAAAACCTCCCAGTAATGTGAATAGCGTGCTCTGCTAATGCGTCTGTCTTGAGTGTCATAACATAGTTAGGTAGGGGTTTGAATCCTGCAAATGAGAGAGGTGAAAGTAGTGTGTGTGCAATTACATGTGTGAGAGAACTGACCCTTTTGCCAACCAGTACAACACACCAGCTGCTGCATATTCCAATCTCTACACAGAGATGATGTCAGCACCCTACAAGTACAGCGGAAGAGGGCAAATCTCCCAGTAATGCAAATAGCATGCTCTGCTACTGCGTCTCTCACTACTGTCATAGCACAGTTAGTTATGGCATTGGATTCCAGACATGCCACGTGTGTTTTTGTCACACAGAATGCCCATGTGTGTGGGTTGTTGTTCACAATAATGCATGACATCGATTAAAACAGTAATGGCAATGGACACAGATGATGTATGTGTGTGCCAAATACACATATGTACCTGTGACCTTCAATAGTTACCATGTCTGACGCCTGCCACATGTGAATACATGGTATTTGCACTGGATAACATTATGACTGTGGTCTTCTGTGCGGGTGCTGCATGTGGTATGTGTATATACAGTGTGATATGTAGATGGTATCAACCTAGCAGCGAGGGATACACATCTGGTCTGGGGCATATAGTCTACATGTTGTTGATGAACAGGTGCTGCATGTTTTCACCTGTTGTGGGAGTGGTAACAAGTTGTTCCATAGCAATGCAGTGACTACATGCTAGGAACCTTTCAGCTAGGGTGTTGTAGCTACAGTAATTCATCAGCATTCAGTAATACGTCAGCATTCCTGGTGAGGGTATGATGCCAACCAAGGTCAGGGTCATACCAGCCTGTGCCACATGCTCAGAGAGCCCTTCCATGTTCCCTATCATGTAGTCCAGGAGGTACATCACAGGTCAGCCATAGTGGCATGGACAATGACTGAGTCATATGTGTCCATGCCTCTGACTGACCTGTATGCTTGTGTTATGTGGTGGACCATAGTGCCCCACGGGCATATCACTGTGACCTTCACCTTGTCCAGCCTGGTGAGCGTGACCTCACTGTACCGGACAATAAAGGTACCTAACACAACTGTAGCAGGTGTGTTGTCTAGCCGTACAGGCTGTGACTGTTTGGCACACAGGATTTGTGTGCTATGTGTTATGCGTGATGTGTTCTGGCATAACGTATGCCTGTATGTCAGCTGCAGAGGTGTCTGCCGCTCAGGCAGGATGCTATTCTTAGGCTCCACGAATGGCCCAGTGTGTTCACGTGCTTGTATTGCTGTCAGTGTAGGTCTACATCAGACTGGTATTGTAGTCACTGTAGTATTTCATGCCACCTGACAGGTTATGCCAGTACTGGGTTCAGAGTGCTTAGTCCCCAGTTTGGCTATGTGGTTCCATCTCATACATGTGTTGTACGTCCATGTGTAGGGAGAGGGTTGACTGTGTACATGTGGCAGCTGTGACATTGCCACATGACCCACATATTCCACAACTGTACCATAGAGGTGACTGACAACTGACCTTTGCACATGCTACCATAGTATTGTGATTGCCATGGTGATTAACAGCACATAGGGCCAATGGGGAACAAGGTACATAGGTTCATAGGTTCATAGGTTCATACTAGGCTATCTGCCCTAGGGCATTTATAAACCTAGCCAGAATGTGTTTGGCTGTCGCCATCCATTGTAAATTTATCTTGCTATGCCCTTTTTCGAGGTTAGTATACTGTGCCTCTGTCTAACAGTGACACAGAAGTGATACCCGGGGTAAACCTACGATGTCCCATCCACTCATCAAGATTCCTCTTGAAGAGAGTCAATGAGGGACTCTGCCTAACCTGGACTGGGATTTTATTCCAGAGTGAAGGGAGCCTCTGGGTTATGAATCTGTCCCTCCAGCATGTCCTATTTATTTCAGTGCTGAGGTTCAGGTCTCTCAAGCGTGTAGCTCGATGGGATTTGGATATTCTGAGGTGCAGCATGCCCATTAATTCTGGGTTTGACATGGCTTTATACATCAGGCACAGATCGCCTCTGAACAGGCGGTATGCCACTGAGTAGAGCTGGAGTTTCTTTAACCGGTCAGCATATGGCATCTGTTTGAGCACTTTGATCCTCTTGGTGAGGTACTTTTGGGGTCTTTCCAGTTGCTGCAGGTGTCTGGTAAGGTACATCCCAACAGGGCATTGTACTCAATTATGGGCCTGATGAGGGATGAGTAAAGAGGCACGATGTCCTCCCCTGATCTAGATGTGAATCCCTTCATGATGAGGTGGGCTATATAAAATGTTTTTCTAACCACTTTGGCCACGTGGTTGTCAAATGAGAGATTGCTATCAACTTGGGTCCCCAGGTCCCTAATTACTTCTTCTGTACTTAATGGATTACCACCTATGTGGTACTTTGTGGGCACTTTGTTTTTGCCAAAGGGGATGACTATACACTTTTTGGCATTCAGCTTGAGGCCATGGCTCTGGCACAAGTTGTCTGTTTCTATGAGGCCCTTTTGGAGGATGCTTGTGTTGGCTGGAGAGTCGATTATGGCGGTCAGTTTGCAGTCATCTGTGAATTTGGTCAGCCACAGTCCTTCCATGTTGGCCTGTACCTCCGATAAATATATACCGAACAAGAGAGGTCCCAGGACTGAGCCTTGTGGGACACCACTTGTAACTGGTTTGGAGTCTGGCATGGCTCCAGCAATTCTAACCATGTGGGTTCTGTCCTTGAGCCAGTGTGCAATCCATCTAGTGACATAGGGGTTTATATTTAAGCTGGTGAGCTTCTCTAGAATGCCCGAGTGGGGTATTGTATCGAAGGCTTTTGCGAGGTCCAGGTAGGCTGTGTGGACCACCTTCCCTCGTCAATGGCCTTGGTGACTGTTTCAAAGAAATCAACCAGGTTTGAGAGGCAGGATCTGCCCTTAACAAAGCCAAACTGGGTATGATCCAGTGTCTGTAGGTCCCCAATATCTTTATTTATGAGGTCCATGATGATCCTTTCCATAGCTTTGCAGACCAAGCTAGTCAGGCTTATGGGGCAATAGTGTCCAGGATCCGTTGAGGCACCACCTTTCTGTAGAGGGACCACTGTTGCTGTACGCCACTCTTTGGCCACATATCCTGTAGTAAGGCTGGGATTGAACAGTAGTTTTATGTTTGGGTGTAGCTCTTCTTGGAGTTCATGTAGGACACAGCCCGGGACACTGTCTGGTCCCATTGATGCAGTGTTTATTGCTTTGGAGAGGGCGGCTCTTACCTGAGCATCTGAGATGTCAGGGGGGCAGCACTCTGCTGGGATAAATATTTGCCCTTTCGGTGTGGAGGGGGGGGAGTTTGCGCTGAACCTGTCAGCTAGGATGTTGGCAATGTCTGTGGGTTTGGTGTTTCTATTGACATTTTGGACTACCTCTGAGCATATCTGGGAATTACCACCCAGGTTCCTAACATAACTAAAGAAAGCCTTGTGATGATGCTTAGTGTCCTGTGCAATTTTCTCTCGAAGCTGGCCTTAGACAATCTTATGAGTGCCCGTAGTTTTTTGCTAATACTGATCAGTGATGCCTTCCCTTTTTGGGATTTTGCTGTATCATTTAGTAGCTTCCTCCTTCTATTGTATAGTTTGTTTATGGCTGGGGTCCACCAGACAGGACGTCTGCCTTTGGAGGATTGGGTCTTGGTTTTATTCGGGATCGCATGATCCATGCATTCCTGAAGGTGTCCATAGAATGCGTTTATAGAGGAATCTGCGGTCTGGTCCATATTTTCCACAGGCCCAGGGGCTTTGAAGGTTTCCACCTCAGTTTTGAGGAGTGTGAATTTGCTTTAGAGAAGTTGTTCACTGTGGTTTTCTGGGCAGGGGGTGGGGTCGGGATGTGAATATCCAGTGAGATTAGTTTATGGTCTGATCTTACCAGTGAGGGATACACTTCTGGTCTGGAGCATAGAGTCCCCATGTTGGTGATGATCAGGTCCAGTATGTTTTCTTGTGGGAGTGGTAACAAGTTGTTCCATAGCATTTGAGTTCATATATTCTAGGAATCTTTGGGCTAGGGTGTTGGAGCTAGAGTCATGCTCCCAGTCTATGTTTGGGTAGTTGAAGTCGCCCAATATAATGGTGTTTGGAGAGACCTTCATATTTTCCACTGTTCTCAGGAAGGCCGAGTGCGGTTCTTGGGTTTGGGAGGGTGGTCTGTAGCAGGCTATAACCTGGAAGGCAGTTTTACCCATTGTTAGTTGCACATGGATAGTCTCTGATGCTTGGTGCTTTGCCACCAACCTGGAGGTGTGGGTATCTTTGATGAATATCAATACTCCCCCTCCTTTTGTGGTTCGGTCCAAGTTTTGGGGCTGAAAAGCATGGTATGAGGTATAACCTGGTAGTGCTGGGGTGCTCTCAGTAGCCCTGAACCAGGTATCTGTTACTGCACAGATATCGATGTTCTCCATGCTAAGGAGAGTTTCGAGTGCATGCATCTTGAGGTTTAGACTTCTGGCGTTGAGTAGCATTACTCTTAGTTTCTTATCCCTTGTGATACCTATGAAGGTGGGTTTGTCATTTGAGCCTTGCCTAACAAAGGCACTATGGGGTAGCAAGAGCCTTTGCCAATATCCAAAAGCCCAGGGGTGACAGGTGCAAGCCGTCCCTAGCGAAGCAGGTGGTTCAACAGAAGATGAGTATGTGAGGGTGTAGTGCCTGTGATTAGTTAGCAGTGGCATATATGACTGCTCATGTGGACAAATGCCAGGTAAGTCATATGCAATGTGTCACAGGCAACGTACATGTGAACAGGACAAACAGTGACGTTCTGTCAAGTGAGACATGGACATACATATAGTAAGCTATGCAGATGTCACTAGGAGTCCACAGAAGCTCTGTAACTATGCATTGCAGGTGGGATCAGTATTCCAGGGTAATTGCAAGCAAACATGCATGCAAACAAAGCTACAGTAAGCAGGGCTGCATGTAGTCCATTGTACAACAAACAAGCTGTACCACTTCCAGTAGGTAACACTGCAAATATGCAGGCACTATGCACATGTACATGGAAATACACAGGTCAGATGGCTAGGGTCCAGTCTCAGCACACACAAGTGTACAGACCATGTACCGTCAGGATGTACAATAACTGGATGGAAACCCATGTGCTCATACCTGCAGTAATACACATGTCAAATAACAGACACTGAGCCTTCACTCAGTGGTTCCATACTTAGTAGGATGTATGCTACCTGGCCTGCCACCACAGTATCCCTGACATGTATGGGGACTCTCCCTCCTGTGACAGTTAGTTTTGTGTGTTGGGGCTGTCTAGCATGGTATGAGATGTGAGCTTGCAGTGCTAGGGTGCTCCTGTGTGTCCTGTACCAGTCGTGTAGTACTGCACACATATCAACATCCTCAAACATCCGCATTGCAGAGTCCAGTGTGGGCAACATGCCACTTGCAGTTTACATGTCCATCATTGCGTATTAATACTTTCATTACCTTATCCCCTGTGCTACCTATGTATGTAGCCTTCTGTTGACATCCTTACCACCAGTATGCCAACATGTGCAGATGATACACTATGGTACTTACCATGGGTGTAGACAACAGTACATGACAATCATACCCTTACTGCATCAGGCATGCTGTGATATACCCACAATTATTTCAGCACACAGTACTGTTAACAACATGATACTATTACTACACGTCTATGTAGTCACCCTGTGCATCAGCAACATGTTAACCTGTACCTGCACTGATGTTACAGATTGCAGGAGGTGGCACAGTTTCATCATATGCACAGGGTGTGAACTTGGTATGCCTGAGTCAGCCACCGATACCACCAATTGACATGTATGTGTATGTGTGTTGGTGAGGGACAGCAGTACAAGGTGGGGCAATGTTGATGCAGTGTGTGCATGTATGCGGTAGCCCTAGGTGTTGTCAATTCGCATGTGTGTATGGATGCACACAGTTCCACCTCATGGCTGCCATATACTGGTGTTTGTGGACAGCCACAGACTGTACCTGCCAGGTCATACAGATCAGTGTCTCTGGCCACGGACACGGTACCTGTGCCTTGCAGGGTGCTACGGACCGTATCCGGTACCAACCCAGACTGGGTACTGTCATCAGAAGCAGGTGTTCATTGACTGGACACAGATCCCTGTCGGGCCTGGCCAGAGCCACGTGCACGTGGTCTCCTGGGGCGGTCTGATGACAGCACAGACCCAGCATTGCTGGGGCTGCTGCTGGCACTATGGGGCGGCCGCCCTGTTGTCATCCATGACGACTGCCAGCTGCTGCTGTTGCTGGCATACGCCCACGTCGATGCCTCAACCGTCCACCATCGCCCTGGCTCATGGACATGTAGTTGTGGAACCGGTCTAATATGTCCCCACAATGTCTGTCTATGACATCGGTGAAATTACGGATGGCAGCCGCAATGTCACGCATACTGTCAGTCATGGCTGTGCGACATGCTGTCAGCTCCCTCAGACCCTGTCTGGTGTACCGTTCCATACGTGACTGTGCCTGCATGACAGCCCGAAACATAGCTGAGGTTGTAAGACCTCTGTGGGCACGTCTGACAGGGGCAGTACGCCCACGGATGCTCCCACGAGAACCCCTGGACATCTGTCTGTGTGGTACCATCTCAGGGCCATGCCCATGGCTGCTGTGTGGGGAGGCATGTGCCACAGATACCACATTACCCTGGTCAATGCCCACTGTATGCTGTCCATCACCTAGGGACATTGGTGACAAAGGGTGTATTGGCAGGATAACTGTGCGCATTGATGGGGTTGACAGCTGTGTACTGTCAATCGGCTGACCAATGATTGACCCTGGCATACCTTCCTGTGCCATTACACAGATGTCATCATTATCAGTACCCATGGCACCTGCTTCAGATTCCCTGCTGCATGACACCAGAGCAGCACCAGAACCTGTGGGAGGGAAACAGGAAACACAGTTTACAATGTCTACACAATATTACCAGTGATGCACACATCCACACATGCACAGGTCCAGACATGCACATGTGCACACATGCACACATGCACAGGTGCACAGGTGCACACATGCACACATGCACACATGCACAGGTGCACACATGCACACATGCACAGGTGCACACATGCACACATGCACACATGCACAGGTGCACACATGCACACATGCACAGGTGCACATGTGCACACATGCACAGGTGCACACATGCACACATGCACACGTGCACACGTGCACACATGCACACATGCACAGGTGCACACATGCACACATGCACACGTGCACACATGCACACGTACACATGCACACAGTTGCACACAGTTGTACACTACTCAGTATGCGAGATATCAACACACAGACACAGACACACCTGCATGCATACACAGAGCACTACTAAGTGAGCCTAATATTACTATTACTATCAAGACTATTAAAGGTATTGTTAATACACACTCACCAGCATGGATAGGCTGCATTGCTGTTACACCGGAGGGACCTGCAGAAGTGAGGAAACTAATGTCAGTGGGCACAACTGTGCCATTGTTACTGAGTATGATACAGGTCAGTAGTACAACAGTCGCCTTTCACAGGTCAGCTGCTGATATTGAGGATATCACACTTGCACATTAAATACTATGATGACAGCTACAAACCAAGGACACACCTCACACATGCATTAACTACCAGTGTACACAACAGTCAACTATACATATGGCATATTACCTGCACGCTCATAGTCTTGCTGCTGCGTGGCTCCAGCCTCCATCATAATGCATGTCTGCTGCTGTTGTTGTTGTTGGCGTACTGGAGCCACTACACTCATGAGTAGTCCCTCCAGTCTGGTGAGTGGGGGATGTGTAGCCACCCCACCACCTGTGGCGACCTGTTGCCTGTGGATATCCGATGCACGCTGACGGACATTTCTGATTAAATCACTGCAGTGATGTCGTACCTGCTCATATGTCCTATTATGCGTGCCTATGTCATTTACCCGACGGACCAGGTCTTGCCACAGTGCAGCCCTCTCCTGCTGATTCTGGCTGGTGCGGGAAAAGAGTATTGCATAATCCCGCACCAGGCTCTGGTGTATCTCCTCATCCTCAGCTGTGGAGTAAGCTGGATTTCGTGGGTGAGCCATGTTCCTGAAAAAGGAAATAACCTGATATCAGCAATATATGTCAGCAGAATTTGGCACACATACTACACATGCTACTCGACTGTTATGATACGACATATCTCACATATATAGCATCTGTCTGTCTATTGGTGGATACACATGTAAATGGCCAGGTATCAGTGCTCAGCCAGCAACTGTGCAACAGTACCTGGCACACTCCATATGACATACTACCAAACCCCAGCAGTCAGAACACTGATTCAGGTCCAGAGCACCTCCTCACTCTGGGGTTTGTATCTAGGTACTGTATGGGCTACATCATCAACTACTGTGAGCTGACCACAAACTAATTGCCCTGGATATACATATCCCACCTCCACCACCAGCACAAATGACTATAGTGAATAACATTGCAAATGCAAACTTTACACTTTGTAACAGTGACATGGTATGCTTTCAGCCCACTGGGCCAGTGGAAGACACAACCCACAATGCTGACCCTTCACAAATGCTTTCTACGGACATCTCCGAGAATGCATGGATCATGCAGTCCCATATATGGCCAAGACACTCTCCACAAAGGGACAGCATCCTGTCTGGTGGACCCCAGCCATAGACAGATTGTATTACAAAGATGGAAGCTACTGCAAGACAGAGCATAATTCCATAAAGGGAAGGCATGTCTGAGCAGCACTAGTAAGGATCTATTTCCCTCATACAAACATCCATGGGCAACTTTGAGAGGGAAATCAAGAGGGACACTACAGATAACCACAAGGCCTTCTTCAGTTATGTTAGCAACCTGGTCAGAATCCCTCCACTATGCTCATAGTTAGTACACAACAACAAATAATTCACTGAAACCACAGATATTGACAACATTGTGGCAGACAGGTTCAGTGCAGGTTTCACCCCTCCCTCTCCCCCAAAATAAGACATAGTTATCCCAGCTGACTGTAACCTCCCTGTCATCACAGATGTCCAGGTGAGAGCCGCCCTCAGGAAAGCAGAATACACAACATGAATGGGACCTGATGGTATCCCCGGTTGCATGCTACATGAACTCCGACAGGAGCTAAACACACATATAGAAGTGCTATGTAACACTAGCCTGACTACAGGATATGTACCTGTACACTGGTGCACAGCAGCAGTGGTTCCACTCCACGAAGGAGGCACCTCAACATACCAATACAATACAACACAATACAATACATTACAATACAATACTATACAATATGCTATTGCCCTGGGACTACAGCAGCATACTGTTCTGCTACCCTGACCATTGTGACACATGTGGTGTGATGGTACCTGCTGCTGTCAAACAGTTACACAGGGTGACTCATATGGCATATTACCTATCTGACTAACATTCAGCAGGGGTATGTGTGACATGTACTCATGGGGAGTCTTGCTTCTTAACACTGTGTGGTTTATTGCAGGGTATGTCTTATCTGTGGGTAGGAACCTTTACCTCCACATGTGCTCTCTATTGCAGTGGCACGGACGACACACAGCAGTCATTTAGGTTGTGGATGGTGTGAGGTGTTACTATGGTTGTTGGACATCTGTCATGGGTGTGACTTAAGTATGTAAATCCAGGAGTGGTAACCTCTATGTGGGTAGTATGTGTGTACTCTGTGGTGTTGTCAGTCACTGTGCATTGGTAATGTGTTTGAGTGCATTGTCACAGTGTTGTACATGTCACTGTGTCCTTCTCCATATCTGTAGCTGTCATGTGAGGTACATACCATGGCAGCCATTATGTGGTGTGGAGGGGTACACTGACCTACATGTCCATAGCTGACACACCATGTCTGCTGACACATACCATGTGCAGGTATTCCAGGAATAGTGTGCCACTGTGAATATCATTGGGGGACTATTGTACACATTTATGACCCTGTTCACCCCTGACACATGCAGTGGTGGGCAGCCAATCACATATCTGGTGGTTACTGGTGTAGGTGATTTGAAATGGGGTATGGTACTCCAGTTTTGACACTGGTGTTCACTCCATGCCTTTGTCACCAGGCACCTGTTGCAATACATCTGTACACATGTGCCTCACTCAGAATATATATACATCTCTCTCTCTCTCTCTCTATATATATATATATATATATATATATATATATGTATATATATATATATATATATATGTATATGTATATATATATATATATATATATATATATATATATATATATATATATATATATATATATATATATGTCTGTATACATATACACATATATATATTGATGTACATATATTGCTATAGATATGGAGGGGGGGTGTGACAGAGAGGGGGTGAGAGTGACAGAGGGGTGGGACAGGGGTGTTGAGGTCGTCATATACAGTCATACCTGTAGATAGTCAGATCTGTCTGTCTATATATTGATGTACATATATTGCTATAGATATGGAGGGGGGGTGTGACAGAGAGGGGGTGAGAGTGACAGAGGGGGTGGGACAGGGGTGTTGAGGTCGTCATATACAGTCATACCTGTAGATAGTCAGATCTGTCTGTCTATATATTGATGTACATATATTGCTATAGATATGGAGAGGGGTGTGTGTGACAGAGAGGGGGTGAGAGTGACAGAGGGGGTGGGACAGGGGTGTTGAGGTTGTCATATACAGTCATACCTGTAGATAGTCAGATCTGTCTGTCTATATATTGATGTACATATATTGCTATAGATATGGAGGGGGGTGACAGGGTGAGAGTGACAGAGGGGTGGGACAGGGGGTGTTGAGGTCGTCATATACAGTCATACCTGTAGATAGTCAGATCTGTCTGTCTATGTATATGTATCTACATATATCTATATCTGTATGTGTGTATTACATATATATGTTTGTACATATTCTATCTATCTACATCTGTCTATGTATTCCTACATCTCTCTCTATGTATGTATACATATATGCATATTATATATATATATATATATATATATATATATATATATATATATATATATACATACATACATATTTTGACATACATACGTATCCATATGATAGATACATATCAACATGTTTGTTTACCATACTGTATACACACACTAACATACTGCTAAACATACATAACTGTGAAACCTACTTTGTACATTGCACTACAACCTACATTCAACCTACATTGATATGTGCACATAGATGCTCTCACATACAAATGTATGTACAGCCTTCACTGATAGTTGCTGTATGTCCCCTGCCCTTTGCACATCTTCATATACATATGGATACAGACCAATGACACATATGGAGGGTTCACAGTATGTAGACCTTTATAGTATTACTTTACATTACCTGTGTTTGTCACAGCTGCTTGTGTTGCCATCTGGTTTTGTGTCCTGCTGCTCCACTTGCCAGTTGTCAGCTTTCAGGTGGCTGTTGCTGACCAGTTTTGTTTGTGTATGTTTAATTTTGTTTTTCTCTGTCTCTGTCTCTCTCTCTCTCTCTCTCTCTCTGTCTCTCACTTCCTCCTCAGGGTGCAATGAAAGTATTGCATGTGTGGACTGGGAGTACAGCATGCTTTTTAGGTATCTGCATATGTCCATGTGATGGCCTCTGCACCAATTGTTAGCCAGCATTTGCTAATTGCATGCAGCCAGTTGGGTACTGATTGCAGTTCTCACTGTGATTTCAGAACAGTGCTATAAAAGGTATGTGAGATAGGCATAGCCCTTTCAGATTTTAAGGGCAGGGACCATGCTGGTATGCTGTGGACAATGTTCTGTGAGTGTAAAGGTTGGTATCTCTCTCATATTTCCAGCTGTGTTGTAGATTAACATTTCTCCATTCATTTATCCAGTTTCCTGTACTAACTGTGTGTGTACACTGACACCTACGACTACTACTACTGTTAATGTGTGTGTGTGTGCTTTCCTGTGGGACATGTGGTGTAACTGGTGTATAGCAGTGGCTCTTGCACTTTGTTGCTATGGCTTCAATATTTGCCCTTTACAGTCACTACTTGTATGCCTGCTAGGTGTCCTGACTGTAGTGTGCTGCTGTGGCTTTCCTATTTTCCATGTACATTCACACCTTGGAATGCTTGCTATATCTGCTAGGGTGTTACAGCATGCAGTGTGGTCTGGCCATGGTGTGGGCCTTGACATCTATTAGGGTATTTGAGTATGCTGCTGAGCAGGCCCCAGACACTCTCAGGTGCATCTGTTATCTGCCTCATGGAATGGTACATATCAGTGGGGTACACCCATTAAATTGTCTGGTATGCTGCAGTTGTGACTGTGGGATAGCATGAGCATATGTATTACTACACTTTTTCTGCCATGCAAGTGGTGCATACTTTCAGGACTTCATAGTTACCATTGCATGTGTTGTAACACCTTTCTGCCTACTGTTTGTACATTTCACATGGAGTCTGTGGGGCATTCCTGTAACTCAGTCACTGTTGCTATGTCTAGGCTCTTAACTATTCAAATATGGTGGTGTCAAACCTCTCATGTGTACAAATATTTGCAGGTTGTCCACATTTCTGCCTCATATTTTGGTCAATATCTCATGCACAGCTTTTTCTGGCAAATCACTCTGGGCTCAAGTCAGAATATAGTGACAAACATTTAAGTTTCAGACTTCATACCCTTCCAAACATCCCACAAAATGCAGAACCTGTTACTCTCTGAACTGTCTAAGTTTGTTGTAACATTATTTGTAATGTGTCCCTGGTTTTGGCCCTTTGCTCCACATATTTTATTACTTGGTCCGGATGTGTTCCTGTAAGAGGTTGTGGGGTATGGGCAGTGATTATCCTGCTGTGAGTATGTGTGTGGCTTGCAAGGTGCTACAGTGACATTATTACCTACTAGCTACCAACTAGCATGGCTGTTTCTGTTCACACACTACTATCATAGATATCCACTAGATTTGACAGTAAATATACATGACATGCTTTGTGTACTACACATCCTATATTCCCTTTACATTCATTCCTACTATTACATGATATATTTATTTTAGCACAATGTTCTTGTATAACAGTCATGGCTTAGTGGTAAGTCATGCAGACTAGTGTTTCCAAGGTCCTGGGTTCGGGACTGACAGTGGGATTTTATTTTGCTTTTGAACAGACTACAGGACCTGTCAATCAGAGTGACTAAGGCACTTTTAAGCAGTTGTAACCGGGTTAGCGCTGGTTTGCGCGGAGCTCACGCATGCGCACTGGCGTTCAGCTCCGCACACACGCGCACACCCGCTTACAACCGCTTAAACGTGCTTACTCTTGTGCACACCCGCACTATTTTCTTTGAAAGAAATGAAAATGGGGAGACAGGAAAGTGGTGAAAAAGGGGTCACAAAGAGGATAAGACAGTAGGGAAACAAGCTCGGGTTTTGCAGGAGGGATGTAGGTAAGGCCCATAGCTGCCCATTTCTTCATCAGCAACAGCTGTGCATATGTATGTAATTTGGTGTGACATTTGAAACCTTCCACCCCTGAGAGAGGTGTCAGGACAACAATAATACTTGTTGTACAGCCAATTGTAATTGATAGTTTCCATGTCCAGCAGACATATGTGCGGAATGGGCAGCTATGTATGGGGCGTAATTTTTTTGTGGGTACAGAGTGCCCTTTTTTTTTTTTTTTCAGGTGAGAGTGGTATGTCAGGTGAAGGAAGTCGGTATAGCTGGGGAGGTAGGTTGGGTAGGTCAACAGACAAGACAAACAAGACGCATACAGGGGCGGTGTATGACACGTGTGGGGGTTACACAATTGACGGGACGGAGGTTTGGATATCCAGAGCCCATGAGCCCACAGATGGCAACAGTGGAACTGATATCCCCACCCATGGGCAGTTGCCACTGTTCCTTCACTGCCCAGGATGGGGCTGTGCTGGGGGCTGTGTAGGCCGGGCAACAGGCATGCCCGTAAGTTGTGCCACCTGTGCCTCAAGCTGGCGTAGGGGCCCAAGAACAGAGTCCTGGATCTCCCTACGCACCACAGTCCGGACGCTACGGAGGGTGAGTGGTGGTTCTCCTCCGGCCACGCTTGCAGAGGGGGGATGGGCCCCATCCCCTGCAGCGCTTCCACCCGCAGGTGGCACAGGGCCACCGGAGGAGGGTCCAGACTGGGCACTAGTGCCAGGTGCACTCGCCAGCTGAGGTGGGAGAGGTGGGTCCGCTGGAACCCGCCTTCCCTGTTGTCCTATGTTTTGCATTATGTCATGACAGTTTGGGTTAGTAACATACAATACCATTCGCAATTAGTTGTAACAGCATGCATTAGTATTCCCATTAACCAAACACCCAGATATTCACACCATTGAACAGCGAGCATAACACATGCATAATTTGAACAGCAATACACAGTCCAACAACATGCAGGGTTGATTGATGGCAACAGGCCATCAGGTTTGGATGTATGAACAGGGCAGATGCATCAACGTACATGCAAATATTTATGACCCAACAGGACAAATGTCCAGGTTAATTGTGATTGCACATACCAATTTCACGTGGAATGGATTATATGTGGTTATAGGGTGGGGTGAAGAAAATATTATTAACACCTTCGAATACCAATACATATGCTGTACATTTCTAATAGCTACAGATATATACACACTACTGTTCTAACTACAGTTTCCTATATGATAACTACTTCAATTTGGTGATAGGACTGTTACTGCTACATCAATATACATTTTATTGTTATTCATACACGTTCATATCTGGCTTTGTTCAGCTACATCATCCTGCTACATTTGCTTTATATAGCTATAGACAACTGTGGATGTTTGATATTTCAGACAATCATACTATCTGCATATTGCAGACTGAGAGCAACATATCCAGATTTTGGGATACACATTACAGCTGCAGCAACACTTTGAACACATTTTGCAGTTTGGTTCTACTTGTCACATTCATTTCATTCTGTACTGACTGCAGTATACTTTATTCAGGGGTTATTACTACTTTATTGGTGGATTCATAACTCTTTCTCACACTCTCTCACTTGTTTTCATTTTACTATTCAGGATGGTACTTACTTCTAGGCTTTATTGACATGTTTTACCTGTAGTTATTACAATCCTTTCCAGCAGTCTCACTTCTGTCATGTTTCAGTATTTCAACAGGGATATATTTCACACATGTGATTTGCTCATCTTCTGCAGCTGTACTTTTCAGCCTGCTGCAGGTTGTGTACTATTATATTACAGGTGGGGCATCTTTATTTCAGACTTTATTTCAGACATTTTCATTTTTCTGTTTGGATTACAGACTGCAACACACTTTTGTAATCAAGCAATACTTGCAAACACTTTTACACTGTTACTTGCACATTTTATTACTTAGTGACTACACTGCACTCTTTTGCTAACTGTCATACTTTTATATTTCTTTACAGTTACTGGGAGTGGATTACTGACCTGCCTGGTGGCGCAACCGCACCAGCCTATCGCCATAGGCTCTGCGGTTCGCAGAACGGACACCTGCAGCTGTAATATAAATGAAGTAATATTGGAATACACATCTCCATAATATCAGCTAATTTAATTTCTTACATACATAATTAAATGTAACTTACTCAGTAGTGGGGCATTGGGCATTTGCCGGGCCTCCTGGATCCAAAGGTTCAATTGGTCCTGCTTGCATCTCTTCAGGTCCGCATGGTGGTGACGGACCTGCTCACCAGTCCTTGGAATCCCTGTGGCACTGGTGAGATCATGAGCCAACCGGTCCCACGCCTCAGCCCTATATGCTCCCCACAGGACCTGGCCCTGCATGAGTTGGGCCTCATGATTGTGGACTAGGAGCCAGACCATGTATCTGGACTCCTCAACGCCCCACCTCTGTGCTCGAAAGCAACTACCCTCACCTACTCCTGACATTCTGGCTGCAAGTCAGTTCTACAATCGTTTATGCTGTGTATTCCCACCTATGGGGCTTATATATGCCGTTTTTCCCGCACTTATCTGTGATTGGCCATTTTGGAATTGTATCAACTTCACAAAACCTGCTTTGTCATGCTCCACTTTCTATTCATTCCTATATATTTGCTATTACTGCATTTCTAAGTACAGCTGTCGTGGCTTAGTGGTTCAGTACCTTGACTATGGTGCATGGTATCCTGGGTTCGAACCTGGCCACTGCTTTTTATATTTTATGACTGTCTAGACAGGCTATGGGGTGTGTCTGTGTAAAGGCAGTTTTGTTACAGGTTGCTCAACGTTGCCCGTCGGTTAGCTTGTTGGCGTGATGCGCAGCTCCGCACAAACGGGTTACGCTGGTTTACGCTTCATTTGGCTGTCAGCACACATATTACGCTCAGCTCAGCTAGGGGCACACAGTTTCAGTGTGTTAAACCACTGCTCACCTACGGGCAGCTGCACTCACCTTGTTAAACTGTAGCTCAGCTATAGGCACATCTCGCATTTTTTATTGTTTTCTTATCTCACATTTCTTCAAAATAAATGGACTATTTCATTACATTTAACATAAAATATAATTTTATATGTGTACATATTTGTCAGGGACTTGTTTCGTGCTTATTTTACTAAAAATAAAAATTGATGTTGTGGGGGCTCGAACCATGACTGCCTGCTCTTCAGCCGACGTCTCTACCGCTACGCTATTGCTTCTTGGCTTACTTTGCATATTTAGTTCTTATATCCTTTTCCACTGACTGCTAACTGTGGCTAAGCTACGGGCATGCCCGCGCAAACGAGCGCACTCACGGGCAAACATCTTTACGATTTAAAAAAATATATAACATGTTCATTTATATATTTTATGTTCATAGTCTGTGGGGGCATGTGTTGTGTTGTGTTTATTCACATTTCCATGGCCTCTGTCGTGGGTGTTTACTTTGGGCACTTTTACTTTTCGGGGGCGTGTCCGCTTGCAGGGCTCGGCCTACGGACACGCCCCCTACTGTCTTCCACGGACCGTGTTAGCCTTAGGTGTGATTCAGCATGCTCTCATGAATATGCAGAGCATGCTGACATCACTCCATTTAACTGCAGCCTCCATGTAAGAGTTATAACTCTTACATGGAGGCTTCGTGAATCCTGCCCACTGTGTAGCTGCCAGCTTTGAAGGGACAGGTAAGAAAAGTGTTACAGAATGTCAACTGTGATACTTAGAACCTAAAGTTGCAAACATAATGGGCTAACTGCTTAACCTCTTTCCCACATTATTATTTTTATTTAATTATTTTCTTTTTTAATTTTTAGTTTTATATATAAAAAATACCTCAACATTAAAAATGAAAAAAAAAACACTCACCCAATGGTCAAAAGGAAGCGTTGTTAGTTCACTGTTGTTATGCTTTCTGGCAATGGGGTTGTTGTTACGGGGGAAATTGTTAGATGGTGCGTGCTCCAGCTCTCCAATACCCAGAAATGGAGTGAGACAAACTGTCTTCCTCTGACCTTATAAGATTGATGCTGGTGTAATATGAAAAGCAATAACGTATCTATATTTATGAACATAATTGTCATTTCTGTCATTGGAAAAAACTGTGCCTAAAATCTAAGAAATTAGACAAGATGGCCAACCATTTTCAGTTCTGTACTACTTCAGAAACTAAAGAATAGAATAACAGTCATAAGTGCATTTTGTACATATATGGCTAGGAATAATTTTGTGAAAAATGTTATAAAGACACATCAATATATGGGAAAGGAAAAAAAAAGGGGTTGCACAATCATTTCGGTATGACAGTCTGCAAAAACAAAGTTCCATTATAAACATACAGTGATGAGAAATTGTTGCTAAACTTGAAACACACACACACACACACACACACACACACACACACACACACACACACACACACACACACACACACACACACAACGCACTCATATACAAGCAGATACATGGTCACTCATGGGATTTCCGTCTGATGAAATAAAACTGCTTTAACTAGAATAATTTAAGAACCTGTATTTTTCTAATTATGCTTTTTACCAAATTCAAAGTATAGAGGATGCATGTACTGCTCTTTGTACAAATAAAATAAAAGAGTTAATGAATGTAAAAATCTGAAGTTGTTAATCTTCTTCCTACTCATCACTGATGGGTTTGGTTTCGAGCCCTCGGAACTGAGTCAGCCTTATACCAAACTTGCATGCACCAGAAAACTCTTTAGCTAAGCTGCTACCCACAATACCCTTTGCTCAGTTACCTCAGATCTCATTTGCCACGCAGCCATATAGCAGCGTTTCACCGAGCTCTCCAGCTAAGTGCTTTCTTCAGATATATTTACTAGTTTTGAAAAAGTTTTTCTCCTTTTATAATCTGTTCTTGTTTTCTATATTGCTCCAGCTCTACCCTCAGGTATTTCTTTCTTACCATTGTTAGTCATTTCTTGGCATTTCTAACTTTCTACCCTTGCGGTATCTTGTTACCAATGTTGGTATTTTCTTTCTCTCTCTCCTTCATTTCCTCTCTTTCTTCACTCTTTCCCTTTTGTGCGAGAGTCTGTTCTGGGATGTCTGAAAAGAAGGGAACTATGGGGTTTAAACACTGCTCTTCTTGCAGTGGTAAACTACTGAATATTGACCTCCATGAAGAATGTGTGTACTGTTTGGGGGTTCCGCATTTGTCGTCAAAACCCCTGTGTGATATTTGTGCTAGTTTCTGTCAGTGGACCCTGAATAAATGTCGTAGCAAACTTATTTTAAAGGGCCTGCTTGCTTCGCCTTTTTCGGAGGCTATTTCTGCGATGGAGGTCTCATCCCCTCCTTCTCAGACAAGAAATGTCCTTGATCGGACCCTTCTTCACTGGTCAGTGAAATAGGTAAAAGTCACAAGCACAAGGCCAGTAAGTCCTCATCTGAACACCGTTCTGCCTCCTCGGTGCTGACTACAACATCGGCTGCGAGCTCAGCTCCAACAAAGTTTACCAAGGTCATCTTATCGGCACCTACCCTGGCACCAACAATTACGGCACCGTCTATGGCCTCGGCACCAACCAGCATATAGATTTCTTTATCATCACCAACGTTGCCTGTTTCGGCTCAGATATCAGTTCTGACAACTATCTCAGAACCGTTCCTGTCATCCACCCATATAATGACTTCGGCTCTGAGCCCGTTCATGGCTCCAACCATACCTCTGTTACCTGTTGCAAAATTGGAATCGCTGGTGCCATTCTGCGACAAATCATGGACCCAATACTCATCCAATGTGGACCCGTTTGCTGGACAAGCCTGCAGCCCCTTTTTGGGCCGGCCTGATTCCCCCTCAGGGGCATCGGTGAGATCCACCAGGAGCCCTTCCGAATTGAATGTGGTTTGCCTTTTTGATCAGCTGCTGACTGTTAGGGGAATCTCAAATCCACCTAGACCCTATCCCACTCCTGGTTTTGGGCCTATTTCTCCAGCAACCCCTACATACTTCCTCCCTTGGATCCCTCAGTTCCAAGGCTCATCTATTCAACTTTTACTAGAGGAATTCCTTCCTCGGTGCTGACAACAACTCTGTCTGAGGCTCTGAGATCCCATTGGGTGTCAGTTCCATCAGAACCCACCCTTCCTCAATCTCATGCTTGAGGGGGTAGAGCCCCCGGTTCCGGTGTCGGTTCTGATGGTTGTGTCAGCCTTGGCTTTGGATCAGGGGGTGACTACCACTCTGAGTTTGCTTGAGGCTCCGTCCTCGGAGGCAGACCCTCTGGAGCAGAGTGTGAGCCCAGTTCCTATTTTGTCTTCTTCGGTTCTGGGCTCCCATTCCTCTTCGGGTGGGCCCACTTTCCGGGTGATGGAGAGGGCACTTGCTGCTAGCAATCCTCCACAGTTGGTTAATCCCCAGTTCTCTCTGAACTGCAGCTGTCAAAGGCCACCCCCCCCAGTACTCCAAGAGCACAAGGCCCAGGAGACCCCTATCTAGGGCATTTCCTTTTCTGTGTCTTCTTTGGATGTTCCCACCGAAGAACCCCCTTGGAAACGGGTGTGTAAGAGGAAACACACAGAATCCCCAGAGGATACGGACTACAATGATGGGGAAGGGTCCCCACAGTCACCCTCTGATGATGTCTCCTTCGGCAACATCATGGAAATCTTGAAACAGAGGGGTGACTGGAAGTCCTCAAACTTTTCCTCAGGGGAATGCGTATTCCTGCAGGCCTTTTGCTCTCAGCTCTCTATTTCTTGGGTGACCCCTCCTGCTGATGAGTTGGTTAAACTCATCATACAATGGGCTTGGAAGAACCCCAACTCCATTGAGGCCATACCCAGGAGATGAGGAAGTACTCTCCCCTCCAGAGGATCAACCCCATTGGTCCAGAGATTTGCCAGCGGACGCTATGGTGGTGGCGGCTGCCACGAAAAAGGACCTTGCAGAAGAGAGTCCTGCTGTTCACCCACCCAACAGAGAGTCCCGGGCAATAGACAGGTTAGGGAAGTGAGTCTTTGCATCAGCGACCTTCGCAGTTAGGTCTCTGAACTTTCTGGCACATTTTATGAGGCACTAGAGAGATCTTAAATCCGAGCTCTCCGGAACCCTCATGGGTCAAGTATCGGATGGAGCATGAGATAAAGTTGCTTCCCAACTTGCCACCCTGGAATCTATATCTAATTCATCCATGAGGTTGCTGTCACATGAAACCGAAGGAGCAGCTAGAGCTGCGGGTGCAGGCATAGTCATTAGACATCAAGCCTGGATGCGCATCTGTGACCTCTCAGACTTCTTCAAGTCTTCCTTTCTAAATGCCCCTATCGAGCCTTCAGCTCTGTTTGGTGCTAAGGTCAAGGATACATTAGCCAGGTGCGAGCAAGATGGGAAGACCTTGTCTGTCATTGGCCTATGCTTCTCCAAACCTCAGTGTTCCTTTTCCAGGAATCAGAGGAGCGGAAAGATGTGGCACAAGAAGTCTCAAGGTCCTTTCAGAGATGCACGTGGTGAGGATTCCTCCAGAGGCAGAGGGGGGTACAATAATGGAAGATGTCCCTTTTGGGGCAGAGGGAGGTCCCCAGAACCAGGGCTCCAGAGATTCCTTCTCAGGTAGACCACATCTGCAGTCCTGAAGCGCTGGACTGGGTTTAAACTATTCCTGGCTCCACAAAGTCTGCTCTTCATTTTTTCCCTTAGAACTGCTCTATCTCTCAATTTAAACACCATATTCTCATTCTAAGGCCCTTCACTGGTCCAATTAAGTAATCCTACAAGATAGCACTATTAAACCATAAGCACTACTTACTCTTATAATCTCTACGATTACCCTGTCCTCTATTGGTCCGTCTTAAATTCAGTTTCCCTATTACTCTAGCATGTCCAAAGGTCAGTCAATGGTTTCCTCTCCAGTCCAGCTGGTGAATCTGGGAATTTTGAGGCAATGTTACAACTGTCTCATGTACACGGACAACCCTCTCCTCTTCCAAACAGGTTCAAATATATGTGAGAGATGCAACTATTTAGCCAAACTGGAGGCTGAGCTCTCTCATCTCAAAACTGGTGTAACCAGTCAGGAGGAGAAGGTAACCTCACACAACACAATTCCAGTATCACATAGTCCCACCACATCAGCGAACCAAACACATAAATACACAAAAACCTACTCGGAGGCTCTAAATAAAAATCTACCTAAGCAACAGAGACCTCCAAAGCTGACATCCAAGCAAACGCTACCTCAAAACAAAACACACACAACACATAACCCACAAAGTCAGTGTGCCAAGCAGCCACAGCCCTTAAGGCTGAATAACACACCTGATACTCTGGTTATAGGTGACTCTATTGTGAGACACACTGACGTCCCACTCACCAGGCTGAATAAAGAGAAGGTCACAGTGAACTGCCTGTCGGGCGCTAGGATCCGCCACATAACGCAAGCACTCAGGTCACTCCAAAGCAAATACAAATATGACTCAGTCATTGTACATGCTGGTGTGAATGACCTGAGACGTACCTCCCTGGACTACATGAAAAGGGACATAGAGGAGCTCTCTGATCATGTAGCCCAGGCTGGTATGACCCTGACCTTGAGCAGCATCTTACCCTCACCTAGAATGATGCCACAGTACAAAGACAAAATGATCAATTTTAACAATTGGCTAAAATTTTGGTGTCATTCAAAGGGGATCCAGTGTCTGTCAGCCTGGGATGACATGCTCGACAAGCCACGTTGCTTCGCTAGGGACGGCTTGCACCTGTCACCACTGGGCTTTGGATATTGGCAAAGGCTCTTGCCACCCCATAGTGCCTTTTTAGGCAAGGCTCAAAAGTCAAACCCACCCCCATAGAGAGCACAAGGAACAAGATACTAAGGGTAATGCTGCTAAACGCCAGAAGTCTTAACCTCAAGATGCATGCACTCGAAGCTCTCCTCAGTATGGAGAACATCGATATCTGTGCAGTGACAGAAACCTGGTTCAAGGCTCCAGAGAGCACCCCAGCACTACCAGGCTATACCTCATATCATGCTTTTCGGCCTCAAAACCCGGACCGAACCACAAAAGGAGGGGGAGTTTCCATATTTATCAAGGATATCCACACCTCCAGGTTAGTGGCATTGCACGAAGTATCGGAGACCATCCATGTGCAAATAACAGTGGGCAAGACTGCTTTTCAGTTTATAGCATCCTACAGACCACCCTCTCAAAGTCAGGAATCCCATTCGGCTTTCCTGAAAACATTGGAGAACATGAAGATCTCTCCTAACACCATTATATTGGGCGACTTCAACTACCCAAACATTGACTGGAAGCACTACTTAAGCCCCAGCACCTTAGCCCAAAGATTCCTGGAAATTATAAACTCAAATGCTATGGAACAACTAGTCACCACTCCCACAAGAGGGGACAACATACTAGACCTGATCATTACCAACATGGGGACTCTATGCTCCACACCAGAAGTATATCCCTCATTGGTAAGATCAGACCACAAATTAATTTCACTGGATGTCCACATCCCGACTCCACCCCCAGCCCAGAAAACCACAGTGAAAAACTTCTCAAAAGCGAACTTCTCACTTCTCAAAACTGAAGTGGAATCCTTCAAGGCCACAGGGCCAGTGGAAACTACAGCCCAAACTGCAGAATCCTATATAAATGCATTCTACAAACATCTCCAGGAATGCATGGATCATGCTATCCCAAACAAAACCAAGACCCAATCATCCAAAGGCAGGCGTCCAGTCTGGTGGACCCCTGCCATAAATAAACTGTACAACAGAAGGAGGAAGCTACTACATGATAGAGCAAAATCCCTAATAGGGAAGGCATCTCTGATCAGTACTAGCAAAAAATTACAATCCCTCATAAAATCCTCCAAGGCCAGCTTCGAGAGAAAAATTGCACAGGACACCAAAGACAATCATAAGGCTTTTTTCAGTTATGTTAGAAACTTGGAATGCAACTCCCAGACTTGTTCTGAGTTGATTCTAAACGACAAAAAATACACTGAACCCACAGACATCGCCAATATCCTGGCAGACAGGTTCAGTGCGAACTTCTCCACCCTTCCCCAAAAGAGCAAATATCTATCCCGCAGAGGGCTGCCTCCCAAACATCTCAGATGCTCAGGTGAAAGCTGCCCTCTCCAAAGCAAAAAACACTGCTTCCATGGGACCAGATGGTGTCCCAGGCTGCGTCCTACATGAACTACAAGAGGAACTAATCCCTCAAATAAAACAGCTATACAATCTCAGCCTCACTACAGGATATGTGCCCACAGAATGCCGTACAGCAACAGTGGTCCCACTCCACAAAGGTGGAGCATCTACGGACCCTGGAAACTATCGCCCCATAAGCCTGACTAGCTTAGTCTGCAAGGCTATGGAGAGGATCATCATGGAGCTCATAAACAAAGACATTGGGGACCTACAGACACTAGATCCTAACCAGTTCGGCTTTGTCAAGGGCAGATCCTGCCTTTTGAACCTGGTTGACTTCTTTGAAACAGTCACCAAAGCCATAGATGAAGGAAAGGTAGTCCACACAGCCTATCTGGACCTAGCAAAGGCATTTGACACAATACCCCACTCGGGCATCATAGATAAGCTATCCAGCTTAAATATAAATCCCTATGTCACAAGATGGGTCGCAAACTGGCTCAAAGACAGAACCCACAGAGTGAGAGTTGCTGGAGCCATGTCAGACTCAAAACCGGTCACAAGTGGCGTCCCACAGGGTTCTGTCCTGGGACCACTCTTGTTCGGTATATACTTTTCCGAGGTACAGGCAAACGTGGGAGGACTATGGCTCACCAAGTTCGCAGACGACTGCAAACTGGGCGCCATAATCAACTCTCCAGCTGACACAAACATCCTTCAAAAAGGTCTCACAGAGACAGATAACTGGTGCCAGCGCTATGGTTTAAAGCTAAATGCCAAAAAATGTATAGTCATACCCTTTGGCAAAACAATGTGCCCACAAATTACCACATAGGCGGAAACCCATTAAGTACTGAGAAAGTTATTAGAGACCTGGGGACCCAAGTTGACAGCAATCTCTCCTTTGAAAACCACATTGCCAAAGTGGTTAGAAAGACCTTCTACATAGCCCACCTCATCACGAAGGGTTTCACATCTAGATCAAGAGAGGTAATCGTGCCCCTTTATTCATCCCTCATCAGGCCCATCATAGAATACAATGCCCCTTTTGGGATGTACCTTACCCGACACCTGCAGCAATTAGAAAGACCCCAAAAGTATCTCACCAAGAGGATCAAGGGTCTCAAACAGATGCCATATACTGCTCGGTTAAAAAAACTCCAGCTCTACTCAGTTGCATACCGCCTACTTCGAGGCGATCTATGCCTGACATACAAAGCTATGTCAAATCCAGAATTAATGGACATGCTCCACCTCAGTAAATCTAGATCCCTTAGAGCCACACGCTCGAGGGACTTGAACCTCAGCACAGAAATAAATAGAACTTGCTGGAGGGACAGGTTCATAACCCAGAGGCTCCCTTCGCTCTGGAATAGAATTCCAGTTCATGTGAGGCAGAGCACCTCACTGAATCTCTTCAAGAAGAATCTCGACAAGTGGATGGGGGATCGTAGGTTTGTTCCAGGGATTACTCCTGTGTCACTATTAGACAGAGGCACAGTAAACTAAACCTTAAAAAAGGGCACAGTATACTCAAATCAAGGGGTGGCATAAGCCATACAGAATCGGGCTAGGCTTATAATTGCCCCAGGGCAGATAGCCTAGTATGAACCTACGAACCTATGAACCTATGCCCGATTGCTTTCCTCTGGAAGCAGTCGGGGAGCATTTCTCTCTACACTAAGCTGCCTGGCTCTCCATTACAAATAATCAATGGGTGCAGAGAATCATTACCAGAGGCTACCATATTCCACTAATATCCTATCCAAGACCTCCAAAATCCCTTCCCAATGTTCCACCCAGTCAAAGGGAGGAGGCAGTTTCTGAAATACAAAAGCTATTTCAAAGACGAGCCATCCAACAGGTCCCCTCAGATCATTGCAGATCAGGGTTCTACTTAAGATTCTTTTTGGTGCCAAAGAAAACATGGGATTGGAGGCCCATTCTGGACCTCAGCCAACTAAACAAATCAGTAGTTCATACAAAGTTCCACATGGTCATGATTCAATTCATCCTCCCCTTTCTGTGGGAGGGTGTGTGGATGTGCTCATACGATCTACAGGATGCATATTACCATATCAAGATGGACAAACGCTCCAGGAGCCTCCTTTGCTTCCAGTTGGGAGCCAATCATTATCAATTCAGAGCCCTGCCTTTCAGTCTCTCGATGGCTCCCAGAGTGTTCATGAAATGTCTTGCAGTGGTAACAGCTTGTCTGAGACTTCAGGGATTCCAGGTGTTTCCATATCTAGACGATTGGCTCCTCTCCGCCCCCACCAAGAATCTTCTGGTCAGAGCCTTTTGCTACACATTGGCTCTAGTGGAGTCATTAGACATCACCATACACTGGGAGAAATCAAACCTTCAACCATCACAGCAACTGTAATTCTTAGGGGCAATATTCAACACTCAGTCAAGCCTAATCTCACTTCCTCTCCAAAGGCTTCAGAGACTCAGAGCATAAGTTCAGGTGATACTTTGTCAAAGCAAGGTGTCTGCAAGAGAAATTCTTCAAGCCTTAGGATCTATGGCTGCAGCCATCCCCATAATCCCCTTAGCCAGACTACACATGAGATTACTACAATGGCTCCTTCAGGCCCAGTGGATACCTAATCTTCACCCCCTGAGCTCAAAGATCTTCTTCACCAACATTTACAAACAAGGTCTCCTCTGGTGGATAAGTACAAATGAAAATCTTTGGTGTCGTCCCTTCCAGGTTCCACAGCCCAGTGCCACGGTGATCGTGGATGCTTGCCTGATGGGGTGGTGGGGCCACTTCCAGGGGAAAGTCAGTCTTAGGCACGTGGTCCGATGTAGATGTCAATTTGCATATCAATGTCCTGGAGTTAAGAGCGGTGCTGTTGGCGTTGCAAGGATTTCATCCGCTCCTTCCATCCGGAATGACTGCTGTACAGTCTGACAACATGTCTGTGGTCTGGTACATAAACAAACAGGGAGGGACCAAATCTTACCCCCTTTGTCTTGAAGCCATGAGAGTCTGGCAGTGGGTGATAGCTTCCAACTGATTCCTAATCGCAATGCATATCCCGGGGAGCGCCAACGTGATTGCAGCAGACTGAGCAGATGCATCCTTCATCCTCACGAGTGGTCTCTCAACCAGAATGTGGCGATGGAAATTTTCAGCCACTGGGTCCAGCCATGATGTGACCTTTTTGCCTCCCCTTCAAATACAAAATGCAGCAGCTACTTTGCCCTCTTTCCCTTTCTCGGGGAGTCACCAAGAGATGCTCTAGTTCATGACTGGCCCACGGGTCTCCTTAATGCTTACCATCCAGTTCCTCTGATTCTAAGGAAAGCTATTCAGTTGAGAAGCAAGGTGATCTTCATCGCTCCATTCTGGCCTCGTCAAGTGTGGTTTCCCTTCCTTCAACCTCATCTGTTACAACCTCCTTGGATCCTAGACACTTGTCAGGACCTAATTTCTCACACACAAGGGCTGAGTCCCCTGCATCTGTCCACCCTCAAGCTGACAGCTTGGTTTCTCCACTTCCATTAGTTACCAGGCAGGAAACACTCTTCACCAGTCCGGGATATTATTTTGACTTCTCATAAACCATCCACCAGGAAACTTTACAGGGATAAATGGAAACGATTTGCTATTTGGTCAAGTAATCAGAATCTAGACCCGTTCTCAGCCCACGTAGCCACTATTCTTCATTATTTGGCTGAGCTGTTCTACAAAGGGGCCTTGGCCTCTACCATTCAAGTCCATCTAGCAGCTGTTTCCAACTTCCATAATGGGTCTGAAGGAGTACCACTTATCTCCTCTCATCTTTGCAAGACCTTCCTCAAGGGTATTTTTCACAGCAGGCCTCCCATCAGACAGCTGGTGGAGGCATGGAATTTGCCCTGGGTTCTGCAGGCTCTCTCTCTGTCCCTGTTTGAACTGGCTGCCACATGTGATCTAAAATTCTTGTCATGGAAATCCTTATTCCTAGTGGCTATATCTTCAGCAAGACGAATTTCTGAATTGCAAGCATTATGTATCAAGAGCCCTTATCTGATCTTTCATAAGGACAGAGTATCACTTCAAACTAACCCATCCTTTCTCCCCAAAGTGGTTTCTGACTTTTTGATTAACCAGTCCATTGAGCTCCCTGTGTTTTTCCCAAATTACTCTAACAAGGGAGAATATCGCCTACATTCCTTGGATGTTCATAGATAATTACACTTTTATCTGGGCAGAACTAAATCATTTTGCAAGTCAGGCCAGCTTTTCATTTCCTTTGTGGGCCTTAGAATGGGAGGTGCAGTATCAAAGGTTACTTTGTCTAAATGGATCAGGGACTGCATTGCCTTCACATATTCACTTATGGAGGGATCTAAGCCTGGCAAAATCAAAACTCATTCTACTAGGGCTATTGCAGCATCTGTTGCCTTCCACTCTAGGGCCTCCATGGATGACATTTGTGCAGCTGCCATTTGGGCTATGCCCCACACTTTCATCAAGCATTACAAATTGGATCTGATCTCCAGGGGAAGAGCGGCCTTTGGTTCAATGGTTCTCAGGAATGTTCTTCCATAAGGTCCACCTTGGTTCTCCAAGTAGCTGGGGACTCAGTCCCATCAGTGATGAGTAGGAAGAAGATTAACAACTTCAGATAAAGAAATTATGTCTTACCATAACATTCCATCTGAGTTGTTGATCTTCTTCCAGTCATCACACCCTCCCACCAACCCCTCCTAAGGTTCCTGGTGGATCTTCTGGGTCTTTGTGGTGTATTAGGGGTTCTGCACAGAGATGGCCTCTGACTTATTCTTTCTCTATATGTTGCATGCAAACTCAATCTGCAGTAACTGAGCAAATGGCATAGTGGGTAGCAGCTTAGCTCGAGAGTTTTTTGGTGCACGCAAGCTTGGTATAAGGCTGACTCATTTCCGAGGGCTCGGAACCGAACCCATCAGTGATGACTGGAAGAAGATCAACAACTCAGATGGAACGTTATGGTAAGACATAACCTCTTTTTATTCAAAGGTAAAAAAGAGAACAATATCCCAAATGTAACTATTTGATATTACTATTGTGATAAGAGGATCCTGCCAGATCATGGGTGCTTTTATTACCACTGCATTTAGAGTAATAAGTAAAAATAATGACTACACATTTGTCAACACACTGAAAGACCATTGCAATGACTCCAGGGAAGAGACAGCAAGCTTACTTGCATAAAGGTATAGATATATATTAGATGTAGATGTAGTCTAGATATAGCTACAGATATAGATATAGATGTAGATAGACGTATACATATACATACATATGTATTATATTTTATCGCAGACTGAAATCAGTGCAACTGAAAACACCAGAAAAAACACATCAGCTACACAGATGGCTGAAAATGTGTAAAGAAAAGAAAACCAGTGTTTTTGCTACGGAGTGAGGTCCCATGCATCTCCCTCTTGAAATAAAACACTACCAGAAATAATAAGCTCCTCAATAAAAAAAAACACAGCAATGTTCTTTTTTACCAACTAAAACAGAGGAACCATACACATATTACTGTTCCCGTAGCAGCATTATCAAGTTTGATATTATGATTCTGCTTAGAAGTGCAATGACGTGTTGTATTTTATTTATTTTGATTTAATTGTGCCAGTAGTTTCAATGTCATCATTAAGTAGTGTGCACTATTTAAAGTACATACAATAGCATATAAAGCACAGTAGCGATGCAGGCAGTAGGCACAACACTAACGAAAGCACAGAAAAAAACGCTGCTTCATAAACTTTAAAACTTGGGGTTATTGTGACACAAACATAGGACGTGGCAAGTGCTTTCACCTGAATAGGCTTCTTCATACCAAAAAACCCCATCTTGTACACCCTTAATATATCAAAAAGAGCGCCAAAAACAAATGAACCATTAAAGGCACAGCACAACCGTTATGGGCATGCAACATACTGGGAATGCTTATTCTAAAATACATTAACAACAATGGAATATGGGCATCTAAAACACATAAAGTGTAAATAAAAATATATATAAACAAAAACTGCATACATTCATACTATTATAAAACATTTCACAATAAATCCTCTCATAAACAATAACGACACCAACATCTAAAATATATATATATATATATAAAAAATACATATGTAAAAAAGCACAACCAATACGTATCACTTCAATCTCCTGGACTTCAGGAAAGGTCTCAATGGCAGTTTCTCATTCAGTCCAGGAAATACATCTGCCCTAAGCCTAACAATCCATCTAGTCTCAGTGCTTTCAGTCCTACCTCTCACATCCTCCACCCCTAAAACTGGTGTGTATAAAATATAACACTTTAAAATGAAAGAAATGTGTGGAATCATTAGACAAAACATGCTTGGACAGGGCATTAACAGTAGAACAAATCCTAATCTGGTAGAGGTGTTCCCTTATTCTATCCCTCAGCCTCCTGTTCGTCTTGCATACATAAAACGCGGCACAGGCTCCACATGTGGCCAGATAAACAGCATGTGTAGAATCACAACTGGCATGAACTCTAACCTCATGGTTAGTGCCATAGACAGGGTGATAAAAATGAACATCAGTATCAATGCAACAACAGTAATTGCAACTACCACAAGATACAGTACCAAAATCCCTATCACCTCCACTGTCCATGGTAGGATAACACAGCAATTTCTTGAGATTCGATCTATTCTTATAAACAAAACCTGGAACAGCACCCGCAACTTCCCTCACATTCAAATCTAATGTTAGCACACCCCAGTGTAATCTAATCACACCCTTCAACGTACCCACATCCTTGGTGTAGTACAAGGGCACTCTGAAACCATGATCTCTACTCTCAACCAAAGCACCCTGGCAGAGACCATCATGTCTCACTGCATTTTCAGAGAAATAGGGTGTGGCTGCCAGTTCCCTCAGATTTGTGAGGTCTTCCAATCCTCTCTCCATATCAGATATCTGATATTCTCTGTTCTTAAACCTCTCACACAAATCCCGGACATCTGCCTGAAAACCATTCTGACTAGGATTATACTGTGATGTCCTATAAACCTGACCCCTCACTATGTTACCAAGCATGCAACCTGGATGCATACTGCATCTATGGAGATAGGAGTTACATTGACACACCTTACTGTACACTCCTGTGTTCAATAAGCCACATTCCAATCTCTGAACATAAACATCCAAAAAGGAAATCCAATTCTCAGAAACATCATAAGTGAACTTCAAATAATGCGTCAAGCCATTAACTCTCTCCAAGAAGAGAGATAATTCATCTTTTGTACCCCTCCAAATAAAAAACACATTGTCTACAAAATGCCTATAAATCATAATGTTCCTCGAGAAACCATCTATACCAAATAAAAATTTGGTCTCCCAAGCAGCCATGAAGGGGTTGGCATAGCTATTGGCACAAGAGGTGCTCATAGCCATGCCATCCATCTGTAAATAACACTGTGGACCGAAACAGAAGATGTTGTTCTCTAACACAACCTCCAAAAACAAAGCTAACAAATCCAGTGCATCACTACTCAATTCAGATTTGTCCTTCAAGTAATCAGACACTAACTGCACCCCATCTATGTTCGGTATTACAGTGAATAGGGACTGAACGTCCATCGTGACTAAAAAATATGGGAGATCAGCAGGAATAGATCTCACAGACTAATACAAATCCAATAGGAACTGCTTCATATCCCTTAAAATATAGACATTTGCATCAACCACTAGGCGCAACAACCTCTCCAGATACAATGAAAACGGTCCCGTGATCCACCCCCTGCCTGCAACAATAGGCCTCATGGGTGGACACACACTGTCCTTATGGATCTTAGGGAGGCCCTGCATCACAGGCAGAAGGGGATCACTAACAAACAATCATACAGCTCATTCGTAATAACATTAGTTTTAACCAAATCATCCAAGACCATCTGCATCCTTTGCACATGTACATCCACCATATTATGCTCCACTAAACTATAAAACCTCTGGTCTGATAACATAGACCTCATTGACTCATTATAAAACTCAAAGTCCATAACTACCAGGGCACCCTATTTCTCTGAAAATGCAGTGAGACATGATGTTCTCTGCCAGGGTGTTTTGGTTGAGAGTAGAGATCATGGTTTCAGAGTGCCCTTGTACTACACCAAGGATGTGGGTAGGTTGAAGGATGTGATTAGATCACACTGGGGTGTGCTTTCATTAGATTCGAATGTGAGGGAAGTTGTGGGTGCTATTCCAGGTTTTGTTTATAAGAATAGATTGAATCTCAAGAAATTGCTGTGTTATCCTACCATGGACAGTGGAGGTGATAGGGATGTTGGTACTGTACCTTGTGGTAGTTGCAATTACTGTTGTTCCATTGATACCGATGTTCATTTTTATCACCCTGTCTATGGCACTAACCATGAGGTTAGAGTTCATGCCAATTGTGATTCTACACATGTTTATCTGGCCACCTGTGGAGGCTGTGCCATGTTTTATGTAGGCAAGACAGACAGGAGGCTGAGGGTTAGAATAAGGGAACACCTCTACCAGATTACGATTTGTTCTACTGTTAATGCCCTGTCCAAGCATGTTTTGTCTAATGATTCCACACATTTCTTTCGTTTTAAAGTGTTAGATGTTATACACACTAGTTTTTTTTTTTTTTTGAGGGGGGGGGATGTGAGAGGTAGGACTGAAATCACTGAGTCTAGATGGATTGTTAGGCTTAGGGCAGATGTATTTTCTGGACTGAATGAGAAAGTACCATTGAGACCTTTCCTGAAGTCCAGGAGATTGAAGTGATACGTATTGGTTGTGCTTTTTTACATATGTATTTTTTATATATATATATTTTAGATGTTGGTGTCATTATTGTTTATGAGAGGATTTATTGTCAAATGTTTTATAATAGTATGAATGTATGCAGTTTTTGTTTATATATATTTTTTATTTACACTTTATATGTGTTTTAGATGCCCATATTCCGTTGTGGTTAATGTATTTTAGAATAAGCATTCCCAGTATGTTGCATGCCCATAACGGTTGTGCTGTGCCTTTAATGGTTCATTTGTTTTTGGTGCCCTTTTTGATATATTAAGGGTGTACAAGATGGGGTTTTCTGGTCTGAAGAAGCCTATTCAGGTGAAAGCGCTTACCACGTCCTATGTTTGTGTCACAATAACCCCGAGTTTTAAAGTTTATGAAGCAGCGTTTTTTTCTGTGCTTTCGTTAGTGTTGTGCCTACTGCCTGCATCACTACTGCACTTTATATGTCATTTTATGTTCCTGGACTGAGTTTGGCACAGGTAGCGTTAGTCCTGTGGGGAGTGATAATTTTTGGACTTACTATTTAAAGTACCCCCATATGTGTATGGGGGGGGTGTGGGGGTATATCCATTTAATGAGATGACAGTTTCTCAAACTGCAGCTTATCACCCTATAGTTGTATAACATCATTTTTTATTAAGTTAGACTTCTCATACGCCAGTGAGATACAAGATCATTTCAACAGACATTAATATTATGAAACATGATTTATTAAATTCACTAGATGTGCAATGGTCTTAGTGATGACAGACAGTAGAAAACAAAGTGCAAGTATGCAAACAGGCATGCAGACTAAAAAAATATGATTAACCCAGTTGACAATTTTGTCTCAATGGTCTGTGCTCTAAAATCCACTGCAGAGACTGCTAAGCAGAAGAACGGTTATGTCAGCACTCCACTGTCATCCAGGCTTCCTAACTGTAGAGCACAGGCAATTCTGTTGACATTATTGGGCAAAGAATAGTGTTTTTTATTGCCTAGGACACAGAGCCTGGCTAACTTTCACTTACTGACCACTCTATGCCTTGGTGAAGTTGGAATGCCAGTCATTAATCATGCACAGGCATTCCCTACTATGAATCCTTTACTATAGCACAAAGTACTATCATAAGATCACCTGCTCGTCTCCCTAGGAATCATTTGTACCTCCTATGCCATACCTCCACAGCATTTTGGGTTTGCGGCAGTCCCATATTATTTCATGTGGCATTAGTGGAAACAGAGGTGGTAGTCATACACCGAGGTAATTCCTTGAAGTCATTTTCCCATGCTTGCTATACACAATATTCTTCAAAGTACATTAGTAAAGGAGCAGCTTCCTTTAGAAACTTAACACATATTAAATCAAACATACACAGATCTCAGATGGGCAATGAAAGATTTGGATTTTTCTCCACATGTTCTGAGCAAAATGAAAATTGTATCCTTTATGTCCACATTACTAGTGTTATGCCTGATACTCATTTAAGCAGATGGTTCAAAATTACACAGAATAAATATTACCACTGGGACACAGCCAATTAACATCTAGGCCTTAAAAAATATTTCACAGTAAATTACGTACTTTGAATACCTCATTTGATATTAGAACATAAAGGACATCAGTTTGCATTTTCCGATGAATTAACAAATCCCTGTATATGTATAAGAGCCTACAACCTGTTACTGTCATAAACACCATCCATTAACCAAACTGCTCTAGAGCATAGATCAGGTAGGTTTTATTCCGTAGTCAAAAGTAAAACTGCTGAATTCTTAGCAACATCAGTGTCAGAATATAGGAGAATGGCTCAGTTTTTGGGTAAAATCTTCAAGTCAGGCTATTTGTGAAATACCTGTAATTTTTCATTTATGCCTAGGGTGATTCACTATTTAGGTTCATAGGTGTTTATTAGGCTAGTGGCCACAAGGGCCTTTTAACCCTAGCCATGCATCTCAAGTCTCTGACATGTTCTGCTATCCTTGATAAGTTTAAGTGGGGCTTGGGAGGTGAAACATTTACAAGCACTGGCCTGGGAGGTGAACCATTTACAAGCTGCCTGTGTCCATTAGAAACACAGGTGCCAAACTGGGGATGAATTTCTTTTTCCCCATCCAATTGTCAAAGTTACACTTGAATTGGGTTAGGAAGGAACTCTGTTTCACATGGATGGGGAGCCTATTCTAGAGAAATAGTAGTCTTTGAGATACATACCCATCCACCCAGCAGATCCTATTTATATCACAGGCAAGGTTTAAGTCTTTAGAATGGGTAATTCTGGTGCTTTTTGTTTTGCAGATATGCAGGAGGTCCATCAAGGTGTGGTCTGACAATGCCCTGCAATCCAGGCATAGATCTCCCTTCACCAGCCTGTAGGATTCAGAATACAGGGATAGGGCCTTAATGCAGTCTGCAAAAGACAAGTTACTTACACCCTGTATTCTTTTGGTGAGGAACCTCTGTTTTTAATTTCTCCAAATCTTTTGGCTTTCTAATACCATGACAGGAATATGATTACAGTTCATGAAATTAGTATTGTTTCAGTCTTTGATGTCAGCCAAAAGTGCTCTTTACAGTACCAGCAATGTGCCCAGTAATGACTCCTTATGCAATTCATATGGAGTTACATGTACAGGTAACATATATAAATATGACTTTAGATTTATTTTTATAAGACCCATTGCTCCTACTACTATAGGAACTGTCTGGGCATCTTTCTTTCACATTGCTATCGTTTCTGCCTGCAAATTCTGACTTTGTGTCTCATTGTATGTAGGACACTGTAGTCATTGGGCGTTGCAATTTCCATGATCAATGCTACTTTTGTCTTCTTTTCATGGACTATATCTTGTTTTCTTGCATCTGTCTTTTGGACTGTTGGTAATGGGTGATCCCATGTGATGTAGACTTCATCATTGCCTATGATGCTTTTGGCTCATGTTTCCAGTGTTTTTCTGACACTTCAATACTGTAATGTTTGCACAGTCCTCAGTTCAACAGTCTTGCCACATTATTATGCTTTTCAGTATGCAGTCCTTTTGCCATTAGTATGTCACAACCAGCAACAAGGTGTGTGACTATTTCCAATTCTGTTTTACAAAACCTACATTTATATGTTTCCTCCACATGTTCAATAGAGTTTGTAAACCAACATGTATGTAGCCCACTATCTTGGGCCACCAATATTAACCTTTCAATTTTTGATTTGAATTCACCTCTTCTTAACCATTCCTGTTTGATCCTTATCAACATGAGGTTTTCCAGGAGTTTTCTATACTTACAAATGTATTTATGCATTTTCCACATTTCTTGCCTTTTCATCTGATCCTTCATCTTACATTCTTTCATGTTTTGGCACATCCAGTTGCTGAATGATTTTTATCTATTTCTGGTTTGATTTCCATTCTTGCTTGATGCCAATTTGCTTCTGTTAGACTAAGCAGGGAAATCATCTTAGATTTATTCTCCTCTTGTTTCAAAACTTTCACTACATTTGGGTTGTCAGGAGATATGTGTGCAGTCCCACAACTGCAGATCTATATATGTAATCAATTTCAAGGAGGCCGATCCCTCCCTCAGAACGGGGAATATATAATCTTGGTATGCACTGATTTTTATAAATCATTTGGTGAGCTTGAAATATCCTTCTTGTTTTCCTATCTAATCTATCCAGCACCTTTTGGGGCCAGTCAATCACTCCAAAACTGTAAGTTAGAACAGAAAGAGCAAATTGGTTTACAGCTTGAATTTTGCTCCTGTTTGTCAATGCTGTTTTCAAAATTAATTTAAGTCTTCTAAAATATTCCATACTAAGTTTTATTTGCATTTGATCAGGCATATCCAACAATAGTTCCAATTGTTGGATATGCCTTGTTAGGTAATATCAAAGGAGGCACTGTACTCAATGACAGGAATGAAGAATGCCGAATACAGTGGAACAATGACTTCCTTTGACAGAGATGCTATACATTTCTTTATAAGTTGCACAACATAACATGAGTTCCTCACTACTGTATACATGTTCTGGTCAAAGACTAGATTACTGTCTATGTGTGTCCCGAAGTCTCTGACTACTAGGTCAGTTCTTAGGGGTGTGCTGACAATATGATAGTTACCAGCTGACTTTCTGAAGGATAATATTATGCATTTCTTGGCAGGGGCGGCTCGTGCCATAGGACTGCAGGACTGCAGCCCTCCCACCTAAAAAACAAATGAAAAAAATAGAACAGAACCACAAAATCAATTCCCGGACATGCACACATGCACACACGCTCTCAGACTGCTTTCTCAGCAGTCTAGATGGAGGGAAAGGCATCTCAGCCCCAAGATGCCCAGAAGTCTGTGCAGCGATGACATCACAAAATGGAGGCACTCCGGACTGCAGCAGTCACGACCAATCATGGATTTGGACTACAAGGATGGACCAATCACAAAAGGAATACAGGTAAAGGGGCTGTTCGGATATCGGCAGCAACTGAGCAGTTATTTAGGTCGCCGGTGGGGCTGGCGGACATCGTGGAAGCAGTTATTTAGGTTGTCAGTGGGGCTGGGGCTGGGGCTGTTTGGCGACAAGGTAAGCATGCAGAGTGTGCGTGGAAGCAGTTATTTAGCTCATCCTGTTCGGCAACAGGGTGTGTGTGTGTGTGTGTGTGTGTGTGTGTTTTTAATGCCCCAGTTACTATATACTGGTGGCTAGAGAGAACAAATGGTGGTGGGTAGAGATACTCAGGCTTGAACCCTGTACCTTGTATGCAGGTATTAAGGACCTGAATTCCCTACCCACCACCATTTGTAAAAAAAATTGCAGATTTTTGCCTCATATTTGATCTGATCTGTTCCTCATAATATCTGTGGTTTCTAAATGTTGCAATGCTTGATATTTGATGGTGCAGTGGTAGCATTGTTGCCTCACAGCTGTAGGTTCACAGGTTTGATTCTTGGCTGGGGTGCCTTCTGTGTGGGGTCTGCATCTTTTCCCTGTGTGTGTGGGTTTGATTTTGTGTCCTCCCATGTTACAAAGACATGTCTGCATTATTTCTTCCTGGGCCTCTGCTGAAAATTGTTTTTTTTGTTCCAAGTCAGATTGTCCTGATTAACAAATGTTAAATAAAATTGACAGGCATTTGAATTTCAGACTTCAGGTTTCTGAATGTTTAATTCCTTACATATTTGATGGTGCAGTGGTAGCATTGTTGCTTCACAGTTATAGGTTTTCTTGTTTGATTCTTGGCTGGGGTGCCTTCTGTGTGGAGTCTGCATCTCATCCCTGTGTTTGTGTGGATTTGCTCTGGTGTCTTGCCATTTTACAAAGACATATGTGTCTGCAGTATTTCTCCCTGGGCCTCTGCTGAAAATTGTTTTTGTTCCGTCAGAAGTAAAATTGGCAGGCATTTGAATTTCAGACTTCATATTCTTCAGAAAATACATAGTAACACACCCTTTTATTCTAGCAATTTTCTAAGTTTATAAGATGAATATTTGAAATTTGTCCTTATTTTTGGGACTGTATTACCCCATTATTGTCTTTGTCCAGGTTTTTTGTGCTAAGGTTGACAGCTATGGCAAGAACTGAATTCACTGAATATGTTTGAGGGCTGTTTTCCCTCATTACTGGGTTTGTCCAGGTGTTTTGTGCTAAGAGGTTGACAGCTATGGTGAGAACTGAATTCATTAAATGATAGCCATTTAAATTTCAGTCTTCCTCTCTTTCACAAAGCAGCTGATTTAGCGTAGTGGTATTTTGCTCTGACTGTTTTGCACAGGGACCTTGGCAGTAAAATTTATGGTGGTAACACAGCATTTTTCTTTCACAAAGCTGGTGATTTGGAATAGTGGTATGTTGCTCTGACTGTTTTGCACAGGGACATTGGTAGTAAAATGTATGGTAGTGACACAGTATTTTATTCTAGCAACATTCCAAGATTATACAAGCAATGTTTATGTGTCCCTGGTTTTTGGCCTTTTGACCCCCCACCCCCCCCCCCCAATAAATTTGGCCTTTTCCAGATTTCTTGTGCTGTGAAGTTGAGATGCAGTTGTAGATTTTACAAGGAGCAGGGGAAGAGAAGTTTAGTGCTGCTTATGCTAAGTCAGCTTGCATTGTTAATAGCACAACAGGTTGTGTACTTGCTTTTGATGCAGAAGGTTGTTGGTTCTACTCCCACAAGGGGTGAATGCTGCCGTACTGAAAAAGTTAAGATACTAATTATGAGCCTGTTATCAGTTTGCCATCCATTTCCTATTGCAATATTACTAGCTTATCATTTTTAATGTAATATAGGCAATTTATTCCTCAGGGGCATCAGACACTTTATTTTTTGATGAAACCATGAAATATAAAGGTGTTTGCTAGCAGCAACCTCTTCATTAGTTACAGACTTATTTAATGTGGAATTATTTAGATGACTTTTTTACTTCTTCAGAGATTGTGCATATTTACTGATAATGGTGGACTGTAGAATTATGCATATTTACTGATAATGGTGGACTGTAGAATTGTGCATATTTACTGATAATGGTGGACTCTAGAAGTTTGAGTAGACTTTTATGATGGAAATGTTCTGAACTGGGCAATTTTGTCATTATGGGTGCATGCGTTTTGTTTCATTGTTTGCTGGAAAAATGTTCAAAACAATAGGAAGGTGTATCAAAGAGCACATGTATGTTTCATATGCAAGGGGCCTATGATTTGAAAACAGCCCAGGATTAATCTTTATCTGCCACTGGTAAAATGTATTTTCTTTGAATGTGGGTTTCAATGCTGTTTCAATGAATGCAAGTTTCAAGGGCAGAGAAGTTTTAATGCTAAGTTTGTTTAGCAGATGTCTTAGTGTTTGTGCTGTAAAATGCAACATAAAACTTTCAAATGAAGTCCAAATCATCATAGAAGTAAATCAGTATGCACATTAGTGTTTATGGTAAATGGAGTGAAATAGCCAAGTAATGGATCATTGGAATGGCTGCAGGGGGAGGCTCCATTCGACCATGATTTTGTGAGGGGGAAGGGTGGCAAACTTAAAGACAGCCCCAGCTGAACTATACCTCCCAACTGTCCAGATTTTCAAAGAATGAATAGATTTTTGCTTCTTATTTTTGGTTTGTTCCTCATAAAACTTGTGGTTTTCTGGCAAATCATTTAGGAATTAAATCACTAAATAGTGACAAACTGAGTTTCAGACTTCATAACCTTCAGAAAAATGCATGCTAAAGTAAGACCTGTTCTATCAACTGTCTCAGTTTATACAAGAGCAATTTTTAGTACTGTTTATATGTTCCCCCAATATATTTGGCCTTGTCCAGATTTATTGCATTAACAGGTTGAGAGGTACATGCAAATAAATTGCTTTATGGAATTAGGCATAGCCAAACCTCTCAACTGTCCCTGATTTTGGCTCAAAATGTTGCTCTTCCCCCTAATAATCCCTCCGCAAAATAGCAATTTTGGAAGAAAATGTGGAGAGTTTACAATTAAGAAATAACTGTAATAATCAGTTATAGATTACTTTTTATTTCAGAAATGCATGTAGATTCTTTTATTTTGTCAGCTGCTCAAGTTAGCAGTACTAATATTAAAGTGTCCCTTCTTTGACAGGTTGCCAGCCATATTGTGTGGCTATTTTATATTTTTACATCACATTTTTGGTCCATTTTTCATAAAATTGTGTTTTTTTTTTGGCAAATTAGTGACAAATCATTAAAGACGGAAGTTAGAAAATAATGACAGACATTTGAGTTTCAGATTTCATACCATTCAGAAAATTCAAACTAATGCAAGACCTATTCTATTATCTTTCTAAGTTTATAAGAGCAATATTTTAAAAATTGTCCTAATTTTTGGACCTTTGTCCCACTTCTTTGTATGGCTTTGTTCACATTTCTTTCTCTGAGGTTGAGAGGTATGACAAATGTGTCAGGGCCATCACAGTCAGCCAGAGACATTTCAAATTGTGACATACTTGTTGCACCCCACTCCCCCATGTAGTGACTCTGGATGTGTCGAAGCAAGGCAAGGAGTAGTTATGCAGTGTAAATGTGCAGAGTATTCCCCCCCCCCGTCCAAGGTAGACACAAGTACTAGAGTGGCTTTTCATCTGTCCTTGATTTTTGCAGAATGGTCTAGTTTCTGTCATATTTTTTGTACTGTTGAGTTACGCTTATTACTCAAAGTGCCTGTTGTTCTGTGTTTAAGTAGCAATGCTTTAATGACCATCATATAAGCTTGGCTGAGATCATAAGATGCAAGTAAGCTTTAATAAGCATACTGTTAAAGAATTGCCAACATTGAAAGCCTTTCTGTTGTTGCCATGTAGAGAATACGTAACTAGATAATGTATATCCCTTGGGTATTGAAATGCATATGACAGTATTTGTAATAAAGGACAGGATTACATTATTTTAAGAAGCTCATTACACTTGGAGACTTCCAGTCATCTCTGCAGGCTTTACCCATAAACTAAACAGAATGCCAGTCGTGTGGTCCATAACCTGTACAATAATCCTTTTAAGCAATGTATCTTTAGCTTATTTCTTGTATGCTTTTCATTTTTTACTTTGATCATGTTTTCCCCATGAAACAAGTAGATACTTGTCAGGCAGCAGTTCTTTTTTTGGATAAGAAACATTTTTACAAGTGGGGGCATCAGAGATTTCTACTTTCAGCATGTTACTTGGTACTTTAATAAAGCTGAATATAAATTATAATTAGAACTGCAGTGCAAGAAGTGGTTTGAGTTGAGTGCTGCTTGTTTTTCTTATACTTGATTTTGACTGGCATTCCATTAATGTATTTAAAAGTAATTTATTTTTTCATGCCTCACAACCTTTTTGTTTCCATCTAGATATTAAGTAAGCTGTCATGCCGCTAATGCATTGAAATATTTTTATTCTTCTACACTTCATTTTGTCTTGATTGGACTCTCATAATGACAGTTTTGCACCCAGGGCAGTGTATTTAGTTAGTTTTTGTGGTTTTGAGCATAGCCCCTCCCCTTTCTAGTTGACTGCACCCCTTCCCATTGACCCCACCCATTCAGCTGTCTCCTGCAGCCGCCCTTTGATTTGAAGTCACCAGCCACCACTGTTTCTTGGCATTTAGTTTTAGTCCTTAGCTCTGAAACAAGTTATCTCTCTGTGTCGTCTTCCTGTAGAACATTTGTGTCCATGGGTGATTCAATGACAGCTCCTAATTTGCAATCATCTGCAAATTCAATCAGCCTGAGGCCACAGACATTGGCCTTGACTTCAGAGAAGTAAATGCCAAACAGGAGTGGACCCAGTACTGATCCCTGGGGAACTTTTACTTGTGAATTGCCTATTTGCAGAGGTGGATTCCTCAGTTTTAACTGTCTGAGTCCTGTCTGTGAGCCCACTGACTATCCACCTGGTGACACAGGGGTCTGTACCTAACCTCTTAAGTTTGTCAACAATGCCTGAGTGAGGTATTATGTCAAATGCTTAGGCCAGATAAAGGTAGGCAGTGTGAACCATTCTGCCCTCAACCGTTGCCTTGGTGCCCTTTTCAAAGAAGTCCACCAGGAAGAGAAGGCATGACCTGCCCTTGATGAAACCAAACTGAGTTGGGTCCAGTGTCTGGAGGTTTCCTATGTCATTATTGATCATTTCCATAATAATTCTTTCCATGCTTTTGCATATGAGACTAGTGAGACTTATGGGTCTGTAGTTTCAGAATCTATTGATGGCCCACCTTTGTGCAGAGGGATGACTGCTGCTGTTCTCTATTCCTGGGACATGAAGACTGTTTGGATGCTACAGTTAATTAGCAATTCTAGAAAGCCTGATAGGTCATGTTTAGTAGGCATCCTGGGATCCTGTCTGGGCCTATTAATGCAGTGTCCATGGCCTTAGTGAGAGTATTAATGACCTGTTCCCTAGTAATAGCAGGGTGCATTATATTTGATGGTATTTTCTGAGGGAAGTTTGAGGGGGAGATAGGAGTAAACCTGGGGTTCAGTTTGTCAGCTTGGTCATGTCCTCTATCTTCTGGCTTAGTATATGTAGCTCCACTTACAATTAGCTCTGCAAACAACTGTATACTGCCTTTAAGATTGTGAGCATAGCTAAAGTAAGCCTTGTGGTTGTCCTCAGCCTGGAGACCAAATTTAACTCAAATTTGGCTTTGGTAGATTTATTTGTCTTCTGAGTTGTTTTTTTAAGTTTGATGATAGTGCTTTTATCCTGTTGGGTACTGCACCTCCTAGTTTTTGCCATGATTTTCTTCCTTTTGTTTATATGGCCTATTGATGTTGTGATTACAGCAGGGTGGCTTGCTTTTAGACTTAGTTCTGTACTTCTTCCTGGTGTGTACAGCTGCTTCTATCCATCTATTAACATGCTTGTATAGGGTTTCAGTGAGCAGTTCTGATTATGGAGCAGTGTTCTCATGGTCTGTGGGGGCTTGAAATTGTGTCAGATTAGCTGGGGTTCCAGGTTTTATTTTTAATTCAAAGGTGACCATTTTGTGGCCTGACCTTACCAGAGAACACATTAAACTAGGTGGTGGACGGTGCAGTGGTGCAGCTGTCGTGTTGTTGAATATGGAAAAACTCAAGTGCATTGTCTGTGCGATACCTTTATTTTTGGTGTAAATTGAGACATCTCCAGCTTTTGTCCCTGTCTGTATAGTAGCTGGTCTAAACGTGTGGAAGGCAGCATAACCTTTCACTGTTGGTGTGCTCTCCATGGCTTTCAACCATGTCTCAGTGACTGCATAGATGTCAGCATTCTCTTGGGTGAAGATAGCTTCTATGGAGTGGATTCTTCTGTTTAAACTCCTAGCATTGAGCAGTAACACCTTTAAAATTTCTTTGTTTTGATATGCCATGTCAAAAGTACTTTCAGTTTGGCATTGCCAAAAATGGCACTATGGGAAATGATAATGTTTTAGCTAATATTTGAAAGCCTGAGGGTGTTTGTTATGTGTACTTCATCAAGGAGGTCATTGAGGTTTAGGAAGGTTACATTTACGAGCCTCAGCATATGAGCGTCTATGTGTCTGCTTTGAATTGTATATGATGGGTGCAGCATGTGTACTACTGACAACTGTAATGGCATTAGGAGTGCTTTTATGTAAGAGCTTTGCTTCCAGTGACATTGTGCAAATACATCTTACATACCATATCAGTTTAAGAATTATTTGGTTGTCAGTAAACGTGAGGCAATTTCTACATTGCCTCAAAATGCCAAAATCGACTAAGTTAATAACTGAGATAGTGGGGAAGATCATATCAATGGCAACAGACTCTTTTTTTTATTGATTAGACAGTTGGAGAAAGACTGTAAAATAATGTCAGGAGTATCCGATTTGCAACTGTGGGGGCTATGCTTCTCACTGCAAACTAGTTTTCCTCTGTGCACCTACTGTAGGTATTGCTGAAATTTCAATGGTACTTTTACTGGAAAAATGTTAACTCATAGTGTCTGTGGCTATACAGGGCACTGACAAACACTTGAGGGGAAACTAATAAGTTGTGCCTGATAATTATATTCTGATGTTAGAAGCAAATAAAGCAGTACTTACTGAAAAGAAATAATTAACTTGAGAACAATTATGAAAAGAGGGCAGTCACCTGAATAGCTAGTACCTGACTACTACTAATGTTCCACAGCTTCACTCTATTGGGATACAATGCTCCTTTGCTTCTTCTCTCACCAGAAGCTAAACATTAGCACCAATCCCAAGGTGAGAAGTAGGCCAAAGCCTGTTTGTTGATCTACAGTCTTGTCCCAAAGGATGCAAGGGTCTGTAGGGTTAATGTAGATTTTTCCTGATAGATGCTGTGATGCCCCAGCACTGGCCCAGTAGTCAAGGAGCCTCAATCCTCACCACTTGCACCACTGGGGGATGTACATTGGGAAAAGAAGTACACACACACAGTATTTCCAGATGTAGCTGTCTGCATCAAGTGCAATTTCCCTTAAGAGCAAACAGACACCACAGTCAGTCTGGGGCTGGTTTCTCTCTCTTCTACAGATCCCCAGTAAGACTCCTCACTGACACAGCTATAGAGTTGAGATCCTAGCTGACTGGCCAAGCCAAGACCTCCAGCACCTTCTCTGTCCAACCAGTGATAAGTGTCCCTGCCCAAGTAGCTGACATACACACACTTTGAAGTTTGATTTATACACAATTACACACACACACACACACACACACACACACACACACACAAACACACACACACACACACACACACATACACACACACACACACACACACACACACACACACACACACACACACACACACACACACACACACACACACACACACTCACCTGGGAAAGGCTGGCACAAGTTTACTAGTTATGCAGCCTTCCGCCCAGACTATAAAGTAGTTATCACTGCTACCAGCCACAACTTTATCAGCTACTTTATGGCTCTTAACAAAGGGTATCCAGTCTTAATGTGTAATGTTACTATTAAAAAAATGGTAGTTTGACCAAGAGCAAGGATATTAGGAGTGGCCTACACAGTGTCAACAAATAAATATGTGAGTGCTCTCAGAACTTAAATATGTCTCACAAATATCAGCCACAATGAAAGGTTTAATATATTTACTAATAAATAATAAAAAAACAAGGAGATACTAAGTATATAATCACCGTTACATCAGAGTTCAAAATCCCAGGAAATTTTTAAAACAGCATTGCAGGACAGTATCAAAAAAATAAAGAAAACATCTAAACTATACTTCACCTTATTGCTGACTGAATCTAAAGAATTACTATACCCTAGTTAACTTACTTACAGAGCTATAGGGCAGATGTGGTGAATGGGTCTTCCAGTTGATGTTGTCAGGTCAAAGAGAAAATAAAAAATGCCCAGTCTGTCTCTCAGAGATTTCTTAAATTAATATCCCACATATTACTGCTGGGATAGCTTGCAAAATGACATCACTTCTTGTCATCTGACTCTATCCCATGTGAAAAACAACCATTGATGCATGTGGTAACATTTAGCATCTACCTGTGAAAATACATATACTTCAGATCTTTTGGCAAATGGTGGAAGTCATAAAATAATTTACATTCCTCCACATTTAAAGACAATACAAAAAACTTCTCTAGTACAGACATTATGTCGCCTGTTGCACTGAAACTGTATGGCCCAGCCATACAGTAATTTAATTTCAACTATTTTTTCTGAAGTTTTGCAAGTTAGCCTTCTGTGTTCCAGTTCCACTTTTAAAATATATTCATTTAAACAGTTACAATACTGTATATACATTTTTGCTCAGTACTTTACAAAATAACTCTTCAGCACACATGTCTGTACACTGTGACATGTAGTTCTAATACATCTGTAACACAAGCATCTTATATGAAGAATGATGACATTCACAAATGACACATAACCATTTACAAAATTTCAGACAGATGTGCTGGCAGCATCTCCTTTTGTTACACTTCTATATAAATCCTGTTAATATTCACAAATGTTATACAATTATTTACAAAATTCCAGCTAGTTGGGCTGGCAGTTTCCCCTTTCATGACATTTCTCCCACCCCTAAAGACTCAAGCTAGTTTTTCAAGTGACCCTTGAGAAACTTTGCTTGAGAGGGTTGAGCCTATCTGTGAATACCTTACCCCATTCCCTGTCTTGAGAGGCCATCTACGTTGGCATTGCTAACCCCACTGCTGTGCTGCACTGTCATATCATATGCCTGCAACCCTAGACTCCATCTTATAAAGTTGGCATTTTGCTGGCTGGTTCGATGTAACCATATTAAGGGATTGTGGTCTGTAACTACAGTGAATTTCCTTCCATACAGCTAAGGCTGAAGTTTCTGCAGTGCCCACAATATGGCTAGATATTCCTTTTCTTCAGCTGCATAGCATTCCTCCCTGGGTTGGAGCCTACAACTGAGATATACTATTGGGTGCTCTTCTCCCTCTGAGGAAACCTGGCTGACTACAGCCCCCACCTCATAGTTTGAAGCATCCATGCACACAACAAATCCTTTGCTGTAATCTCGACTGGCTAACACAGGGGGTCCTCTCAAAGCTCCTTTAAGCTTCTGGAATGCCTGCTCACATGCCGGAGTCCACACTACCTTATCTGGCTTGTTGTTCCTTGTCAGGTCTGTGAGGGGAGCAGCTATGGTACTGTAACCAGGGAGAAACTTTCTGTCATACCTTGTTGTCCCTAAGAATGCCCTCACCACTTTGTCAGGTTCCAGCCTGATATTACCAGTCCCCACTCAATGTCCCAGATAGGAGACCTCTTTCATACCCACCTGACATTTACTGGGCTTAAAGGTCAACCATGCCCTCCGTAGTCTGCCCAACACCTCCCTGACATGCTGAAGGTGCTGTTGCTAGGGATGACTGTTGATGGCAATATCATCCAGGTAATCAAGAGCAAACTGTCCTACTCCTCCTAGGATGAAATCTACCAGCCTCTGAAAAGTCATTGGGGAATTTTTCATCCCAAAAGAGATCTTTGTGAACTCAAACAAGTTGATAGGAGTTACGAAGGCTGATCTCTCTCTCTCTCTAGTGCTGGGAGTCAAGGGCACCTGCCAGTATCCCTTGGTAAGATCAATAGTGGTAAGATACTTAGCCCTGCCCAGCTGCTCTAGGGCTTCATCTGTCCTAGGCACGGGATAAGCATCTGACTTTGTGTGACTATTTAATTTCCAGTAGTACATGTAGAACCTGGTGCTGCCATCCTTCTTTGGTACAAGTACCATTGGGAATGCCCAGGGACTGCTGGACTCCTGGATTACCCTAGTTTCAACATTTCCTGTATCTCCCTCCCTCAGAGTCTGTTTGACCTTCTCAGGCACCCTATAAGGGGCCTGCTTAATAGGCCTTTGGGGTCCTGTATCCACATGGTGCTACCCAGTTGGGTACATCCTGATTTCCAAGTGAATATGTCCACAACCTTCCTGTAACACTGCTCGGATTTCTCAAAAATGGGTAGGGGATAGCTGTTGGGACATTGCTACCTCTTCCACTGAGGTGTCAGTCTGAACGTCACTGAGGAGATCAGTCACCAGATCCCCCTCAGAATCCTCCAGCCATCCACTGCAAATTTTCAGCATAAGAGCCTCTCTATCTTGGCAAGGATTCATAGGTTCATAGGTTCATATACAAGCATAGCCATAACAGTTCCCAGGCTATTTCTACCCAGGATATTTACTTCCCTGGTCCCCTGTCTAGCAGAGTGACTGATGTGATCCCTGGGGTGAATTTCCTATCTTGCATCCAGTCATCAAGGCTCCTTTTGAAGAGGGCCAAAGTGGCGGTCTGTTTGACTTGTATGGGCAGTCTACTCCAGAGTATGGGGAGTCTCTGGGACAGGAACCTATCCCTCCATCATATTTTGCTCATTGTGATGACAAGGTTTAGATCCCTGGAGTGCGTGGCTCTGAGGGACTAGGATTTCTTTAAGTGTAGCATGTCCAACAGCTCTGGGTTTGGCATGGCCTTATATGTTAAGCAGATATCACCTCTGAGTAGACGATATGCAGCAAATTATAGCTAGAGTTTATTTAGATGGTTAGCATAAGGCATCTGCTTTAGGCCTGTGATTCTTTTAGTTAGGTATTTCTGCGGCCTTTCCAGCTGTTGCAGATGTCTCATGAAGTACATACCAAACAGTGCATTGTACTTTATAATGGGTCTAATGAGGGATGAGTAAAGTGGGACAATGACCTCCTTTTTTCTGGATGAAAAGCCCTTAGTGATGAAATGTGTCACACAGAAGGATTTCCTGACTGTGTGGTGATGCGGTTATCAAAGGTGAGTCCACTGTCCACCTAAGTCCCTTATCACACTTTTGATGTTTAGTGTACTGCCACTTATGTGATAATTCATGGGTACATGTTTTTCCCAAAGGGGATAACTATACATTTCTTGGCATTGAGCTTGAGCCCATGGCTCTGTCACCAAGCATCTGTCTCTGTAAGGCCCTTTTGTAGAATATCCACATCACTTGGGGATTCGATAATGGCTCCCAGTTTGCAGTCATCTGCAAACTTTGTTAGCCAGAGTCCCTTGGTGTTGGCCTGTACTTTGGAAAAGTAGATGCCAAACAAGAGTGGTCCCAGGACTGAACCCTGTGGTATTTCACTTGTAACTTGCCTGGACCTGGATTTGGAGTTGGCTACTATTACAGTGTGGGTTCTGTCAGTAAGCCAGTTTGTGACCCATCAAGTGACGTAGGGATTAATGCCCAGCTTAGTAAGTTTATCTATGATTCTAGAGTGGGAGATGGTGTTGAAGGCCTTGGCAAGGTCCAGGAAGGCTGTGTGGACTGTCTTACCCTCATCCATGGCTCTGGAGACTGATTTGAAGAAGTCAATCAGGTTGAGGAGGCAAGATTGGCCCTTCACGAAACCAAACTGGGTGGGGTCCAGTGTTTTAAGGTTGCCAATGTCTTTGTTTATAAGTTCCATGATAATGCTTTCCATGGCTTTGCAGATCAGGCTCGTCAGGCTGATGGGACGATAGTTCCTGGGGTCGAAGATGGATCCCCTCTTGTGAAGTGGGATAACTGTAGCTGTGCACCACTCATTGGCCACGAAGCCTGAGGTGATGCTATGATTAAACATGACACTTAGGTGAGGTGCCAGTTCATTTTGTAGTTCATGTAGTACACAGCCTGGGATGTCATCTGGTCCCATGGATCATGTTAACACAGTACAATTTATGCCCCTGCCTCCTGCTTAGCAGTTCTACCATGTAGTTAACATCACTTACCTTATTTATTACCTTGTAGGGTCCCTCCCAAGTTGCCTGCAGCTTATTGTGTCTGAAAGGAATGAGAAGTGTAACCTGCTGCCCTACAGCATACTCTCTAGCTTGAGCATTCCTGTCATACCAGAGCTTTTTCTGCTTTTGGGCTTCTGCCAGGTTCTCTGGGGACAAGCCCATGAGTTCCCTGAGCCTTGCCCTGAGATTTAGGACATATGCCACAACAGACTCCTTGTGGGATTTACACTCACCCTCCGACTCATCACAAATCAAATCTACAGGTACCCTCACACTATGCCCACACAGTAAATCAAAGGATGAAAAACCAGTGGATTCCTGGGTAACCTCTCTGTAAGCAAACAACAGATGGGGCAAATATTTGTCCCACTCCCTCTTAAACTGTTCTGCAAATGCACATAGCATGGTCTTTAGTGTAGTATTTAACATCTCAACCAGACCATAAGTCTGGGGTGGTCTTTAGATGCTTCACCCCACAGTGCTTCCACAGGTAAGCCAACAGGTCTGACATGAAATTGTCATCTCAGTCAGTCAATATTTCTTTTGGAAAACCTACCCTGCTGAAAATCTCTAACAAAGTATTTGCCACCTTTTCTGCCTCAATGGAGGACATGGCCACCGCCTCAGGTTATCTGGTAGCATAATCTACTACCACAATGATATACTTTTTCCCTGTTGAACTTGGGGTACTCATATACCCCAATATCCATAGCTACCCTCTGAAACTGCTCCTCAGTCACAGGCAAAGACATCAAAGAAGCCTTGACCTTGCCTTCTGCCTTGCCCACCTTTTGGCACTGCTCACAGGTCCTGCAGTACCCTGTTACATCTCTGGAAGTCCCAGGCCAATGAAAGTTCTCCATAATACATCGCTTGGTATGCTTTATGCCCATATGACCTGCACAGGGAATATCATGGGCTATGGTTAGAAGTGCCAGACAGTAGGATCTGGGCACTACCAACTGCTGTATTCTCTCACCCTCTATCCCTCCCTCAGGGGTCCACTCTGTATACAGTAACCCTTTGTCCAAGTATGCAGATTCCCCCTTCCCTTGAGAATCAGGTAACTTCCTGGCTACCTCCCTCAGGCCTTGTAATGTAGGGTCAGAGATCTGAACTCTTTCTTTGCAACTCTTCCCAGCTCCCCTTTCACAGGAAGTCTGGTATTCTGTAAAAGAGGTGCCTCACTGTTAGCCTGGGTACTACTACTCACCTCTGCCCTTTCAGTCATTCAGTTCAAGGGAACATCAGTACCCACAAGCAGCTGTGGTTCACCTTCAGACTCACTGCTAAAGGGTAGCTACCTCCCTGAAGTAACCACCACACCAATCCTGGCTTTAAGTCTGTGGTCTGTCTGTGTCCCCCCAGGCTACCAGACTCACATGCTTGTCTCCAAGTCTGACTGCATGTCCCTGCAGGCACGCAAGGTACTGCATTACCAGAATCATTCCCTATCACAACATCTGCAGGGATATCGTCAAACACACCTACTTGCTTGTTTCCTTTTTCACCTTCCCAGTCAAGGTGAACCCTAGCCAAAGGTATTTGGAATGGGGTCCCTCCTACAGCTCTGACTGAAGTAGACTTCCCAGGGAAGTAGTGTTCCTGTTTACCCATTGCAGGCTTCCCAATAGTTAGGTCAGAGGCTGTGTCTCTCTTAGCAGTGGCCTCTTTCCCATTTACTAAGATATGATATAACCTCTTGTGGTAGCCCTTTTTCTCTCCAGACAACTTACTGCTGGCATTGTGTCATTCCCACTTACTGGCTCTTCCACCTTTTGTTCCTCACCTTGCCTCCATGGACATCTATATGCTACCTGGCTCCACTGGTTGCATTTATAACATTTAACCTTTGGTGATGACCCTGTACCTGAACTATTGGCTTCCCCTGCTACTGGCAGACTATATTGGAGCAGTTTAGGCTGCCCACCATGGGTTCCCTTAGACACTTGTGCAGCACTGAGTATCCCTTTCCTTTGCAGAGATGCCCTGCTTGTTAGGTATAGGTCTCCATTTTTCCCCAACTCATCTGCGGTTCTGCATTCCCTATCTGCCAACCAGATTCTCATGTCCTCAGGCAAAGTGGTAAGGGCTTGTTCCCTTATCAAAAGGTCTGCCAGTCCTTCAAAAGTGGTGACCTAACACCCACTCACCCATCTATGAAAATAAGTGCGTAACTCAGCAATATATTCACAAACACTTCCATCTGCCTTGCGTCTATGCTCACAAAACTTTTTTTCTATAAGCTTCAGGTGTTAACTTAAAACACTCCAACAAATAATTTTTAATTGTATTATAATGTAAGCAATCAGTATCAGACAATTTAGAAATAGCAGTTACAACTTTGCCATGCAGTAAGGGGGTCAGGTGCCTTACCCAGAGCCTTTGGTCAACATTATACTGTTTACATACCCTTTCAAACATATGAATAAAACTGTCAAAATGATCACCCTCTGTAAATTGTAGAAGACATTTACTGACTTTTGTTGCTTTTGGGGTTCGGTTATTCCATTCCCCATTACCTCCATGACCCTGGTGAAGAGTCAGCATCTCCTTCTCATGTTGCCTCTGCCTTTCATTCTCTTCAGCTTCCAGACATCTCAGTCTCTCTGCTGCTTCTAATTCCATTTATTTCTCCTGCTGCAGTCTCTCTGCTGATTCCATTTCCAAATGTTTGGCCACCAGTTCAAGTCTCTTTAACTCCAGATGGATTTTTAAGTTCCTCCCCAAGGCCAGTCTGATTGTCCTCCTGGTTGCTGGTCTGTGATGCATATGTGACTAAGGCTGCAATCAACTCTGCTTTAGTCAGATTGGCATGCCCCAGTCCTTTGGCTTGGCCCATCGCAGCCAACTGGCTCCTTGTCAGCTTGCCATACTCCTCTCTTGACATCTTTGCCTGCTCTCCCTGACTAAATAAGCTATCAAAAAAATAAATACACCTATTTATTTATTTTATTTATTTTATTTTACATTTGTTAAGCGGGCTAGTCTAGCTGGATGTATTTCCATTTTCAGTAGAGGCCCGAGGAAAAAAGCTCCGATATTAGCACACAGAATATACAAAAAATATATACACAGTGCCAAAAGATAAAAGATATGAACGTAATAATAAAGAGAAGTATTACACTAAACAGTGTCAGCAGTATAAGACAAGTCGATATACAGTATAATACATAGGTAAATAACAGTACAACAGGTTGTTTTAGGAATACTGTTTACAGCACAGTCCTTACAGGGATATGCAGCAGAGTTTAGGAAGAAAAATGAGAAAGAGAAGCGAGAAGTAAAGAATCAAAGGATTAATCAGGACTGCTGCAGGGGCATAACCAATGGATCGTCAGGTGGTTTTTGAGGTTTTGTTTAAAGAGAGGCAGAGCGGGAAGTAAGGTTAATTCTATAGGTAAAAGGTTCCAGTTTTTACCTTCAGTGTTAGAGAACAAGGAATCCCCTGCTGTGTTGTTGGACTTTGTTATGGTGGCTAGAAGTTTGCTAGAAGAGCGTAGTGAATTTAGGTTTTTGTAGGGGATGATGAGGTTAGAGAGTATAGAAGTGGTGTTAGGTTGGTAAAATAGCTTGTGGGCAATAGTGAGTTGAGTAAATAACAGATGATTTTGTAGTTCTAGCCAGCCTAGTTGCAGTAGATTCAGACAGTGGTGGGTCCTAAAGGGAATGCCAGTAGCAAATCGGGCAATACTATTGTAGGAATTAGTTTGATAAGGTTATTTTTTTAAGGTTAGTGTAAATGGGTGAGGCATATAGAAGAGTTGAAATTAAGTGAGAGTGAGCAATTTTGGTTTTGGCTGATGGCATTAAGAAGGGTTTAATTCTGTATAAGGAGCCAATTTTTTTGTTTACAGATTTTATAGTGTTGTTTATATGGCTGTCAAAGTTAAGGTTATTATCAATTGTAATTCATAACAGTTTAGTGGTGGAGTCTGGGGATATGAGGGTACCGTAGTTGGAACTGATTGAGAAGTCTACTGGGGAGGACTTACTGGTAGGTACAAAGAGTAGGAGCTTAGTTTTTTTGGCATTTAGAAGGAGGCAACACTTCAAGAACCAAGTCTCAATTATGTTGAATACCTTCTGAGTTGAAAAATGTAGTTCTGAGGGGGAGTTAGCTGAACATATGATTGTCTAATTGTCTGCATATTGTATACAGGTAGCTTGAGGAATTGCTACATGCAGGTCATTAATGAATAGTGAGAATAGGAGAGGTCCTAGAATACAGCCCTGAGGGACTCCAAGGGTGACTGGCAGGAGGGATGATAGATTCTGATCCCAGAGAATTGCCTGTTGCCTATTGCTGAGGTAAGACTTGAACCATTGGATAGCCAAAGTATCAAGGGAAAGGGATTCTAGAATGTTAATAAGAGGGGTGTGGTTAACCATGTCGAAAGCTTTTGAGAGATCTGTAAAGAGTGCAGATGAGAGGATATTATTGTTGTGATTTCTATTGATGGTATCTGTGAAGAATAAGAGGGCGGTAGTGGTACTATGAAATGGCCTAAAGCCATATTGGCAGTTAGCTAGAATGTTATGTTGAGTTAAGTGGTCTAATAGCCGATGGTGAATACATTTCTCCATAATTTTTGCTAGGAGTGATAAAAGGGCTATAGGCCGATAGTTAGATAGTTAGAATAATCTTTGGAGTTACCACCTATGTATAGGGGTATAATATGGGAAATTTTCCAGATTTCTGGAATGGTCCCCTCTTTAATGGTTCTATTTATAAGGATGGATATTGGGTATGCAATAACTTTGGCTGCTTTTTGCAAGTATTCAGATGGTAGCTGGTCAGCAGAAGGAGTACAAGGCTTCAGTTTTTGGATGAATTTGAAGATGAGAGCTGTAGAGATGGGTTTCAATTTAAATGTTGGAAGAGAGCCAGAACTGGTGGTATGAAGTTTTGAGTTATCTGGGGATAGTTGACTGACAAGTGACTGTATGGTCTCTGTGAAGAAAGTATTGAAAGCATTAGCAATTTGGCGGGGGGTATTATGATTGGACCCTAGTGGGGTTGGTGTATGAGAGTGACCCGGAAGTAAGAGTCTATTGATACCTGACCAGTACTTCTGTGGGCTGTTTTGGTGGATTTGCTGTAATTTACAATAGTAGTTCTTTTTGTCAGTATGTATGGCCTTTTGTGTAGTATTTCTAAGATGCCTAAAGTTTTGTTGGTCAGAGAGAGTTTTGGTAGCTCTACATTTAGCCCATGATTTGTTTCTAAGCAACATTTTTTGTCTGGTTTCCATAGAAAGCCAGGGGGCAGGTTTGGTCTTCATTCTGATGGAACATTTAGGAGCATGCCTATCGAGGATAGCTAAGAATTTGGAGTTGAAATGTTTAGCAGCCTCATCAAGTGGGAGGGATTTTAAAGGATTCCAGTCACAGGCATTTAGTTCACTTTGAAATAGTACTGGGTTAAAGTGTTTGTTGGTCCGTGAAATCCTATAAGTGGGAGGGGGTTAGAAATATCATTCTTTTGCCTTATAATGTAAGTCAAAGTGTGATCACTTACATCATCAGGCAGAGTTCCTGCCTTATAAGCCTGTTTATGATTATTAGTAAGAATCCAATCTAAGGTGCTTTCTTTTTTATTTGGTTTGTTGATTCTGGTTGTAGAGGTAATTGTTTGTCTAAAGCCATGAAGATTAATATGGGATGTGGGATTATCAGCACTGACAGTTTTCCAGTCAGTGTTGAAGTCACCTAGTATTATTGTTTCTTGTGGGTAAGTAGAGGACACCCAGCTAAGGATATCCCTGATAGTATTGGTATTGTTACCAGGAGAAAGATAGATGCAGATGATATATAATGATTTGTTGGGGTTGATTTGAAATTTGGAGATAAGGATTTCTGCATTGTTTTCCTGAGGTGAGTTATAAGGTAAAGAGGATATCTGAAGTCCATCTTTATATAAGATTGCTACACCCCCATTCTTATGTTTAATATGGTCTTGTCTCAATATATTATATCCTAGGGGGACAATTTCGTTGTCTTTAGTTTCAGGTTTTAACCAAGTTTCTGTGAGGCAAAAGATGTCAAAGGAGTAAATATCTAGAAGGGCATGGAGATGGGCTATTTTGTTATTAATACTACAGATATTAAGATGTCCTATTAGGAAATAATTGGAGGGTTTGGGGTGGATAAAAAGGGGTGTGGGATAGGGGCTGGTAGTTTTGACTATGCAGACATTGGTTGGGCCTGGTTTAGGGTGGATGTCACCATCTTTCAAGAAGGGAATTTTTAGTCTTAGAGTAGGGTTGTAAGTATGGCTTATTAGATATTTTACTTTCTTTACTGTGAGTTTGTTGTATTTAATATGTGAGAGTCTGATGTATTTGGCTAGCAGATAGCTTGGATTGGAAGTGATATTTATTTGAGTATGGGTGTGTTTCAGGGTGAATATAGCTGTTTGTTCTGGAGAGTAATTAAATTGGTAATAGGTATGTTTGTCAAAGGAGGTGAGGATATATGCTGAGTTGAGGACAGATATACATGTTGTTAGAAATGTTAGTTTGGTTGTGATGGCTTTGATTACCTTAGACATACTGAAGAGCTTAATGATGCAGGTGAGTGGGGGTGAGGATGGATAAAGAATATAATAAGGTATATTGAGTAGGTTAAGGTTACTCAAATGGGAATTAATCCCAATTGGTACAATGTATTGGATAGGTGAGAAATACTATAAGAAGGCTTTGAGTAAGTGTGTAAGTAAAGGAGGGGTGTGGCTGTGTACGTATAGTGGTTGGTGTGTGGGATTGGTGGGATGGGAGTGTGGGTGTTGTCTAGGTAGTATAAATCTAGGACCACTGGGGGGTGGGTGGGAAGTTGGGGGTGGGGTAGGGGATCAGAGTGAGCTGGCAGGGTGAACGGAGTGGGTAGAGCCACAGAGTGGTTTGTCTACTGAAAAGTAATCTGTAATACAGTAAGACTGTGCACTACCAAGGCCTTACGTACGTAGGTAACACTGTCTAAGTAAAATTTTGTCTAGGTAATATGCAAGCGATTTCCTTCTACATCTAGTTTCCAGAAGAAAAGGAGAGTAAGGCAGAAGGCATCATTTGTATTCAAAGCTAAGGTGAGAGGTTTAATTGTAGTGGGTCAGCTTTCTACAAATATGCCTTTCAGCCTAATGTCTGAAAGGTAATATCTTCTTATTTATTTTCTTGGGGAGCTTTCTTGGTATTTATGCTAGAAGTAGGGTTCTTAGACTTGGTATTATGCAGTGGGGTTGGAGGAGCTTTAGAACATCAGAAACAATGTTCTCATAACCTGTGTTTTGCTGCCATCTAATGGTAAAAGTGGGGAATAACAACAGCTCACTTAATTAGTTAGGACAATATAGTAAGGGGAGGAATGGCCTTGGGGTAGGTCCGCGGGTGTGCTGGCCCTTACAATTAGGTTTTTAAAAAAAAGCACTTACTCTTGAAGAGTTCAATACAGAATTATATGCTATCACCTTGACTGTGAGGCTGGTGAGAGGCACTTTTAAGCAGTCCAAAGTTTGGTATTCATTTGGGAGTTCTTTCTGTTCTGTAGGGTACTCTTTGAGGTAGGTAGGTAGGTAGGAGATGGAAGAGACTGCCCATGTCTTAGCACAGGGCTTCCTGGTCTTGAAGAGTTCAATACAGAATTATATGCTATTGCCTTGACTGTGAGGCTGGTGAGAGGCACTTTAATGCAGTCCAAAGTTTGGTATTCATTCGGGAGTTCTTTCTGTTCTGTAGGGTACTCTTTGAGGTAGGTAGATAGGAGATGGAAAAGACAGCCCATGTCTTAGCACAGAGCTTCCAGGTCTTGAAGAGTTCAATGCAGAATTATATGCTATCACCTTGACTGCGAGGCTGGTGAGAGGCACTTTTAAGCAGTCCAAAGTTTGGTATTCATTCAGGAGTTCTTTCTGTTCTGTAGGGTGCTCTTTGAGGTAGGTAGATAGGAGATGAAAGAGACAGCCCATGTCTTAGCACACGGCTTCCAGGTCTTGAATTGTTCAATACAGAATTATATGCTATCTCCTTGACTTAGAGGCTGGTGAGAGGCACTATTAAGCAGTCCAAAGTTGGGTATTCATTCAGAAGTTTGTTCTGTTCTGTAGGGTACTCTTTGAAGTAGGTAGATAGGAGATGGAAGATACAGCCCGTGACTTAGCACAGGGCTTCCAGGTTACGGACTGCACACCACACGGAGGACCGAGTGGATGTTCTACGAAGGATGAGTTGATTTAAAAAGTCTCTCTGCAGATTCCATTTCCTATTTCCAACTATTGTGATGTGAAACTGAATGTTCACTCTGTAGCTGATTGAGAGTACAAACACCTTCTTCAGTGATCACTATTTACAGGCTACAGAATTTTAATATCCACACCACTGAATTCTAACATGTGGATATCCCACCACTGCCCAGTAGTCAAGGACTGGTGGAATACAACTCACAGCAATAAGTACAGTACAGTGAGACTTATTAACCATGTCTCATCAACAACAGATGCAGTCATGTGCAGCTTCCATCAAGGTCTGCAGAACAGACAATGCTGTAACACATCCTTCAAGTATAAATATTACAAAGCTTAGAGATGCAGTCCTAAATTTATGCTGTTGTTAAAGCACATGAAATGCACACTTTCGACAATCTGGTATTCACTAAGCAGTGTTGTAGACAAATAAGGCATTTAAGGAGTCCATTTTCCTGGTAGTTCAAGAAATTGAAATCTAAATAAATACATATACACCCATAGTTACAGATATATACATATGTGTTTTTGTGTGTGTGTGTGTGTACATGTATATAGATTCATAGGTACATAGGTAGGTACTAAGCTATTGGCCCTAGGGCCTATATAAGCCTAGCCAAAAAGGTACCCTGGCTTTCGCCACCCAAGAAAATTATTTTCCTATGCCCCTGTCGAGCAGAGACACAGAAGAGATCCCCTGGGTGAATTTCCTATTTCCCATCCAATCATCAAGATTTTTCTTGAAGAGTGCTAATGAGGAGCTCTGTTTGACATAGATAGGTAGTCTGTTCCAGAGTATGGGAAGTCTCTGGGACAGGAATTTATCCCTCCAGCATGTTCTGTTTATTGTGGTGACAAGGTTTAGGTCCCTACAGCGTGTAGTTCAGAGGGATTAGGATTCCTTTAAGTGGAGCATGTCCAAAAGCTCTGGGTTTGACATAGCTTTGTATGTTAAGCAGAGATCACCTCTGAGTAGGCGATATGTGACAGAGCAAATCTGGAGTTTTTTGAGACAGTCTGCGTAGGGTATCTGTTTGAGGCAAGTAATCCTCTTTGTGAGGTATTTTTGTGGCCTCTTCAGTTGTTGTAGATGTCTTGGGAGGTACATACCAAAAGGGGCGCTGTACTCTATAATGGGTCTAATGTGTGATGAGTAGAGGGGAACAATGACCTCTTTTTTTCTGGATGAGAAACCTTTTGTGATGAGGTGTGCCACATAGAAGGATTTCCTGACCACTGTGGCAATATGATTATCAAAGGAGAGACTACTATCCACTTGTGTCCCAAGGTTTCTTATCACATTTTCGGTGTTAAATAGACTACCACCTATGTGCTAGTATATGGGTATGAAGTTTTTACCAAAGGGGATGACAATGCACTTTTTGACACTGAGCTTCAGGCCATGGCTTTGACACCAGGCATCTGTCTCAGTGAGGCTCTT
>NC_056737.1:1495151681-1495264181 GCF_019279795.1 Protopterus annectens | reverse complement strand
AGTTTTTAAGAAGTACTCAGATTGTACGGATATACTGTCTAACTTATGCATTTGTGTTGTGTTTAAAATAACAGGGCAATTAATGAGTACAGATTAAGAAAGTACACTGAGAGTGTATGGTTACTGTACAAAATAAGAACACTTTGGTGCTGTATTCTAACATTAATATTAATACTGCAGTACTAAAAACACTATTCTAGCAATATTTGGTTTTAGTGTTCGCTGTCACTAGAGTGTACTGACAAATGTTTACCTGGGATGCTTTACTGCATTCGAATTGTCTATGTGCTGGAAAAAGAAAAATGTGACCATTTATAGAGAAACAAAAGATGGTAACTTGAGTTCAAAGCTGATAGTTTTGCAGTGAATGGCAGCACTAAATCTCAACCTTTTGGTCAAGGTTATTCAGAGTATGTCATGGAAAAATATTGCTTACAAGGACCAGGTGTTTTTTTTTTCTTTGTGAATTGTCCTTTGTTAAGAGGATCTAAAAAATCACTGTCTCCTAAAGAGAAGCTTGGGAGAATCTACATTTATCTAGGTCTGTTTTGCAAATGTGCAAGGAATGCTCTTTAAAGCTAAAGAAATAATGATTGGTAGTGTATAAAAAGAAGATTTGTAAGAGTGCTGGGACTTAATAAGACAAGATGATTATACAGAATGCAGTCTGACATTGCTTCCTGTTTTTAAATTGTGGCAAAGTACATAGGAATAAACAAAAAAAGCAAGTATTTTAATGCGCTTAACTTTTAAAACTAAATAGCTGTCATTCTTACTGAAGAAAGATAAATATCTTGTGTCTATACAAGAATTTGTTACAAGCATAAAAGATATGTCTCCATGACAGTGAAGGGGGTCAATTTCTGCAACACAGTAGGTGGTGTGTTGTGATATTTGTCGGGCATAACTCTGATGACATTTTGTGAAACTAAAATTTGCATAAGGTACAACTGTTGACAAAAACAGAGCAAGTGAAGCAAAGGACCCATCTGTGCTAGAGATTGTTGGAATACAACTCAATATTGAGCATTTCCATTGGCCAGCTTGTTTGAAAACTACTTAACTTGTTTTAAAAAAAGGGTTCTCACAGTTTCTACATAAGCCCCATATTTACATGGGTTTGCACCTGCTTTAACACAACGAAACAGAGTTTGTCAACCAGCCACTGCTCTACTATCTTCAACTCAGCAATCCGAGGAATCTGTTTGCATGTAGCTCACCTTCACGCAGCACCGTGTAGTGGAGGTAACCATTGGACATTACAGACTGAAAAACTAAAGCAGATTTATTTTCCCTTAGGAGATGCCCGGGCTCCAAATGAGGAGTTCCTTAAATTGTTGTTAGCTGCTTGGACAGTACCTCCTTTGGGTTTTCTACAACATTTATCACTTTAACTGAAATCTCCTACTCCCTAATAGTCTTGCACCCCTTGAGAGCCCCAATAGTATAGACCCAGAATTAAGCTCTCAATTGAACCACATCCTTCCTCACTATAGTAAGCAAATGTATACCTAGTATTATGGATGATCAGTTCTCATCCATTTCTCCTGCCAGCCTGATTGACATGGGTGTGTTGAGGTAGTAGCAATTGCCTCATGTACACTGACAACCCACTACTCCTAAACCACTCAAGCTCAATTTATGAGAGATGCATATACACTAAGAATTTGGAATCCTTGCTCTCTCATTCACAAAACATTGAGACTGGACAGGTTGTCAGCCCACATACTACACCTCCTTCACAAACCATGCTCTCAACACATAAACCATCACGGGTGGAGGTACTCACCAGAAATTTACCTAAACACCAGAGACTTCCAAAACACAAACATGCAACACTTAATACAGTACCTACACCACTCAATACACATAAACCACAAGCACAAGTGTCTCATCAAACAAGCCACTAAGACAAAGCACATCTAAACCAATTTTTTTTTGTCATAGATGACTCTATAGTGAGACACACAGATCTTCCACTCACCAGGCTGGACAAGAAGATGGTTACATTCAGCTGTTTGTTGGGTGCCAGGATCCACAAGATCACATATTCACTCAAGTCTCTCCACAACAAGTACTTTTATGACTCTGTCATAGTTCATGTTGGTGTGAATGACTTGAAATGTACCTCACTGGACAAAATGAAGAGAGACATGACTAGTATGACCCTAGCCTTGAGCAGCATACTCCTTTCACCTAAGATGATGCCACAATATAAACAAAAAAATATTGACTTTAACAATTGGCTTAGTTTCTGGTGTCACTCTAAGGGGATGCAGTACTTGTCATCCTGGGATAACATGGTTCTGTAGGCAGACCATGCTACCTTGCCAGAGATGGTCTTCATCTGTCACCTCTGGGATTTTGGTTATTGGCTAAGGTTCTTGCCTCCCCCATAGTGCCTTTTTTAAGCAATGCCACAACAACAAAATTTCCAATGTAAAAATATCTTCAAAAAGCAACCTCAAGGTATGCTGCTAAACTCTAGGAGTCTAAACCTAAAACTGCACTCAGTGGAAGCAGCCCTTAACTAAGAAGATCAGCGTAGAAGATGCTGATATCGCTGCAGTCACAGAGACTGGGTTTAAGGCTACAGAAAGCATCCCGGCCCAATGGGGTTATAATGCCTTCCACATATTCAAATCACAAACCAAATGTACAAGAACTAAAGGTGGAGTATCAATAGATATCAAAGATAAATACACCTCTAGATTGGTTAAACAAAATAATTTCCTTAATTAATCAAGGTCCAATTGACTATAGGTAAGACCCCTCTCCAAGTTAATGCCAGTTATAGGACCTCATCCATGTACCAGGATACCCACAATGCATACTTGGATCTACTTGAATCACTCAAGATACAACCAAACACCCTGGTTTTAAGTGAATTTAACTACCCATCCATAGACTTGGTAAATTATATGTGTACTAACACACTTGTCCAAAGGTTCTTGGATTTCATCATCTCCAATGCCCTGGATCAATTAGTAGACACCCTGACAATGGGCCTGAACATTCTGGATCTGGTACTCACTAACATGGGTGATCATTGCATCACCCAATGTGTGCTGCCCTCCCTAGTGAGGTATGATCATAAACCAGTCTTATTAAAAGTATCAGTAACATCTGCCCCCCCCCCCCCCCCCCAATTAGCAGCTAGACTACAACCTAATACGTAATGGCATTAATAGCTTCATAGCCCCTGCCCTCACTGATGGCATGGGCACCTATAATGGGATTTACAGCAATGCCTTTTATAAGCATCTATAAAAATGTATTGACTCAGTCATACCTGATAAGATCAAACAAGATCATCAAGAAAGAACGAGCCTGCCTGGTGGACATCTAGGGCAGATAAAAGGTAATACAATAAGAGAAAGAAATTGCTGTCCAAGAGCAGGAAGGAATGGTCTCTGAATTGGAAGCATTCCCTCCTTGGCTTAAATAAGCAAATAAGATACCTTATAAAGCATTCTAAAGCTAACTATGAATCCAAATTAGCCTCCTTTGCTAAGGATAACCATAAGGCCTTCTACAGGTAGGTCAAAAACCTTAAAGTAAAAATCCAGATCTGTGCAGAACTGGTTGTTAATGGCACCACAAATACTAAACCCACAGAAATAGACAACTTGCTAGCTGATAGGTTCAGAGAAAACGTCTCCCCCCTGTACCCACCACATATTGCCCAAAGCATCCCTACCACCTGTCCTCCACCTAGTATCTCTCTGCAAAGCTAAAAGTACAACCTCTGTGGGACCTGATAATATCTGAGGCTGTGTTCTAAATGGTTTAAAACAGGAAGCAGCTGCACCACTGGATACTGCTTTTAAACACAGTCTAACCACTGGTTTTGCACCTGCTGAATGGAAAACAGCAACTGTCATCCCATTACATAAAGAGGCACCACCACAGACTCTGGCTATAGACCCGTAAGCCTGACCAGCCTAGTCTGCAAGGCTATGGAAAGAATAATCATGGACTTTATCAACAAAGATATAGGAGACCTCCAAATGCTTGAACGAACCCAGTTTGGCATCATTAAAGGGAGAGCCTACCTCTTGAACTTAGTGAACTTCTGTTTGACAGTCACCAAAGCCTTGGATGAAGGCAAATCCATGCATATGGCCTACCTGGATCTCACCAAGGCATTTAACACTATTCTTCACTCAGGCGTCATTGATAAATTCACCCAGCTGGAGACCAACCCACATATTGTCAGGTGGGTTGCAAACTGGCTCACCAATGGAACACACAGAGTCAAAATAGGTGACTCTACCTCCACATGCAGACTTATAACCAGTGGTGTTCCACAGGGAACCTGTGCTGGACCCCCTATTGTTTGGAATCTACTTCTTGGAAGTACAGGCTAAAACAAAAAGCCTATAGCTGACAAAGTTTGCTGAGGACTGTAAACTGGGTGCAGTCATTGAGTCCCCAAACGATGTCAGCATCCTACAACAGGGACTTACACAAATGACTGATGGCAAAGTCATGGGTTAAAACTCAATGCAAAAAATGCATCATCATCATCGCCTTCAGCAAAGGTGATATCCCTGTGGATTACCACATTAATAACAAAGCCCTAAGCACACAATCAGTGATGAGAGATTTGGGCACGCAGGTTGACAGCAACCTTTCCTTTGACCACCACGACACTCCCCAGTTGTAAGAAAGGCTTTCTACATCACCCACATCATAAGTAAGGGCATTGCATCCAGAACAAAAGAGGTTATAACCCCACGTACTCCTCAGTAATAAGGCCAATAATAGAGAACAATATTACCTTTTGTATGTACCTTACCAGGCACCTGCAGCAACTGGAAAGACCTGAAAGTTTTTACAAAGAAAATTCATTGTCTTCAGCATATATGTTGACAGACTGAAATCACTATCACTATATACAGTGTGTTACAGACTGCCCAGTGGTGACCTCTGCCTTACATAAAAAGCAATCTCAGATCCTGCTCTTATGGAAATGCTGCACATTTGTAAATCAAATGGTGTAAGATGTACTAGCTCTAGGGAACTCAGCCTAGTATGTCACAACAGCATGACTTGCTTGAGAGACAGATATGTTTCACAGAGGTTACCTCTGCTCTGGAACAAACTTCCAGTTCATGTGAAGGAGAGCCCCTCGCTGACCCTATTTAAGTGGAATTTGAATGACTGGATGGGAAATTGCAAATTCACCCCAAGAGTTTCACCTGTGTCCCTCTTGGGCAGGGGCAGTAGTTGTTGACTTATTTCTGCTTAATACCTTGATATTCTTGGGAACAGGGGTTGCAGTTGTCAAGGCTTGTAATGGCCCTAGAGCAATTAGCCTAGTAACCTCCTATGATCCTATGAAGTGAGTCAGCCAGTAAGTGATGATGTAGAACAGAGTTCATTTCAAAAACTAAAGAAAGTTTTTTACATGTAAAACACATGGATAAAGTAACAGATGCTGTTCAGCAAATACAACTGTTGAACAACAGCTAACCAGCAACAAGAGAAAGAAAATATACTTTCCTAGGGATTTTACAGCTCTGCATCAGTGGATTAGGGGTCTGACTGAGAATGTCGAACTGCTAAAGCAGCCAGAGGCATCGTCTCTAAGCAGAAATAGTAATACATTTTTGATGAAAGGTTTCCGAAAATGAAAATAATGTGACAGAAGTTTTTTTTAAAAAGTTGGATGACCTTGACCAGCAACAGAGACATCAAAGTAAAAAATATATATAAATAAATTAATGATTCATAAACTTTCTGAAACAGCTGGAAAAAAGATGCAGAATAATAAACTTGTAAAAAAAAAAAAAAAAAAAAGTAGTGATAGCGCAAACATAAATAAGCAAATAGCTGTATTATTTGGATTCTCTGAAAATAAGAGAATGAAAGAATAATGAAAGGCATGAAAGAGTTGAAAAGGTTCTCAAAACAGTCTCAATAGCATCAGAAAGGCCATAATAAGTCATGCCAGAAAATTACCTTGTTTTAGTAGAGATGGAGTAGTTAGTTCAAAAACTGGAAAAAGTCCAAAGTAAAACTGTGCTAGTAAAAACAGCAAACAGTTTAAGTGAAGACCAAAGCTGAGACTGTAGGTTATGGAGTAATAAAGAAGAAACATCAAGGCTGGTGTTCAATGTCATTTATGGAAATGAGATAGGGTATCCCTGATGTTTATAAATGAACATATCAAAGGTGAGATTCATAGAGGCCATTTACACTAATGTGAAATGCCTTAAGTATAATGAGATGCAAATAAGAAATGTTATAAAGCACTGTATGTAATTAAGTGTTCCTGCAATTCATAGTCCAATATCTGCATGGTATCCACATCCCTTGTTAAATGTGATGCTTCAATTTTCATATCTGAGTTACAGTCCACAAACATACCTCCTGCCATCCCTTCACTTGTTTTTCCAAGTATGCACAAGAAGTTCACGAGCACACAAATAAATTATTTCTCCCAACAAACCCTTCAGTAGCTTGTCTAAGTCTACACAAGGAATACAATGACAAAAAAAATGATTTTGCCAAGAAATCATTTCAGCAATTTGTCCAAGTATGCACAATCACCAAAATGAGACATTTATCCAAGCAATCTTTTCAATAGTATGTCTAAATATGTACAAACACCAAAATGAAACATACTCCTACTGATCACTTCAGCAGTTTGTCTACATATGCAAAGGCATCAGAATGAAACATTTTCTCACTGATCTCTTCAGCAGTATGTCCAAGTATGCACAAGCACCAAAATTAAACATTTCCCCCCATTGATCCCTTCACCCATATGTCTAAATGTGCACAAGCACCAAAATGAAACATTTCCCCACTGATCCCTTCAGCAGTTTGTCCAAGTATGCACAAGCACCAAAATGAAACATGCTCCATTGATCCCTTCAGTACTATGTCCAGGCACCAAAATAAACCTTTCCCCACCAATCCCATCAGCAGTACATATAAGTATGCACAAACACCAAAATGAAACAGTTCCCTAGCAATCCCTTCAGCAGTATGCCCAAGTATGCACAAGCACCACAATAAAATATTCCCCCACTGATCCATTCAACAGAATGTCCATGTATGCCAGCACCAAAATGAAACACTTGCCTCAACAATCCCTTCATTTGTATGCACAAGCACCAAAATGAAGCATTTCCCCAGTGATCCCTTTGTTAGTATGTCCAAGTATACACAAGCACTTCAGAGACTCCAAATGAAATATTTCCCCCAATGACCCCTTCAGTAGTCTGCCCATGTATACACAAACACATCCCTGGCATCAAATGAAACATTTTCCCTTCCTCTTGTAACTCCATATTTTCCTGTTAAGATGCTGCTTACTGGCATGTTCAAGACCATTTACATGTTTGGTATACAAATTAGCTCATTAAGGATTCATCTCTATGAATCCTACTGACAGGCAAATGTGCAATGCCTCTTATTTGCATATCAGCTGCCCCCTGTCACTTATGCCTAAAGCATATTTCACTTTTGCAATAGGGAGGCATTTGTATATATGGTTTACTATCAAAAAGTTGAAAATAAAAAAAATCTACTTCCTTGATTGAACTGACATTCCACACTTGGCAATGTCACTTTTACGGAATGTTGAAAATCATCACTTCGACTTCTGCATTCAACCAAATTCTGAATGTTAGGAGTTGACTTCAGACCCTCAGGCATTTGCGCTGAAGCTGCTGTATGAATTATACATCAACAGCACAAGTATTTACAGTTTTCAGGGAGGCAAGCCCCCCTGCACCACAACAACCCTTGCAAATTATATATTCCATCTCCAATATCACACCACATTAAGGAAAATGGCAAATTTCCCAAGCCCGACTGTAGTCCGAGCTGTTATCAAAATGTCAAATGCACATTAGTGAATGTATGCTACCATTCGATAATGTACATTCGAACATTTTCATGGACGGCATTACAGAAACTGGAAAAGACGCATTCATCCATTCCAGTTTCGCGTAAGTACCATTCCATATTTTGATAGTAAACCTGTGTACATACATATATAGATAGATAGATAGATAGGTAGATAGATAGATAGATAGATAGATAGATAGATAGATAGATAGATAGATAGATAGATAGATATTCATATGTATCTACAAGGTTAGCAACACTTGTGGGCCATTTCAAGCCTAGCTAATTTCCATTCCAAAGGTGAGAATCCAGTCATGTACCCTTTATCTGTGAGGTTAACACATTAACCATTATAACAACCTGGATCCTCCACATTGATGTAGTCATCCTGAACGTCTGTGATTTGCATAACCACATAGCACCACTCTTCATGGATTTCTATTATGAAAATGCAAAACCCTGGGCTATGAATACTGGCCCAGATCTTTCAAACTGTTGATGCCACTATCCGTGATTTAAAGAAAAGTACCATAACTTGCAATCTGAAAATGACTTACTCAAAGCATAATTCAAAGAAACTGAGAATAACAGTTAGAAATGTACACCAACTTCTTTTTGCATAGAAGTGGTTAACTAATTCATTCTCCCTAAAATAAAAGCATGCACTTTGTCATAGCTCATATGACAGAAGAAATCTGAATATGTGACTAATCTAGTTACCACTGAGGAGTCTGGCAAGGGTAATATGAGTAAGTTCTGAGCTGCAAAAGTGAACTTAAAGCAAATAAAACATGCCTGAAAGATCTTCTTAAAGACTTGCATCCACCTGTAACATGATGTTCTATAACAATACAATAAAAGGGATAAATGAAAAATTCTGTCATGATGTTCTATAACAATACAATAAAAGGGATAAACGAAAAATTATATTGTGATGTTCTATAACAATACAATAAAAGGGATAAATGAAAAATGCTGTTGTGATGCAATTTATATAGACTTAACTTTAGAATTTGTTAGGGTCTTAGACAAAATTTATTTTTTATTTATTTATTGCAGTTGGTTTACCAGGATAGTCCACAAAATACTGACCAATAAATTGGAAAAACTAGGTACTGATATAACCGTTATAAGATGCACATGACACAGTTTACAAATAACACATAGCAAGTATTATACAGCGTCAGAGTGTCCCAAAGAGCTCTATCACAGATTCATAGCTTCATAGGTGTGTTCTAGACTAATGGCCACAAGGGCTTTTTTAAGCCTAGTCATGCATCCCAAATCAATAACTAGTTCCAGTACCCTTGATAAGTGTAAGCAGGGGCTTGGGAGATGAAACATTTACAAGCAGGGGCTTGGGAGATGAAACATTTACAAGCAGGGGCCTGTGAGATCAACCATGTTTACAGGCTGCCTGTATCCATTAGAGACATAGATACCAGGCATGGGATGGATTTCCTGTTCCTTATCCAATTGCCCAAGTTACACTTGTATTGGGTTAGTGAGGAACTCTGCTTTACATGGATGGGGAGCCTTTTCCAGAGGAGGGGTGGCCTCTTGGATACATACCAGTCTATCCAGCAGATCCTATTTTTAGAACAAGCAATGTTTAAGTCTTTCAAATGGGCAATTTTGGTGCTATTTGTTTTGTGGATATGCAGGAGGTCTATCAGGTTGGGTCTGACAATGCCTTGTATGCCAGGCATAGATCTCCCTTCGACAGCCTGTATGAAACAATATATGAGGTAGGGCTTTCAGGAAGTCTGCAAAGGACATGTTACTTAAGCCCTATATTCTTTCAGTGAGAAACCTCTGTAGATGCTCCAACTGTTGGATGTGCCAGTTAGGTACATAACTAAGGGGACACTGCACTCAATGACAGTTCTGATGAATGCTGTATATGGTGGAACAATGACCTCATTGGACCTAGATGCCATACCTTTATTTATAAGTTGCACAACATAAATCGATTCCCTCACTATGTAGACACGTGACGTGATGGTCAAAGTCTAGATTACTGTGTATGTGTGTTCCCAAGTCCCTGACTACTGGGTCAGCTCTTAGGGTTTGGCTGCCAATATGATAGTTACCAGGGGTGGATGACTTCCTGAGGGATAGTATTATGCATTTCTTGGCACTTAGTTTTAGTCCATGGCTCTCGCACCTTTTATTTGTCTGTTTTAGCCCTTCCTGGAGAACAATTGTGATGGTGAGCGATTCAATGGCTGCTCCTAATTTGCAGTCACCTGCAAATTTGCTAAGCCAAAGGCCATTTACTTTCATCTTGACTTCAGAGAAGTAAATGCCACAAAGGAGTGGTCCCAGGACCAATCAATGAGGGCCTCCACTTGTGACTGGCCTCTTTGTAGACTTGGACTTCCCAGGTCTAATTTCCTGGGGCCTGTTTGTGAGCCAGTTGGTTATCCAACAGGTGACATACAGGTCTGTTTCTAACCTCCTGAGTTTGTCAACAATGCCTGAGTGGGGTATTGTGTTAAATACCTTGGCCAGGTCAAGGTTTGGGAGTGTGAACCATTTTGCCCTCATCCAATGGTTTGGTGACCTTCTCAAAGAATTGCATGAGCTTGAATAGGCATAAACTGCCCTTAACAAAACCATACTGGGCTGGATCCAGTGCCTGGAGGTTTACTATATTACTACTGATCATTTCCAGAATAGTTCTTTCCATGGCTTTATATTTAAGACAAGTGAGACTTATGGGTCTGTAGTTTCCAGGGTCTGTAGATGGCCCACCTTTGTAAACAGGGATGAGTGTTGCTGTTCTCCATTAAAGAGGCATGAAGCCTGTTTGGAGGTTACAGTTAAATAACAATTCCAGAGGGCCTGATAGATCATGTTTCATAAAATCCAAGAAACGGTTACTGCAGCAGCTGAGTAAAACACCAACGGTTTATTAAATAACAACGTGAAGTGCTTTTCATTTGCTGAATATGCAAACGTCATCAGAAGTAAAAAAACCTAAAAATACAGCAATCATTTTAAAAACTCATTCAAAAAACAGCGGGACAATCTAACCAATCATTACATAGTTGTACATGATTTACTTAAAGTGGTAAACAAAACTAAAACTGATAATGAATACTACAATAAATTATACGCATTAAGTCTAATTTGCAAGGATACATAGGCAAGACAGAGCGTAGACTCCGTAATAGAATGTATGAACACCTTTATGCCATAGGTCGTAATAAAATGGACAATGCCTTGGCCAAACATATTCAGTTAAATGTTGACCATAAATTTAAATTTATGGTCATAGATCAAGTGATTCAAGCCATTAGAGGTTGTCCTATACCCCTTAAATTAGAAGAGCTTGAGCTATCCTGGCAAATTAGACTTAATGCGTATAATTTTCCAGGTCTCAACGAGTCTTGCTCCATTAGTAGCATTCTTAAATTGAGGAGCTTGCAAAGATGAGGTCCTACAATAGGTATATGCTTGAAGTCTGATTTAGTTTTAAGTTTGTTCAGTACTTAATGTTAAATTTTCAACCTTCAAGGTACTAGTTAATATGTTTATGTTATTATGGTCATTTATTTGTAACACGCCATGGTACATAATTGTTATTTCCATTGATATTTTTATTTTTATTTTTATTTTCATTCTTATTTTTTATATATGGTAATAGGGTGGCAAGTTACTTAGTAACATTATATGTTTACTGTGCCTTACACAACTGGTTTTATTTTATTTTATTTCACTTAGTTGACACATCGAGTATTTATGCAAAATATTGTGTTGCTATATTATAGTATTCATTATTAGTTTTAGTTTTGTTTACCACTTTAAGTAAATCATGTGCAACTATGTAATGATTGGTTAGATTGTCCCGTTGTTTTTCGAACTAGTTTTTAAAATGATTGCTGTATTTTTAGGTTTTTTACTTCTGATGAAGTTTGCATAGTCAGCAAATGAAAAGCGCTTCAAGTTGTTATTTAATAAACCATTGGTGTTTTACTAAGCTGCTGCCATGACCGTTTCTTGGATTTTATTTTATTTGTTTGGTTTGCCATTGGTGTTTCCTAGTAGATCATGTTTCATGCTATTTAGAAGGCGTCCTGGAATATTCTCTGGGCCCATTGATACAATGTTCTTGGCTTAAGGGAGAGCATTATGGACCTTTTCCTTAGTGAGACAGCTTTAAAAAAAGCAGTGGAGAAACTCTGTTGCTTTTTTTAAAGCTGTCTCGCTATGTTAAACCCATTTAACAAAGTGAGACAGTTTTGAAAAAAAGCAACAGAGAAAGTAAGATCTCCATTGCTTTTTACAAACTGTCTCGCTATGTTAAACGAGTTTAACATAGTGAGACATTGTGAAGCAACGGAGATTTTGCATTCTCCGTTGCTGTAAAAAAAAGAGGTATAGTAATGGAAAAAGTCTGGGCGACCGGACCTTTTTCCATTACTATAACTCTGATTTACAACGTGCACGCTGACCAATCAGCGTGCATGTTTTTGAATATTAATGGGGGGTTGTTGTATAATGATTGTTATCTTCAGTGTTTTGCCAGAAGGCCACACATTTCATAAGTCTCAGACAAGAATTACTAACATTCCATAAAATCAGGAACATTTGAGATGTATGCATTGCATTATTATTTGCTGCATATTGTTCAGCATTACTGCATACTTATAATATGTCATCCATTTTCTTGTTAGAATTTTCATGACCTCACCAGGGCTATCTAGCTGTGTGAACACTGGCTCTTAGTGATTGTCACTGTTGATGTTTCACCCCAGATCCATGTACAAAATAAGAAAAAAGGGGTTGATGCCAATGCCGAGCCACTTATAATTTGATTGCCTGTGATTTAGGATTGGGTTGTGGATGAAAATGGCTTACTGGCTTGCCTGTATAATCCATTAACAAATAAACAAATTAACCAGAAAAATATTTGCCAGTAATTTCATATAAGCAAAATTAGACAGCATTGGTTGCCTATCAAAATAAAAATATTCCTAATGTAAACTTTATTTACTTATATCGAGCTTTTCTCCCCGGGCCTCCACTGAAAATGGGCTCATGTTGGCCCAGTGGACTTTCCCGGTAAGCAAATGCAATAAATAATAAATAAGATATAATTCCTGATAGGGTGTGTGTTTTTGTGGAAATAACTCCTGCCCAGGGGTGTTCTTTGGCCTGGCGCTGCAGGTAGAGGACCTTTACACACCTAGAAGAGTTTTATTTCCACAATAGCACACACTCTGGAAGGCATTATTGGGCTTAGAGAATGGGCTGTCTGCAAAATTGTTATGTTTTACTTATTTATTTTGTTTTTATTGCTGTATTTTTTTTCTATACATTTGATGTGAAATAGTTCCTCGACCTAATGTTTCAAATTTGCTGTAGCCTATGATAATGGTGTTGGACGAAGCATTTTATATCAAAAAATATAACACTTTAGAAAAATATCCAGGTATTTACTTTATTTTTTTGTTTCTTTAATCCTAAACTATCTGGTTTGTCACCTGTCATTGGAGATTGATGTTACTAAATAATGACATACATTTGAGTTTCAGAGATTTATTTCCTTCAGAAAATGCATGCCATCACAAATCCTATTATTTAAGCAAGTCTGTGATTTGATAAGAGCAGTAATTAAATTATGTTCATATTTTTGAGTCTTTGTTCCCTCTTTATTTTAGGCTAAATTCAGATATTTTCAGTCAAGTCAAGAGGTATGCAAACCTCTTTTTTACTGCTGCTGCTGCCACTGGTCAAGCTCAGTCACACACACACACCTCTGCTTTAAAAAATGCATGGTAACACCAATTGTAATACTCATGTAATGTTATGAATTTATAACAGCAACATTTAAAATATATTCCTATTTCGAGCCTTTCTCTCCCATTTATTTTAGTTTTATCCAACATACTTCTCAACCTCTTAGCACAAGAAATCTGGACAAAGCCAGAAATAATGGGGCACAAAAATAGGGATAGAGTTTAACTATTGCTATTATAAACTTACAAAGTTGCTAGAATAATAAGTTTTGTGTTACCATGCATTTTCTGGAGTATATGAAGTCTGAAACTCAAATGTGTGTCATTATTTAGTGACTTCACTCCTTAGCCATTTGATAGAAAGCCATGAATTTAATTAGAAACAGAAAGAAAATATGAGGCAAAAATCTGTACATTCAGCAAAAATCCAGATATGTTGAACTAAGAGGTTAAGAGGTACACACACACCTGTTTACTGCTGCTGCCAGGGGTTGCTCTCACTCTTCATTCTGTCACACATACACATACACACACACACACACACACACACACACACACACACACACACACAGTCTACATACATGCACATGCACACACATACATACACACACACACAATGGGCCGGATTCACGAAGGCTTACACGGAGTCTAAGAGTAGTGTAAGACTCCATGCAGCCTTCGCGATCCAGGAACAGCCCAAAGTCCGTGTAAGAGTTAGTCTAACACGGCTCTTACACGGAGTGGGCGTGGCTAAGCTAATCAGCCCACTTGCAGCCGAATAGCATGCAAATGAGGCTGATTAGCGATCCAGGAAGCCCAGAACAGCCCGTGTAAGAGCCGTGTTAGCTGCAGAAATGTACTCAGTTGACAACTGAGCACGCGTTTCTGCAACACGCAATGGAGCCATGTCAGCCCCAAATAAAGGGTGCATATGTCATAGGCAGCATGCCAATGGCCAAATATGTGGCCATTGGCAATGCAACCCCATGCACAAATAGGTAAAATAATCTTTTTTTTTCGCAATTGCCGATGTGTAAACCAGCACAGCCCCATAAGCGGGCTGCGCTGCATAAAACATGAAAACGAAGGTCTTAAACCTACAAATGTAGGTTTTATGCATTATATGGAATGTCAATGGAGGGACCAGCATAGGAAAACCAACATGGCCACCGTGTAGTGGTTGCCAAGGGGAAGCCAAGTGTAAGAGATGTAACTAAGCATTAGTAGGCAATCTGATGCAAATTAGGGTAAGGATACTGAATACCACTGTGACATAGCAAATGAGCACAGTCTGAGTAGTGTAAGAGTTACAGAAGGGGGAGGAACAGAGTAGGAGATAGGTGACATCACAGGGGGGAATGGTAGAAAGGGATAGAAGTCATTGGAAGGTAGAGTTACATGACAGATGTCAGAGAGACATCAAGGGAGGAGGTGTGCCCCTAAGTAAACATGAGAAAGCCAAGAAATGGAAGGTGTACACTGTTGCCTACACCAAGGTTTCTTGTTGGATGTGTATGCGCACGTGTGCGTGCCGTGAAGCGCGAGTAAGACGGTGTCTTGTGGCGTGTAAGGCAGTGTCTTGCGCGTGTAAGGCAGTGCTTGGCGTGTAAGGCAGACTAAGCATGTGGGAGTGTGTTGGGAGCTGTTTAACACCGTTTGCACGGGCGTGCACGCGTTTAAAACTGAATAAGCAGATCTTGAACTGTGTAAGTGTGTGTGCGCGCGTGTAAGCCACTGTGAGCCTGTTTCTGCTGGTTTGCACACGGCCCCACCCTGAGGAAACAGAAAGGAAAAAGGAAACAACAGATGTACTAGGAAGTTAGCAGGGAATACTGCTGGAGCTAGCAGATGAAAACAATTAGATGCAGGCAATTACACAGGCAGAATACTAGGCCAGCCCAGCACTTAAAACTCTGCAAACAGCAGTGCAGAATGTTTCTCTCAAGAGACACTGCAAGACAGGAGTTAAGTTATCAGAAGTGATCAGAACTCAGAGCAGAAATGTTAGGGGCTGCCATAGCTGTCATAATGACACATAGGCGACTTGCTGAGCGTGGTGACAATGCAGATGGTGCCAGACAACCCGCAGTGAGGAGACGGAGAAGAGTGTACAGGCCCAGGGTCACCTACCACGGGTTACATGAGCTGGAGATAGTAGAGCGCTATAGAGTGGACAGAGACCTCCTGCAGCAAATAGTGGAGCTGTGCAGGCCTCGCCTCACACACAGAACCAACAGAGGGGAACCCATCCCAGTGGAAACCAAGGTATGTGTTGGCCTAAGAATACTAGCAACAGGTACCTTCCAGAGACCAACTGGCGATATGATGGGGATATCACAGGCATCAGCTTCCAGGGTACTGCACCAGTTCCTGGATGCCATGTCAGCACATGTCGGTGATCATGTATACTTCCCCAATGCCCATGAGGTATTGGCCAGCAACATGCGTCTCTTCCAGCAAATAGCGGAAAACCCTGGGGTACGGGGTGCCATAGACGGCCCCCACATCCGCACCAAAGCACCAGCAGGGGCGCGGGGTAGGGCCTACATAAACCGCAAGGGCTTCCCCTCCATCAACTGCCAGGTCGTGTGTGATGCCCAGGGCATAATAATGAATGTGTGTGCCGGCTGTCCTGGGAGCTACCATGATTCCCACATCTGGCATCTGGCGCAGCTGTACCAGACATTTGCCAATGGGGACATCCCACATGGACACCTAGTGGGGGATGCTGGATATGCACTGGAGCCGTGGCTGATGACACCCATCAGAAATGCACACACACCTGAACAGGAACGCCATAATGAGGCACACGCACAAACACGTAATGTAATAGAGCGTGTGTTCGGGCTGCTCAAGTCACGGTTCCGGTGTCTGGACACATCTGGTGGAGCCTTGCAGTACACACCAACTACATGTACCCAAATTGTCATGGTATGTGCTATGCTACATAATATGATCATGCGAAAACAGCTGCAGCAGGATCACCATAGGGCTGGGCCAAACAGCCCCCCACCATCGCCAAGGCCACCACAGGCACAGCGTGACTCGGAGGAGGAACAACCTGAGCCTGCCCCAGTAGGCAGAAGGAGGCGTGCCCAGTATGCCCTGGCTTTGGCAAAGAGGCAACGCATAGCACATACATTGACTCAGTAGGAACCTTGGGAATGATACCCCTCTCCGACTCACCATATAGTAACAGGGATGCCTAATGTGACACAACCTGTTCACAAACATGTACAGGTAAGTGTAATATGTGCATCCGACAGAGGCAGCCCTGCAGCACCACCTGAGGCATGAATGCTGTGTGTCAAGTAATGTAACACCAAGTACCATATGCACACCTGAGGACCCGTCTAACATCCTACCCTCAACAAGCATGCCACAACAGGACAACGAGATGATGAAGTGCAACAATTACCGAGTAATGCAGGTAGGCAAAGGGGACGAACTGTGTGCCAGTCTGGGATGACATGCTGAGCATGACATGATGCACCACCTGCCAGGACTGGCATGCACCTATCAGTGCAGGCCGTATGGATACTGGCAAAGGCTGTTGTCATGCACAGTGTGCCCTGAATAGGAATGCACAAAACACAAACCTATCTCCATAGGTACCAGAAGGGATAAGAATCAGATAAGGGATAAGGTCAAACAGCAAGATGCATGCAGACTAAGCCCACCCAGTATGGAGAATGTTGATAACTGTGCTGTAACAGAATACTGAGGCAAGGCTCACAACAGCACCCTAACACCACCAGGTCACACCTCAGACTGTGCTGTACATCCTCAACACTTGGAACAAGCTACAAAAGGAGGCGACCATCAAGAATGACAAGGATAACCACACCCCCATGTTGGTACCACCAGAAAAAGCAGCATGGACTAGCCATGCACAAGTAACAGTGGCTAAAACCGCCCACCAGTGTATAGCCTGCCACAGAGTACTGGCCCAACACCAGGAACTGCATTGCGCCCATGCTGGAATACATGAATATATCAAGTCCTCCAAACCACATTATATTTGGTGACTGCAAATACCCAGACACATAGACTGGGAGCATTATACCAGCTGCAACAGTGTAGGACAAAAGGTCATTAAATCCACAAACCAAAAGGCCCAGGAACAACGTAGCACACCCACAAGAGGGGCAAGCATACTGGATATGATAATCAGCAATATGGGTACGGGATGTTAAGATGAGAAGTGTATTGCACACTGGTAACACCAGACCATATAGTAATCATACTGGATATGCAAACCCTGACCACAGTCCCTGTCCGGAAACACAGTGGAAAACATGTGCTAAGCATTATGTGCACACCTCCAAAATGATGTTGAAGCCATGAAAGTTCCGTGCAGGTGCAAAATATGGGCCACCTCAGAACCTGCAAGACAGCCACTCCATGAACACCGCCAGGAATGCTTGGATTATGCAGTCCCACATTAAAACAAGACACAGTGCCTAAATCTGGCATGGTGGACACCAGCCATAACCAAAACATGCAAGAGAAAGAGGAAGCTACTACATGATAGAGCAAGCATGAACAATGACGTAATTACTGATCAGTAGTATGGCAATATAATCTGTCCACACATGCAATCCAGTAAGGCCAGGCTCAACAAGTGGAATCTGTGAACCCTGAGCCAATGTTACACCTGCCCCAAGTACACAGACAACCACCAACTCCACCCAAGAAATACAAATATATGTGAGAGATGCAACCATCCATCCAAACCGGAGGCAGAGCTCCCCCAACTCAGTACACCCACAACAAGTCAGTAGGAGAAGGTAACCACACACACCACAGATACATACCCACATAGACCTACCACAACTGCAAACCAAACACATAAACACAGAAAGACATTCCGGAGGCAGAAATCACACACACAGCACACCAACAGAGGCAAATAAAGCAGACACCCAATGAAACAGCCTCCAAACATAGCACATGCAAAACATAGCACACAAAGCTGGTGTGCCAAACAGTCACAGGCCAGAAGGAGAAACAACATGCCTGATACAGTTGTAATAGGTGACTCCATAGTCAGACACACTGCTGTCCCGCACAGCAGACTGAACAAAGGAAAGGGTACAGTAAGCTGCCTGTAGGCCGCCACAATATGCCACATAACAGAAATATGAAGGTCACTCCAAAGCAAACAGAAATATGATGCAGTTATAGTCCATGCTGGTGTGAATGACCCGAGGTGTACTGCCCTAGCCTACATGTAAAGAGACACAGATGAGCTATCCGATTATGTAGTCCAGGCTGGTATGACACTCACCGTTTGCAGCAACCTACCCTTACCAAGAATAATGCCACAGTAGAAACATGGAATGATCAGTCATAGCAAGTAGCACATTTACTGGTGTCAGTCCAAGGGGATCCAATGTCTGTCAGGTTGGGATGTCATGCTTGACAATCCATGCAGCTGCCCTTGGGATGGCCTGCACCCGTTACCCTGGGCGTCTGAATAGTGGATAAGGCCTTGGCCACCTCCACACAGCCTTTTGTAGGCAAGGCTGAACAGACTGACCCGCCACCCGAGAAAACATAAGTGGGAAGAAACATAAGGAAATGATGACCGATGCCAGATGTGTACACCCCAATATGCATGCTCCCTAGGCCATCCCCAGAATAGAGAACATCGATGTCTGTGCAGTGACAGAAACCTGCTGCAAGGTTCCTGACAGCACACCAGCACTACCAGGTTATACCATGTACCATGTGTCATGGCCCCAAAACCTGGAACACTACATAAAAGGAGGTGAGTAACCATAGGCACAGACACCCAGACGTCCAGGTAACTGACAATGCACAAGGCAGTGGAGTTCACCCACGTGCAACTAACTGTAGGCAAGACTGCTGTGCAGTCTGTAGTATGCTACAGACCGCACTCTCACACACAATAACCCCCCCCCCAACCGTCCGGAAGACACTGGACAGTATGAATGTCCCACCAAATACCAGACAAGGTACCACGAAATACCACAAAGGTGGTAAACCAGTATGTATGGAAGGAGTAACCAGGGACCAAGGGACACAAGTGAACAGTAACCTGTTATGTGACACCCACATTGCCAATGTGTCTAGGAAGACTGTCTACATGTGACACTGTATTAGGAAAGGAGTCACATCTATGGCAACAGAGGCCACTGTGCCCCTATACTTTATCCCAATCACACCCATAATCCAGTACAATGACTCATGTGGGATCTACCTTACCTGACACCTGCAGCAGTTAGGAAGACTGCAAAGGTACCTTACCAAGAGGATAAAGTGTCATACATACATGTCATATGCTGCTAGGCTGTAGACACCCCAGCTGACTCCAGTCGCAGACTGCCCACACAGAGGCATTGCATGCCTGTTGTAGGAGGCCATGCCTAACACAGGAGTGATGGACCTGCTCCACCCCAGACAACACATATCCATTGGAGCTGCGAGAGTGAGAGATGTCAACCCCAACACATAATGAAATAGGATGTGCTGGTGGGACAGATACATAATCCAGAGACTCCACACACCCTGGACCAGACTCCCACCCCATGTTAGGCAGAGCCCCTCACTGACATTGTTCAACAGGAATCTTGCCAAGTGGATGGATGATTGTAGAGTTACAGTGGGGGTCTTCACTGTGTGATGTCCAGACAGAGGCACAGCTAAGCAAACAATACATGGCCATAATATCCAGATAGCAAGGGGTCTCCAAAGCCACACACACTCTGGCTAGCCTAACAAATGCCCAGGGTGGATAGCCTAGTATGAACCTATGAACCTATGTAGATACAAATTGTACAGGACATGAAGGATAATCCCAAGGCTTACACAACTGATGGTAGGAGCCATCTTGTGAATTCACAGATATGGACTGAATCACACAAACACCACAAACACACACACATATTGCCAACATACATCCCGACAGGTGCAGTGCAAACCCACACCCCCATGTATGCAGAATATGTATCCCAGCAGACAGCTGGCCCCCTGACATAGCAGATGCTGAGGTAACAGACAACATCTCCAAAGCAAAACACACAGCAGCAATGGTATGAGATGGTGACCTGGGCGATGTGCAACATGGAGTCTAAGATGTATGGAATGCCACACCACACTACTGCTCAATGCCAGCCGTACCACAGAATATGTACCCAAAGAGCAGTGTACAGCAACAGTGGTCCTTCTCAACAAAGGTGTTGCCTGAGTGGATACTGAACAGTACTACCCCAGAATCCTGAGAAGCCCAGATTGCACAGCTATGGAAAGGAGCAGCATGTACCACAGAAATATGGATGTCGGGGACCTACTGACCAACACAGTGTGGCCTTCTCAAGTGCAGATCCTGCCCCTAACCATGTTGGACCCAATTGAAACAGTCATTCAGGTCATTGATGAGGGCAATGTGCTCCACACAGTGGATCTGGACCTTGCAAAGGCGTCTATACAATACCCTACATGTTCAGTATAGATAGGCTCACCAGTGTAAATATAAACCCACATGTCAGTAGAGGGTTGCAAACCAGACCAAGGACAGAACAGCCATGGTCAGACATGCTTCAGCCATGTCAGACTACAAACCAGATATAACTGGCATCCCACAAGGCTTGGACCTGGTATCCCCCTCGTCTGGTATATATGTCCCATAGGTACAGGCAAACATGGAAGGACTGTGTCCTAACATGTTTGCAGAGGACTACAAACCGCTCACCACATATGAGCCACCAGCTGACACATGCATCCCACAAAAGGGCCACATACAAACAGACAACTGGTGCCATAGCTATGTCAGCAAGCTAAGTGCAGAAATGTGTATAGTCAACCCCCGTGGATATACAGTAAGTGTCCAATTACCACATAGGTGTTAACCCATTATGTAGTTAACATGTAATGAGAGACCTGTGGACACAGGGTGATAGATATCCTGCACTGGACAAACATGTGCTGTAGTGTTTGCAGAAACATACCATATACCCACCTAATCATGAAGGATGTCAGGTCTACACAAGGTGAGGTCATTGTGGCTCTGCAGTCCTCCTGCATCAGTGGTACAATCGACTACAATAGCCCCTGTGGGATGTACCTCAGCAGACACCTCCATCAACTGTAAAGTCCCCAACAGTACCACATCAGGAGTATCAATCAGCCTACACACATGCCATGTTCTGCATGTGTTGCTGGCATCAATAAAAATGCTGCGCATAGTACAATCTGAATGGCAGTGAGCTATGCACATGACAGACCTGAACCCCAGCACTGACTTACATAGGACAGGCTGTACTGTGTGATCCATAACACAGAAGCCACCCCCACCCATGAGTGAACCCTCAGCACAGGCTACCCATAGAGTCACTTATCAATCCTCCTCAATAGGAATCCTGACGGGTGGACGGGAGATGGTAGGTTTATCCTGGGTATCACTGTCATGTCACAGGTAGACAGAGGCACAGTATACCAACCATTACATTGGTCATGGCAAACTCCACTTACAATGTGTGTTGAAGGGCAAACACACTCTCCAACTTGCATTAGCCATGGACTAGGGCACAACGCTAGTGTATGCAATTGTACACCTATGTTGTGGGATACACTAACAATGTTGGGCAAGTCTGGTGTAAGTAGTGCATATCTGAACAGAATGCAACATGGTCAGATGTACACAACTGGCCCCAACCAGGCTGTTGTGCCCACGATCAGAATGTAAAGCAGTGATAGCAGTAAAGCCCAGGTTACTGTCCACCACAGTCAAAGTACTGCCAGTACACTATACAGTACTACAGTGTTAGGTCAGTGTGAAAGGATGTTGACGACTGCATGCAAAGTATCCCATGCAAACACTGCAGGCACAGTATAATCCTGTTGTGTTCACACACAAAGCAGTTGTACAGTAACTACACAACATGACACACAACCCACAACCATGAACGGGTGATAGTTTGTGAAGTTCACACACATCCACAAATGTGGTGGGCTGCAGAGTCCAACATATGGAATAATCACACTGGGCATGCTCACACACTTTGACAACATGCCATGGGAAGGCTGAACTGGGCATGCTCACACACTTAGTCCAAATCTTGGTTTAGCAGTGGGACACACATATCTGGTATTGTTATGTGTCATGCCAGGGACCAACCACATTACAGCAGTCTGCCCAGTGCACACAGTTAAATGACTACAGAGACATACGTGATATAGTGGATCCCTCCCATATGCAAACAGTTTCCACAGATGCAGAGGTTGTTCATACCAACAGGGAATGCTATGGCAATAAAGATATGCAAACAGTCTATCAGCAACAAATAATGTGCATTTGACAATTAAACATAATGGTGTAGAGGTCAACAATAGGTTGTTTGCCCTAGGGAATGACAGCTTAGCCATAGTGTGCTTGGTGTCTGCTTCCCCACAGGATGCACATTCCCCTTTCCAAACACAGATGATGTCAGCACCCTAGAAGTACAGCAGGAGAAATGAAACTTCCCAGTAATCCGAATAGCGCGCTCCGCTAATGCGTCCGTCACAAGTGTCATGACATAGTTAGATAGGGGTTCAAATCCTGTAAGTGCTCAGTGTGTGTGCGTGTGTGTCTGTCTGTGTGTGAGGTTGGCGTGTGTGGAAGTTTGTGTGAGGGGAATGTCCCTTTTGGCAAATAGAAAAAGACACTCAGGATGCACATTCCCTTTCTAAACACTGCTGATGTCAGCACCCTATAAGTAGAGCATGAGAAAGGAAAACCCCCAGTAATGCGAATAGCGCGCTCTGCTAATGCGTCCGTCTCAAGTGTCATAACATAACTAGGTAGGGGTTTGATTCCTGTGAATGGCAAGTGTGTGTGTTTGTGTGAGGGAAAAGTCCCTTTTGGAAACTGGGTGAACAGACTACAGGATGCCCCTCCCCTTTGCTACACACTGCTGATGTCAGCACCCTATAAGTAGAGCATGAGAAAAGAAAACCCCCAGTAATGCGAATAGCGCGCTCTGCTAATGCGTCCGTCTCAAGTGTCATAACATAACTAGGTAGGGTTTGATTCCTGTGAATGGCAAGTGTGTGTGTTTGTGTGGGGGGGTTAGTGTGTGAGGGAAAAGTCCCTTTTGGAAACTGGGTGAACAGACTACAGGATGCCCCTCCCTTTGCTACACACTGCTGATGTCAGCACCCTATAAGTAGAGCATGAGAAAGGAAAACCCCAGTAATGCGAATAGCGCTCTGCTAATGCGTCCGTTTCAAGTGTCATAACATAACTAGGTAGGGGTTTGATTCCTGTGAATGGCAAGTGTGTGTGTTTGTGTGAGGGGTTAGTGTGTGAGGAAAAGTCCCTTTGGAAACTGGGTGAACAGACTACAGGATGCCCCTCCCTTTGCTACACACTGCTGATGTCAGCACCCTATAAGTAGAGCATGAGAAAGGAAAACCCCCAGTAATGCGAATAGCGCGCTCTGCTAATGCGTCCGTCTCAAGTGTCATAACATAACTAGGAAGGGGTTTGATTCCTGTGAATGGCAAGTGTGTGTGTTTGTGTGAGGAGGGTTAGTGTGTGAGTGAAAGTCCCTTTTGGAAACTGGGTGAACAGACTACAGGATGCCCCTCCCCTTTGCTACACACTGCTGATGTCAGCACCCTATAAGTAGAGCATGAGAAAGAAAACCCCCCAGTAATGCGAATAGCGCGCTCTGCTAATGCGTCTGTCTCAAGTGTCATAACATAACTAGTTAGGGGTTTGATTCCTGTGAATGGCAAGTGTGTGTGTTTGTGTGAGGGGGGTTAGTGTGTGAGGGAAAAGTCCCTTTTGGAAACTGGGTGAACAGACTACAGGATGCCCCTCCCCTTTGCTACACACTGCTGATGTCAGCACCCTATAAGTAGAGCATGAGAAAGGAAAACCCCCAGTAATGCAAATAGCGCGCTCTGCTAATGCGTCCGTCTCAAGTGTCATAACATAACTAGGTAGGGGTTTGATTCCTGCGAATGGCAAGTGTGTGTGTTTGTGTGAGGGGGGTTAGTGTGTGAGGGAAAAGTCCCTTTTAGAAACTGGGTGAACAGACTACAGGATGCCCCTCCCCTTTGCTACACACTGCTGATGTCAGCACCCTATAAGTAGAGCATGAGAAAGGAAAACCCCCAGTAATGCGAATAGCGCGCTCCGCTAATGCGTCCGTCTCAAGTGTCATAACATAACTAGGTAGGAGTTTGATTCCTGTGAATGGCAAATGTGTGTGTCTGTCTGAGGGGGGTTAGTGTGTGAGGGAAAAGTCCCTTTTGGAAACTGGGTGAACAGACTACAGGATGCCCCTCCCCTTTGCTACACACTGCTGATGTCAGCACCCTATAAGTAGAGCATGAGAAAGAAAAACTCCCAGTAATGCGAATAGCGTGCTCCGCTAATGCGTCCGTCTCAAGTGTCATAACATAACTAGGTAGGAGTTTGATTCCTGTGAATGGAAAATGTGTGCCTCTGTCTGAGGGGGGTTAGTGTGCGAGGGACGTGTCCCTTTTGGCAAATAGGATAGGACACTACAGGATGCCCATACCCTTTTCTAAATACTGATGATGTCAGCACTCTATAAGTATAGCAGGGGAAGAGAAAACCCCCAGTAATGCAAATAGCGTGCTCAGCTAATGCGCCCGTCTCACGTGTTATAACAGTCAGGTAGGGGTTTGAATCCTGCAATTGGCAAGTGTGTGTTTCTGGCTGAGGGGGGTTAGTGTGTGTGGGGACAATGTCCCTTTTGGTAACTAGGTGAACAGACTACAGGATGCACATTCCCCTTCTACACACTGTTCAGCAGATGGCCATGGCCCTGGCACAAGTTGTCTGTTGCTATGATGCCCCTTTGGAAGATGCCTGTGTCAGCTGGGTAGTCGATTATGGTGTCCAGTTTGCAGTCATCTGAATATTTGGACAGCCACAGTTCATCCGTGTTGGCCTGTACCTCCAATAAATATGTACCTAACAAGAGGGTCCCAGGACTGAGCCTTCTGGGACACATCCTGGAACTGTTATGGGGTCTGGCATGGCTCCAGCAATGCTAACCATGTGGGTTCTGTTCTTGAGCCACTGTGCAATCCATCTAGTGACATAGGGGCTCATATTCAGGCTGGTGAGCTTGCCTAGAATGCCCAAGTGGGGTATTGTTGAAGGCGTTTGCAAGGCCCAGGTAGGCTGTGTGAACCACCTTCCCTCGGCAATGGCCTTGGTGACTGTAGCAAAGGAATCAACCGGTTACACCGGTAGTGCTGGTGTGCTCCCAGTAGCCCTGAACAAGGCATCTGTTACTGCACACATATCGATGTTTCCCCTGCAAAGGAGTGTTTTGGGTGCATGCATCTGGAGGATTAGACATCTGGCGTTGTGTAGCATTGCTCTTAGTGTCTTATCCTTGTGATACCTATGAAGGTGGGTTTGTCATGTGAGCCCTGCCTAACATAGGCACTATGGGGTAGCAAGAGGCTTTGCCAATATCCGATAGGCCAGGGGTGACAGGTGCAGGCTGTCCCTAGCAAAGCAGGTAGTTCAACAGGAGATGGATGTGTGAAGGTGTAGTGCCTGTGACTACTTAGCAGTAGCATACATGACTGCTCACGTGGACACATGTCAGGCAGGTCATATGCACTGTGTCACAGTCAATGTACATGTGAACAGGTCAAACAGTGGCAACCTCTCAAGTGGGACACGGCCATACATACAGTAGGCTACACAGATGGCACTAGGAGTCCACAGAAGCCCTATAACTATGCATTGCAGGTGTGATCGGTATTCCAGGGTAATTGCAAGCAAACATGCATGCAAACAAAGGTACAGTGAACAGTGCTCCATGTAGTCCATTGTACAACAAACAAGCTGTACCAGTTCCATAAGGTAACACTGCACATATGCAGGCGCTATGCACATGTACATGGAAACACACTGGTCAGATGGCCAGGGTCCAGTCTCAGTGCACACAAGTGTACGGAACATGCATGTACTGTCAGGATGTACAATAACTGGATATAAACCCATGTGCCCATACCTGCAGTAATACACATGTCAAATAACAGACACCGATCCTTCTCACAGTGGTGCCATACTTAGTAGGATGTATGCTCCCTGGCTTGCCACCACAGTATCCCTGACATGTATGGGGACTCCCCTCCCGTGACAGTTCGTTATGTGTGTTGGGGCTGTCTAGCATGGTAGGAGGTGTGTGCATGCAGTGCTAGTGTGCACCTATGTGTCCTGTACCACTTGTGTAGTTATGCACACATATCAACGTCCTCACACATCTGCATTGCAGAGTCTAGTGTGGCCAACATGCCACTTGCAATTTACATGTCCATCATTGTGTATTACTACATGCATTACCCATCCCTGTGCTACCTATGTATGTAGGCTGCTGTTGACATCATTACCACTAGTATGCCAACATGTGCAGATGATACACTATGGTACTTACCATGGGTGTAGACAACAGGACATGACAATCACACAAATACTGCATCAGGCATGCTGTGATATACCCACAATTAAATCAGCACACAGTACTGTTCAACACATGATACTATTACTACACATCTATGTGGTCACCCTGTGCATCAGTAACATGTTAACCTGTACCTGCACAGTTGTTACAGACTGCAGGAGGTGGCACAGTTTCATCATATGCACAGGGTGTGAACTTGGTATGCCTGGGTCAGTCACCCATACCACCAATTGACATGTATGTGTATGTGTGTTGGTGAGAGACAGCAGTAGAAGGTGGGGCAGTGTTGCTGCAGTGTGTGCGTGTGCGGTAGCCCTAGGTGTTGTTATTTTGCATGTGTGTATGGATGCACACAGTTCCACCTCATGGCTGCCATATACTGGTGTTTGTGGACAGCCACAGACTGTACCTGCCAGGCCATACAGATCAGTGTCTCTGGGCATGGACACGGTACCTGTGCCTTGCAGGGGTGCTACGGACCGTATCCGGTACCAACCCAGACTGGGTACTGTCATCGGAAGCAGGTGTTCGCTGACTGGACACAGAGCCCTGTCGGCCCTGGCCAGAGCCACGTGCACGTGGTCTCCTGGGGCGGTCTGATGACAGCACAGAACCAGCATTGCTGGGGCTGCTGCTGGCACTATGGGGGCGGCCCTGTTGTCCACGCCGACTGCCAGCTGCTGCTGTTGCTGGCATACGGCCACGTCGACGACGCAACCGCCCACCATCACCCTGGCTCATGGACATGTAGTTGTGGAGACGGTGTAATATGTCCCCACAACGTCTGTCTACGACGTCGGTGAAATCACGGATGGCGGCCGCAATGTCACGCATACCGTCGGTCATGGCTGTGCGACATGCTGTCAGCTCCCTCAGACCCTGTCTGGTGTACCGTTCCATACGTGACTGTGCCTGCATGACAGTCCGGAACATAGCTGAGGTTGTAAGTCCTCTGTGGGCACGTCTGCCAGGGGCAACGCCCATGGATGCTCCCACGAGAACCCCTGGACAACTGTCTGTGTGGTACCATGTCTGGGCCATGCCCATGGCTGCTGTGTGGGGAAGCATGTGCCGCAGGTACCACACTACCCTGGTCGATGCCCACTGTATGCTGTCCATCACCTAGGGACAGTGGTGACAAGGGGTGTATTGGCAGGATAACTGTGCGCATGGATGGTGTCGACAGCTGTGTACTGTCAATTGGCTGACCAATGGAGGACCCTGGCATACCGTCCTGTGCCACTACACCAATGTCATCAGTAGCAGTACCCATGGCACCTGACTCAGTTTCCCTGCTAGATAACACCAGAGCAGCAACAGAACCTGTGGGAAGTAAACAGGAAACACAGTTTACAATGTCTTCACACTGCCAGCGATGCACACATGCACACATGCACACATGCACAGGTGCACACATGCACACATGCACACATGCACACACATGCACAGGTGCACACATGCACACATGCACACATGCACACATGCACACATGCACAGGTGCACACATGCACACATGCACACATGCACACATGCACACATGCACAGGTGCACACATGCACACATGCGCACATGCACACATGCACACATGTGCACAGGTGCACACATGCACACATGCACGCATGCACACATGCACACATGCACAGGTGCACACATGCACACATGCACACATGCACACATGCGCACATGTGCACAGGTGCACACATGCACACATGCACACATGCACACTTGCACACTTGCACACTTGCACACTTGCACACATGCACACGTGCACACAGTTTCACACAATTGAACAGTACTCAGTATGCGTGATATTGACACACAGACACAGACACACCTACATGCATACAAGGGGCACCACTAAGTGTGCCAAAAGGTACTATTACTACCAACATCTTAACAGGTAAAGTAAATAGACACTCACCAGCATGGATAGGCTGCACTGCAGTGATACTGGAGGGTCCTGCAGACAGGAGGAAACTAATGTTAGTGGGCACAACTGTGCCAATATTACGGAGTATGATACAGGTCAGGTGTACCACAGTCGCCTTTCAAAGGTCTGCAGCTAATATTGCAGATATCACACTTGCACATTATATACTATGGTTGCAGCTACAAACAAAGGACACACCACACACATGCATTAACTACCAGTGTACACAACAGTCAACTACACATGTGACATATTACCTGCACGTTCAGTGTCCTGCTGCTGTGCGGCTCCAGCCTCCATCATAACACATGTCTGCTGCTGTTGTTGTTGCAGGTGGACTGGAGCCACTACACTCAGGAGCAGTCCCTCCAGTCTGGTGAGTGGGGGATGTGTAGCCACCCCACCACCTGTGGCGACCTGTTGCCTGTGGATATCTGATGCACGCTGATGGACATGTCTAATCAAATCACTGCAGTGATGTCGTACCTGCTCATATGTCCTATTATGCATGCCTATATCATTTACCCGCCGGACAAGGTCCTGCCACAGTGCAGCCCTCACCTGCTGATTCTGGCTGGTGCGGAAAAGAGTGTTGCATAGTCCGCACCAGGCTCTGGTGTATCTCCTCATCCTCAGCCACGGAGTAGGTTGCATGTCTCGGGTGGGCCATGTACCTGGGAATAAAGATAACATGGTATCAGCAATCTATGTTGGCAGACCTTGGCACACATAATACACATGCTACTTGACTGTCATAATAACACATATCACACATATGTGGCAGCTGTCTGTCTATTGGTGGATACACATGTAGATGGCCAGGTAGCAGTGCTCGGCCAGCAACTGTTGTACAGTACCTGCCAGGCTACTTACGACATACTACTGGACACCAGCAGTCAGAACACCAATTTAGGTGAGGCGCACCTCCTCACTCTGTGTGTTTGTGTCTAGGTACTGTATGGCGTACATCGGTGACTACTGTGGGCTGACAACACCCTGCTTGCCCTGGATATACATATCCCACCTCCACCACCAGCACAGATGGCTACAGTGCACAACATTACAGATACAGACGTTACACTTTGTAACACTGATATGGTATCCTTACAGCCCACTGGGCCAGTGTCAGAGACATCACACAATGCTGACCCCTACACAATTGCTTTCTACAGACATCTCCAAGACCACATGGCTCATGCATTCCCATATATGTCCAGGACACTGTCCACAAAGGGACAGCATCCTGTCCGGCGAACCCCAGCCATATACTGATTGTATCACACTTGATGTAAGCTACTATGAGACAGAGCATCAGTCTCTGAAGGGAGGGTATGTCTGAGCAGCACTGTTAAGGATCTATTTCCCATCACACTGACCACATCGGCAATGTTGAGTGGGACATCAAGCGTGATACTGCAGATGACCAGGAGGCCTACCTGACCTATTTAGCGACCTGGTCAGGAAATATCCTCTATGCCCATGGGTAGTACACTACACATATTTCACCTACACCACAGCTAGACCACATTGTGGCGGACAGGGTCAGTGCAGGTGTCACCCCACCCTCCCCCTGTATTAAGGCATGGGTATCCCTGCTGACCCTAACCTCAAGGTCATCACAGTTATCCAGGTGAGAGACACCCACAGGTGAGCAGACTACACGACATGGACGGGACCTGCTGGTATCCCCAGTTGCATGCTACATACCCTCTGACAGGCGCTAAACACACATATAGAGGTGCTATGTTACACTACCTGGACTACAGGGTATGTACCTGTACACTGGAGCACAGCACCAGTGGTTCCACTCCATGCAGGAGGCACCTCACCATACCAATACAATACAACACAATACATGACATTGTAATACAATACTGTGCAATATGCTAATGCCCCCGTGTCTACAGCAGCGTACTGTTCTGCTAACCTGACAATTGTGACACATGTGGTGTGATGGTACCTGCTGCCGTCACACAGTTACACAGGGTGACACATATGGCATATTACCTATCTCAGTGACATGCAGCAGGGGTATGTGTGACATGTACACATGGGGAGTCTCGCATCGTAACACTGTGTGGTTTGTTGCAGGGTGTGTCCTGTCTGTGAGTCTGAACCTGTACCTACACATGTGCACTAAATTGCAGTGGCACAGACGACACACAGCAGACAAGTAGGTTGTGTATGGTGGCTGGTGGTACAATGCCTGTTGGACATCTGTCATGGGTGTGACCTCCATATGTGCATCTGGGGGTGGTAACCTGTACGTGGGCGGCATACGTGTACTCTATGGTGTTGACAGTCACTGTGCAATGGTACTGTGTTTGGGTGCATTGTCACCGTGTTGTACATGTCACTGTGTCCTTCTACATATCTGTTGCTGTCGTGTGAGGTCCATACCATGGCATACATTACGTGCTGTGGGGGGTACACCGACCTACATGTCCATGCCTGACTGACCATGTGTGTGGACACATACCATGTGCAGCTGTTCCAGGGATAGTGTGCCACTGTGACTATCATTGGGGCCACTATTGTGCACATGTCTGACCCTGACCACCCCTGACACATGCAGTGGTGGGCGGACACTCATTTATATGGTGGTTACCTGTGTAGGTGATCTGGACTGTGGTATGATACTCCGGATGTGACACTGGTGTTCACTCCGTGCCTTTGTCACCAGGCACCAGTTGCAATACATCTGTACACATGTGCCTCACTCCAGCTCTGTATACATCTCTCTCACTCTCTCTCTATACATATATCTATGTATTAAGATATGTCTATATGTCTATTTCTATATACATGTACATATGTGTGTATGCATTTGCACATATATATATATTGATGTACATATTCTGCTGTAGATGTGGGGGGGGCACAGAGTGGGTGTGGGCGACAGGGGGGGGCAGGCTGTGTTGCAGGTCAGCATATACAATCATACCTGTAGGTGGTCAGATCAGTCTGTCTATGTATATGTATCTACATATTTCTATCTCTGCATGTGTGCATTACATAGATATGTCGCTACAATATTCTATCAGCATCTGTCTATGTGGTCCTACATCTCTCTCTCTCTATGTATGTATACATATATGGATATCATATGTATACATATACATATAAGATATCTACACATACATATGTTGACATGACTACATAGCCATATGTTGGACAGGTATGTCAGCATATATGTCTACCTTACTGTATACACACACTAACATACTGCTAAGCATACATAGCTCTGTAATGTAATTAGTACATGGCAGTACAACCTACAATCAGACGACATATATATGTGCACATAGATGCTCACACATACAACTGTATGTACAGCCTTCACTGATAGGTGCTGTATATCCCCTGCCCATTACACATCTTCATATACATATGGATACAGCCCAATAACACATATGGAGGGTTCACAGTATGTACACGTTGATAGTATGACTTTACAGTACCTGTGTTTGTCACAGCTGTGTCTGCGAATGTCTGTCTCTCTGTCCTGCTGCTCAGGTTCACTGTTGCAGCTTCCAGGTAGCTGTTGCTGGGGATTGCTGTCTGTCTGCTTAGTTGCAGTATAGTTCTGGGTGTGGTTCTCCCTTTCACCCTCTCTCTCTCTCTCTCTCTCTCTCTCTCTCTGTCTCTCTGTCTCTCTGTCTCTCTCTCCAGGTGCAATGTAATTATTGCATGCGTGGACATGGAATACAGCATACTTTTGTAGGTATCTGCATATGCCCATGTGATGGCCTCTGCACCAATTGTTAGCCAGCATTTGCTAATTGCATGCAGCCTGTTGTGTACTGATTGCAGTTCTCACTGTGATTGCAGAACTGTGCTATAAAAGGGTGTGTGAAATAGGCATAGCCCTTTCAGATGTTAATGGCAGGGACCATGCTGTTATGCTGTGGACAACATTCTGTGAGTGTAAAGGTTGGTATCTCTAATTTTACTCGGTGGGTTGTGGGTTAACATTCCTCCATTCATTTCTCCAGTTTCCTGTACTGACTGTGTATGTGCACTAACAACCACTACTATTGTTGATGTGTGCATGTGTGTGTGTGTGCTTTCCTTTCACCTTTGCTTGCACTCTGTTGCTACGTCTTCGATAGTTGCCCTTCACTGTCAGTACTGGTGTGCCTGCTAGGTGTCTTGACTGTTGTGTGCTGCTGTAGCTTTCCTATTTCCCATGTACATTCACACCCTGGAATGCTTGCTATATCTGCTAGGGTGTTACAGCATGCAGTGTGGTCTGGCCATGGTGTGGGCCTTGACATCTATTAGCATATGTGGGTATGCTGCTGAGCAGGCCCCAGAGGCTTTCAGGTTCACCAGTTATGTGCCTCATGGAACGGTACATATCAGTGGGGTGCACCCATTAATATGTCTGGTATGCTGCAGGTGTGACTGTGGGTTAGCATGAGCATAGGTATTACTACACCTTTTCTGCCATGCGAGTGGTGAATACTTTCTGGAACCCATAGTTGCCATTGCATGTGTTACACCTTTCTGCCTACTGTTTGTACATTTCACATGTGGTCTGTGGGGCATCCCTGTAAGACATTCACTGTTGCTATGTCTAGGGTCTTAACTATTCAAATATGGTGGTGTTGTACCCGTCATGTGTACAGATATTTGCAGGCTGTCCACATGTCTGCCTCATAATTTGGTCATTATCTCATGCACACCTTTATCTGGCAGGTCATTCTGGCCTCAAGTCAGGATATGGTGCCAAACATTCAAGTTCCAGACTGCATACCCTTCCAAACATCCCACAAGGTGTAGACCCTGTTACTTTCTGAACTGTCTGCATTTGTTGTAACTTCATTTGTAATGTGTCCCTGGTTTGGGGCCTTTGCTCCACATATTTTATTACTTGGTCCGGATGTGTTCCTGTAAGTGGTTGTGGGGTATGGGCAGTGCTTATCCTGCTGTGAGTATGTGTGTGTCTTGCAAGGTGCTATGGTGACATTATTACCTACTAGCTTCCAACTAGCATGGCTGTTTCTGTTCACACACTACTATTATGGAAATCCACCAGTTTTGTTTGTGATTCTAAATGTCATGCTTTGTGTACTACACATCTATATTCCCTTTACATTCATTCCTACTGTTAAATGATATATTTACTTTAGCACAGTGTTTCTATGTAAGAGTCATGGCTTAGTGTTAAGTCATGCAGACTATAGTTGCCAAGGTCCGGGGTTCGGGACTCACAGTGGGATTTTATTTTTCTTTTGAACTGAGTACAGGACCTGTCAATCAAAGTGACTAAGGCACTTTTAAGCAGTTGTAACCGGGTTAGCGCTGGTTTGCGGAGCTCACGCATGCGCACTGGCGGTTAGCTCCGCGCACACAAGCGCACACCCGCGCTATTTTCTTTGAAAGAAAAGAAAACGGGGAGACAGGAAAGTGGTGAAAAAGGGGTCACAAAGAGGGTAAGACAGTAGGGAAACAAGCTTGGGATGTGCAGGAGGGATGTAGGTAAGGCCCATAGCTGCCCATTTCTTCAGCAGCAACAGCTGTGCATATGTATGTAATTTGGTGTGACATTTGAAACCTTCCACCCCTGAGAGAGGTGTCAGGACAACAATAATACCTGTTGTACAGCCAATTGGAATTGATGGGTTCCATGTCCAGTAGACATGTGTGCGGAATGGGCAGCTATGTATGGGGAGTAATTTTTTTGTGGGCACAGAGTGCCCTTTTTTTTTTTTTTTTTCAGGTGAGAGTGGTATGTCAGGTGAAGGTAGTCGGTACAGCTGGGGAGGTAGGTTGGGTAGGTTAACAGACAAGACAAACAAGACGCATACAGGGCGGTGTATGACACGTGTGGGGGTTACACAAATGACGGGGACGGAGGTTGGGATGTCCAGAGCCCATGAGCCCACAGATGGCAACAGTGGAACTGATATCCCCACCCATAGGCAGCTGCCACTGTTCCTTCACTGCCCAGGACGGGGCGGTGCTGGGGGCTGTGTAGGCGGGGCAACGGGCAAGCCCGTTAGTTGCGCCACCCGTGCCTCGAGCTGGCGTAGGGGCTCGAGGACAGAGTCCCGAATCTCCCTACGCACAACAGTCCGGACGCTACGGAGGGTGAGTGGTGGATCTCCTCCGGCCACACTTGCAGAGGGGGGCGGCGCGGCCCGTCCCCTGCAGCGCTTCCACCCGCAGGTGGCACAGGGCCACCGGAGGAGGGTCCGGACTCGGCACTAGTGCCAGGTGCACTCGCCAGCTGAGGTGGGAGAGGTGGGTCCGCCGGAACCCGCCTTCCCTGTCGTTCTATGTTTTGCATTATGTCATTACAGTTTGGGTTAGTGACATATAAAAACCATTCACAGTTAGTTTTAACAGCATGCATTAGTATTCCCATTAACCACACACCCAGTTATTCACACCATTGAACAGCGTGCATAGCACATGCATAATTTCAACAGTAATACACAGTCCAACAACATGCAGGGTTGGTTGATGGCAACAGGCCATCAGGTGTGGATGTATGAACGGGGCGGATGCATCAACAGACATGCAAATATATATGACCCAACAGGACAGATGTCCAGGGGTGGTAATTGTGATTGCACATACCATTTTCCCGTGGAATGGGTTATAGATGGTTAGAGGGTGGGGTAAATCAGACATATTATTAACACCTTCAAATACAACCACATATGCTGTACATTTATAATAGCTACAGTTATATACACACTACTGTTCTGACTACAGTGTCCTATATGTTAACTACTTAACCTTGCAGATGGGACTGTTACTGCAACATAAGTCTACATTTTATTGCTGTTCATAAACAAGTCATATCGAAATTTGTGCGGATACATCTCCTGTTAACTGTTCTTTGTATAACTGTAGACAGGTGTGGATGTTTGGGATATCAGACAGTCATCCTATCTGCATATTTCAGACTGGGAGCAGCATATCCAGATTTTGGTGTACACATTCCACATGCAGCAACACTTTGAACAGATGTTTCTGTTTGGTTTTGGGTCTCACATGCATTTAATTATGTCCTGACTGCAGTATACTTTATTCAGGGGTTATTACTACTGTAGTGCTGTATTCCTGACACTTTCTCACACTCTCTCACTTGCTTTCATTTTACTATTCAGACTGGTACTTCTAGGCTTTATTGACATGTTTTAACAGAATTATTGAAGTTATTTCCAGCACTCTCACTTCTGTCATGTTTCAGAATTTCCACATGTATTCATCTCACACAGGTGGATTCATCCTCTTCTGCAGCTATACTTTACCTGCTGCTGCTGTTTGTGTACTATTTTCTTACAGGCAGGGCAGTTTTATTTACAAATATGTGTTGGACAGTCTCATGATTAGTTTCATCTTACAGGCTGGGAACTGTTGTAATCAGGCAATACTTGCATAAACTTTCACACTCTGTGAGTTGCAGATTTAATTCCTTCCTGGCTACACTGCACTCTTATGCTAACTGTCATACATTTATACATCTTTACAGTTACTAGTTGTGGATTACTGACCTGCCTGGTGGCGCAACCGCACCAGCCTATCAGCATAGGCTCTGCGGTTCGCAGAACGGACACCTGCAGCTGTAATATAAATGAAGTAATATTGGAATACACATCTCCATGATTTCAGGTAGTTTAACTTTCTACAAACATAATTAATTTATACTTACTCAGTGGTGGGGCGTTGGGTGATTGCCGGGCCTCCTGGATCCAACGGGTCAGTTGGTCCTGCTTACGTCTCTTCAGGTCCGCATGGTGGTGACGGACCTGCTCACCTGTCCGAGGAATTCCTGTGGCACTGGTGAGTTCATGAGCCAACTGGTCCCACGCCTCAGCCTTGTACGCTCCCCAAAGGACCTGGCCCTGCATGAGTTGGGCCTCATGGTTATGGACTAGGAGCCAGGCCATGTACCTGGACTCCTCAACACCCCACCTCTGCGCTCAGAAGCGACTACCCTCACCTACACCTGACATTCTAACTGCAGGTCTGTTCTACAATCGTTTATGCTGTGTATTCCGCCTATGGGGCTTATATAGTCCGTTTTTCCCGCACATATCTGTGATTGGCCAGTTTGGAATTGTGTCAACTTCAGTAAACCTGCATTGTCATGCTGTGGTTTGTATTCATTCCTATATATGAGCTGATATTGCATTTCTATGTACTGCTGTCATGGCTTAGTGGTTCTGTACCTTGACTTTGGTGTATAGTATCCTGGGTTCGAACCTGGCCACTGCTTTTTATTTTCAGGACTGTCTAGACATGTTGAGGGGTGTGTCTGTGTAAAGGCATTTTGGATACGGCTTGCTCACCGTTGCCCGTCGGTTAGCTCGTTTGCGCGGTGCGCAGCTCCGCGCAAACGGGGTACGCCGGTTTAACACTCATTTGGCTATTGGCACGCATATGCCGCTTAGCGCAATTAGGGGCACATATATTTAGCGTGGTAAACCGCTGCTCGGCTACAGGCACTCATTTTGCACCAGTTAAACCTATGCTTATCTACGGGCACATAACCTCACTCTGTTGAACTGTAGCTCAGCTATGGGCATATGTGGCAGTTTATATTCATTTCTTAGCTCACATTTATTCAATATAAATAGGCTATTACATTGCATTTTACATATATTCTGGTTTTATGTGTACATATATGTGTCAGGGACTTGTTTCCTGCTTATTTTGAGAAAAAAAAAATTGTGTTGTGGGGGCTCGAACCATGAATGCCTGCTTTGCAGCCAGCATCTCTACCGCTTCGCTATTGCTTCCTGGCTTATTTTGCATATGTAGTTCTTATATGCTTTCCCACTGACTGCTAACTGTAGCTGCGCTACGGGCACGCCCGCGCAAACGAGCGCACTCACGGTTAAACATCTTTACAGTTTAAAAAAAAAATGACATGTACATTTATATTTCTTTTATGTTTAATAGTCTGTAGGGGCATGTGTTGTGTTTATTCACATTTGCGTGGACTCTGTTGTGGGTGTGTACTTTGGACACTTTTACACTTCTGGGGGCGTGTCCGCTTGCAGGGATCAGCCTACGGACACGCCCCCTACTGTCTTACACGGCCGTGTTCGACTTGGGTGTGATTCAGCATGCTCTCATGAATATGCAGAGCATGCTGACATCACTCAGTTTAACTGCAGCCTCCGTGTAAGAGTTATAACTCTTACACGGAGGCTTCGTGAATCCTGGGGACTTTCTTTTCATTTATTTTTGTACACTCGCTAAATGGCAAAAGCACTACTCAGCGATTGTAAAATAGGAGATCAACCAATCTCTCTCACACTCATACATACAAACGCTTTCACACACAAACACATACTTTTTTTATTTCACTTTACTTTTTATTTTATTTTACACTTGCTAAACAGCAAAAGCACTGCTTAGTGAGTGTAAAACGGCCATTAATTTTTTTTCAGTCCTAACTCCATGGCAGTTTGATACACTACCATGAAACATCGGACTTGTTTATGCGTGGGCAATACCTGTAGATTAAAACCCTGCTGGAGAAAGTCTATTATTCAATCAGAGTGCGATCTGTAGGTCACCCAGTCTCTAAAGATGGATAACAATAATCACCTTTATATGTGTGACTAGATGAATGATCAATGCATGGACTGAACTTAAACAATTCAGAGTAATACTGTAAACTAATTGACATGATCAATGAACCTTACACATTATAAGCTTAAACTGAACCATAAATTAAATTCTGGGTTTATAAATTGCTCTGCTTATATAAATAGCATTATGTGCATCATCACATATTTTTAAAAAGTTGACTGCATCTAGACACCTTAAATAACTTAAAATTTTTAATGCCTGACAAGTTGAAAGTAAGAATCCTTACGCTGAATAGATGCTGAAAATTTGGCTGAATAATGTAGGAGTGAAACAGCTGTTGCATTTGTGTAACAATATTACACAAAGGTAAAACTGAATTTTCAAAAAGTTTCAGTGCCTGTGACACTACTGGTAGTTAACATGTGAGTAATAAAAGTTATTTATTATCACAACTTAAGATGTAAAATAAGCTAACTGATAAAGTAGACCTAAGGAGTAAAGTTTGGTAAGGCAGATTCTTTCTTGTTTTAGAAGACAGAACATTTATGTGTGTCTCAGTACAAAATGCACCACTGACCTATGCCTAGCAGCTAGGCAGTCTGCCTGACTGGGCTGTCTTCAAAGTCTTCAGATACGTCTGAAAGGTTATCTTCAACTATTTCACTTTAACATCACCTTTTTATCGAGACGCACATAAAGTACATCTCCATTATAGAGTCTCCAGTTATCACTGTTATAACCCTTATTCAGCAGGCAATCCAAGGACAGCAATCTGTTCCTTACACCTATATTGATATTTTCCTTCAGCAGTATTCCACAATTGTACAATGTTTACATTGTTGTAAAGTGCATGAGTCACTCATATTCAACAGTAATGTATGCACTTGTAAAATGTTCCTTTTATTAATATCACTTACATTTTTTTTGTACATGTTTTGTACTTTAGCCATTATACTGACACATTCTGTATGCATTTTTTGTGAACTTTCATTTAAAGGTAATTTTCATGGAGTGTATCCCTCTTAATATCTGCTGGTGAAATTATAATATTAATTTATATGCTTCTAAGGATAATAAAAATAGAGAAGAAAAACGGACAGGAATGACAAGATTTGATTTAAAAGAAATCAGCAAAAGAAAATATAACTGAAACATCTGAGGTGTTAATAGTTGTTCCTGTACACTTCAGACATCATTCAGTATTAACGATCAGTTACAAACATCTTAAATCACGTAGGATCAAAACAGTCAAAAATGAAAGGAAAAATATTCCTTTCCGCTAGTAACCTTGCTAGTTGAAACACTGCAGACACCGATTTCAATGAAATGGATTCATGACAGTTTGTGGGCGTATTTGGATTGATTGTAAAGGCTGATGCTCTGGGGTCCAAGGATCTAGTGGCACAGTTGGTGGCCTTGGGAATGAGGCAAAAATTCATGTACAGGGCTAGGTCTTGGGATAATTAGGTGCTCAGATGTGTATACTTTATGGCAGTTATCACTGAAAAGGAGCTGCGCCAGGCACATTTTTGGTATAAGGGAAGTCCAGAGATTTAGACATGGAAACTGTTGGTTGTGGTATGATCATAAGTTCAGACAATTGAAAGCAATTGACAAGTTAATCCACTGGGAAGTAAGACATGCTGATACATGGTTTAGTGCCATATGTGACAGGCTGAGCACAGTAACACATGGAGATCAGACTGAAGAGTTAAGGAAATAAAACATGTGCTGGGCGTTTAATCTGGGGAAGAATTTATGGCCCAGTTGTTAGTGGGTGCATGTTTGTTTATCTTGTGGAGAGCAGCATAGTGAGTAAGGTGTTGGTACAAGGATGGGGGGCATTTAGGTAGGGGTCAAGATGCTTTTGTTGAAGTGTCAGGAGGTACGGCTGGCAGTAAGATGAGTACTACAAGGTAGGTGGAGAGGTTAGAGTTTAAGGCTGGACAGCCCTTTTAGTTGGGGTCTAAGAAAACAGCCAGTAAACTCACCTTTTAAGGTGCATAAACTCATGTTGTTACTTAGGGGTTATACTGACAGGAAACTGGAGAGGGAGATCATCAAGAGTTTTCGTTTTTTTTTTTTTTTTTTTTTTTGATACTGTCCTTGTTTGGAAGAAGTGATAGGATTTGCAACAACTTAGGGTTAGTTCCCATTAACTGAAACAATTTTCATTGAAGTGTGATCAATGTTTAGGTGTTCACTGAAATCACATTTCAGCAAACTAATACAGACCCAAGTGTTCAAAGCCAGTTATCTAATTTTAAAGTCCTCTGTCCAGCTGCATCAAAACAGTCAAAAATTGTGCTTCCTAAATCAATTAATAAGTACTGCACTAGTCCTTTAGACAGACTTTGCAAAATGAGGGATTTAATAAAAAAATGAATCCTGAACATTCAATTTGTGTGACTGCTCTCCCTAATGCCAATGCTCCCAGTATTTTAAGATATTTGCCATATGTTTCTGTTCCACAGAATCCATCTAAGTGTCTGTCATTCTATCTCTGTTTCTGGCTAATAAAATACCACTAGACTGGAAGAGAGGGCAAAGTATTAAGGGTATGAGCTTTGAATGAGCTGCTTTCTGTAATCCAGGATGAGAATCCTTCAGCCTCTGTTTGCCTACTGTGTGACACTGAGCAAGTCATTCAAACAGATGGTGCGAACAACTGGGAAATTGAGCTAGGCTTCCCAATGGTATGCTTGACCACATACCTATGGACAAATTATTACGTCAGGAATACTTTAAGAACACAGAAGTTATCATGCTGTCTTGATGTCCTTCCACAATAACTGTTGCAGTATTCCTGAAAAGTGGGATATCCTGTCAAGGATAGCTGTATATCCGGTCAGCATACCAAAGCCACTGCCCTTCCACATGCTGTATGCCCAGTATATGACTTAAGCCTAAAGGGAGGTGGTATATAATGATGTGGTGTGAATCACCTCAGAATTTCTTTGGCACCAGTCCAAATGCAGAACTCTGTTTTGTCTTTGGTTTGTCAGTCATACATTTAGTGCTGCCACCTAGCCATTTGGCAGAGAAGTACCCCATTCAGGACTCTTCCATTGCTTATTAACTTTTATATTTTTTGTAAATGTCATCCAGAAATGAAAACAAAATGTGAATGCAAGACAGATTGCACATGAGGATCATAATGGCCAGTCTTAGTTTCATGCTGGTGCCGAACATAATTATAGAGAGTGTATGATCTGTAAATCTTTCAATCAATAACTAAAATAACTCGCCCAAGGCACCTGACTAAGTCTTCTTACCCTGATGTCCAGCCACTTAATAAGTCTAAGAAACTTAAACCTGAGGCTTAATTTTTCCAGCCCTTAATAACTAGATGTCTGTTGTGTCCAACAATGAGACTACAAATGGTCCAGTTCCAATGCCAGCCCATGCTGTCATGAGCTCATTGGATTCCAATATGGGGCAGGCCATTTGAACATCTGCTGGGGCTGATCTAATGAATGTTTTATATAAGAAGGGGGAACCTGTGCTTGTTATTTGCAGGAGACTGATTAGATTCTTGTCAGAGAAGAGGTACCCATTTCTTTAATTGAAGTTTTTCAGGGCTCTGATCCTCCTAGGTTTGTTCAGGAAGATGTCACAGCAACTAAGCAAAAAAATGACAAGACTTTACTCAAGGGCTGTTTAAAGCATTTATGTCTGTGAAGTCTCCTCAGTATTTTCAGGCTACACCTTCTGCTGTTCATCCCTATTCTACTACTCGATTTAAAAATACACAGAGAGTCTTCCTTTGAGGAGAAGAAGGACCAGAATTCTGATGAAAAATCTCTACCATATTCTTCTCTTATCCAATCTCCTCTGGCTGTGGCATCCAAGGAAGAGGATTCTCCTATGGAGGAACTTTCATTCTGGGTTACCATTATTAAAGTGATGGAGCATTTCAAATGACAGAGTACTAAAATATCTGGTGCTCAACAGAGATACCATGTCTCATCTCAGAGGGCTATCTCTAAGCCACCTGGTATCCCCCCCCCCTGTTCTGGAAGTTCTTTGGGATACTTTGACTGACTAATGCTTTTCTGACCCTAAGAAATGTGATAGGATTTAGAAAGTCCTGGGTGAACAAAACCCCTTGTTCTAAACACACAAAATTGTTGTCTACCCCTTATGTCTTGCTTACTGCTAAGAATAATAGGGCCATGGACAGGTATGGCAAGAAATTGTGTATCTCTGCCATCTTGTCATTTACAGCAATTATCTATCAAGCCCATATAACAAGATATCTATTATCCATTCTGTTTAATCTGGAAGGAGTACTCAACGACATACCCGAATCTGAAAACAAGTCCTCAACCTTAGCTTTGCTTAACTCTGCCACTCAAGTGGCCAGACACTCTATCAAGAGCAGTTTGGATGCTTCAAATGCATCATCCACAAAGGCTGCAACTGGGTCAGAAATCTATAGATATTCTCAGAAAAGACTTCAGTCATTACCAGAAAATGTCAAGGCTAAATTGTTGGATTCTCATCTGAACAGAGAGAGTGTGTTTTGGTCTGCAGCTGATGATGAACTTTTTAAGACCTTGCAGGGTTAGGGAAAGGTGATGAAAGATATGCAAAAGATTTTCCTTTCTCCTCTCCCTATGTTCCATTGGAATTATGCTTCAAAAGCAGGCCTTTATGTTATAAGATGCAAAGATAACCTCAAAATGGTAAAGAAGCTAATAGAGGGAGACTTCAAGACAAGTCAGGACAGCACCCCAAGGGTCAAAAGCTCTCCTTTACTGGCAAGCCTTCTTCCTTGTGACTATCAGCTTTTACCTCCTCCACTTCTCCTCAGTCAGATTCTCCTGTCCCAAGGACTGCCTCTTTCCTTTCCAGTTTGGAAGGAAATCACTACAGACAAGTGGGTTTTTTCCATTATACAGAAGAGGTACAGGATGTCTTGGAGGTCCATATCCCCTTTCTCAAGAATTCCTTAGCTTCCTCAAAACTAGTTGTCTTTGCTACCTCCAATTCTAAAAGATCTCTTGGGTTATGGAACATGTTAACCAGTTCCTCTCTCTCAGTACAGCAGAAGATTTTATTCTAGGATTGACCATGTTCCCTAAAATGAGGGCTTCTGAAGACCTACTGAAGATGTGACTCTTCAGTCCCTGTATCCTATGATTCCCCTTTCTGCTTTTCTAGTGGCCCAGGATTCGAATTATGCATATCTCCACATCCCTATTCATTCCATTTTTAGAAAATTATTGAAATTTTTTGTGTCTTCTTTTCATTTTCAGTTATGTGCTTTATGCTTTACTCTTTCCATAATCCTGAGAGTATTTACTAAATGCATTGCTCCTGTAACAGCATTTTCAAACTTCATGGCATTTATATACTTCATTATCTAGACGACCTGTCTCTTTAAGCTCCTTCTCTACCTTCTCTTCAAAGGGACCTGGAATTCAAAGTAAATCTTTGCAGTATAGGATTCATTCTGAACTTAAAAGAAATCTATCTTGATCTCATCTCAAGTTTTTCTTGGGCTCTCTTGAGCACATGCACATGCAGCTGAAATCAGATCTGATGAAGTTTCTTCATGGTGAAGAGATGAAAGTGCTAATCTTTTGTGTTAATAAATTTATGGTTCTACTTGGAAGAATATTTTATGGCTTGCAGTGTTTCTATTTCCTGTTTACTGCAATTTGGTGTTTCATTGAGGCATTTCCATGGTCCAGTGTTTGTTTCAACAGTTTGTGTTTTTTTCAGTGACCAGCAGTGGGAAAGTGTTTTGTTTTACCTCGTACTTGTGTTTATTTGTGGAGTTAACAGAGTTGCACATCAGGATGGCAAGATATGTTACACTAGGGAAGTGTTGCCGGGATTGAACTGTGCAAATGCAGTTTGTACAAAAATATTCATACCACACAGTTACTGGATGATGTTCTGAGATACATTAAAGAGACTGATAGTAAGGTGAAGAACAATAAGGATAAATAAGGTAAAAGAGGGGGTCTTAGAGTGTGCTTAAAGAAACAGTGGTTTAATCACATTCCTTTTGCCTTTAATGATTATGGAAAATGTTCAGTCCTTGACAAATAAGATGGAAGAACTTCAAGGGAACGTTCATTACCAGAAAGACTTAAGACACTGTTGTATTTTGACCTTTACAGAATACGATTAGGATTATTATTTGTTTGTTAATTATTTATTGATGGTTTTGGCGTGCCTTTTTTTTGGATCAAAAAGTTGAATAGATATTCAACCGAAAGCAAAACCTACTAATGCAGCAAATATTATTTTTAAGGTGATACAAAAACTACAGATTATTTCACCAGAGGCACCAAATCTTATACTGGGTGACTTCAATCATGCATCTTCTGAGGTCTCTTCTATGTGCCAGTAATCAAGGAGCCTGAGTCCTCACCACTGACACTGGTGAGGGACATTCACTTGGGAAAAAAAAAACAGATACACACAGTATTTACAAATGCAGCTCTCTGCACAAAGCATAATTTCCCTTAAGAGCACACAGGGAGCACACTCAGCCTGAGGCCGGGTTTTCCTCTATCACTCCAGGCCTCAAATAAGACTACTGACTGACACAGCTATGGAGTTAAGTCCATAGCTGACTGTATCAAGCCAAGTCCTCCATCACCCTCTCTGTGAAATCAGTGCTCTCAGCATCCCGGTTCCAAGTAACTGACACACACACTGTTTGAAATTTGAGTTTCTCACACACACACACACACACACACACACACACACACACACACACACACACAGCTAAGAAAGGCAGGTACAGACTCACTAGCTCTACCGTCTCTGCTCAGGCTATAAGGTAGATTCACTGCAACCAGAACACCCACAAAGCCAGCTACTATACAGCTCTTGCCAGGGTACCCAATTATACTAAGTGAAATGAATATTAATACTAATGGTGATATTTACCAAACAGCAAGGCTTTCAGGAGTGGCCACAGTGTCACCAAATAAATATAAGTACTTTCAAAGATTAAAATATTCTCTAAAAGACCAGTCACAATGAAAAGTTTAAATATTTTTAATAATAAATCATAGAAGAACATGGAAATACTAAATATCTGTTTACAATAAACACCAGAGTTTAAGTCACAGGAAATATTAAAAATAACACAGATGGAAAGGTTCACACAGATACATAAAAACACTACTTAACTAATTTCACTATATTTTTCTGACTAAAGAATTACTGTCCTCTAGTTCACTTACTAGAGCAAGGCAAGATGACGTGAGTGAAGGGTACTTCTTTGCCATGTTTCACAAACAGACTGCTCTGACACTTCTGTCTCAACTAGTATTAAAGCATAATTTCAGTGCTGGATTACAGAATGACATCACATATATCTGGTCACCCAACTTCTGCTTCCCACACTACCACCTTTACTAGAAGTTGAGCCAGAATCTTGCACATATGTGTCACCATACATACATAGAGCCTTGCTAAAATGTGTTATAGCATCTGGAAGCTATACAACCATTTCAAAACTTCAACCCTTCCAGCATAGTATTTAGTTCACCCATAAGGACAATACAGTAGGATTCCTAGTCCTGTTTTTCACAGACTTTTCGTCTCTCACTGCAACCAGAACTGTAAGATACAATCTTTATGGCCTATGAGTTAATTTAATTTCAGACTATTTTTCAAAGTTAGCTGGACTGAGATTAATCTTTTCTCTTCCAGTATCCTCTGTTACAATATATTCATTTCAACAGTTACAATACAGTCTGACATACAGGTGTATTTTCATTTCTGTCCAACAGGACCCACTGTTGGTACATTTTTAACACAAAAAGCTTTACAAACACATTTTACAACACAAATATGTGTACAAATAAGTTTGATAGACAAATGACATATATTTTTTTACAAAACTCCAGCTAACTATGCTGGTATATGTTACACATCCACTGTCTTACTTCTCCTGGCATAGTTGTCAATATCTCACATCATCACATAGCTCTTAAAATGGCACTCGCTTATTTTTATCAATATGTTTCCTGTCCAATAAGGCAAGATAAGATTCTAGAGCTTTGGTATTTTTCAATTAAAAGTGTGAATAAAGCATTTCCATTACCCCCTTAGGTTTGGAAGATCATAACTATGTGCAGTTATTATCAATGTATCAAACAGTTCTGAAGGGAGAGAAGGTACAGCAGAAGGAGATAAAGATTTTGAATGAAGAGTTGGTATGGTGTTTACAGGAATGATATGACTACACTGACTAAACAATCATGTGGTGAAGATTTGGACAATTCTGCTGAAGTCACATGTTCTTATATTGCTTTTTGTGTGGATATGATTGTACCATGAAAGTAAGTTAAAGTTTACCCAAACAATAAGCCATGGGTAGATAAATCTGTTAAATCTAGTATAAAGAAAAAAAGACTTGTTAAGGATGGAAATTGGCTTGAATTATATACAGCCACTAAGGAGCTGAAAATAGAAGTTTTAAAAGCAAAACAAAAGTATAAAATGGAATTAGAGGGTAAGATGGCTGCAAATAATCTTGCATCTGTATGGTGCAGTATGAAAACTATAGCAGGCATTCAGAAGTCAAATTATAGTGATCAGATCAGATTAGATGGTTGGGGCACAAATTTTCATTTTGCTAATGCCCTTTATTTTTTTTTCAATCATTTTGATATTTTTGATTTTTGTAATGACATACATAATTTGAAGCAATGACTTATATATAATCAGTATTCTAGTATAGCGCAAAAAGAGGTAGAAAAGGCATTTCTTTCAATAAAATTAGGGGAAAGTGGTGGACCTATTAAACTTTGTAGTCGTGCAAGAGAATTAAATTCTGTTTTTTCAGTATATCATTAATAGATCATTACTGATGTAGCATGTATCTAAGGTGTGGAAAAATGTTGTGGTAGTTCCAATTCCAAAACTGAAATGTCCCAAAAATCTCAATGATTTTAGACCAGTAGCTCTTACGTCGATCACAATGACAACTTTTAAGTGGTTGATAAAGTTAGAAATTTTAAAGAAAATAGAGCATGTGTTCAATCCTATGCAATTTACCTATAGGCCACATAGAGGGGGAGAGGATGCAACAATTACTTTGTTTAATTTAATTGTTAAACATTTAGAAAGTAATGAGCCACATGTTAGATTTTTGTTTATTGATTTTTCTTCTGCCTTTAATATTATTCAACCACATGTTTTGATTGGAAAATTGCAAGAAAATTTTGATTTGGGTAATAATCGTATGGGCTGGATTCTAGACTTTCTGACTAATAGAACACAGAGAGTAAATAAAACTCTGTTCCAGTTACATATAGATAAAAAAAGTCTATATTATGACATTGCATGCACAGAAGAGCGAACGACACATAACTGACCCCATGTAAGCGAAAGCTTACAACATCAAAATCTCAGAACAGCGATTTTTTTCCAAGGGAAAAAAATTGCTATTCTGAAACAAAAAAAAAACTGTAAAACATTACATAATGTGGGGCGCTTTGCCCCCCACACCCCCCGATGTGGGGGGCTGTGCCCCCCACCCCCCTACCTAAATATACTAACTCCAAGATCGCACTACAGTGCAGAAAACGGCAAAATACCAAAAGCAGCCAAGCAAATTCTTTCCTAGGGAAACACTTCACTGAAAAGCCACTTTGCTATTTTGCCTTTTCGCGCTTTTCAGTTCCACAAAGACACATTCAACAACCTGTGTCTGTGACAGCGTAATAGGGAGCCGATAAAAAATGATGATCTTATTTTACAGTGCTTTCATAGAATAAATTCTATAATTTTCTTTGGTAGCATTGTATCAATATCTGTTCATTGAAATAAGAATTCCTTAAATCAGATTGTGAAATGGTGTATTAAGTTGACTACAGAACAACAACTGAACATTACGTGTCTATATTTTAGAAAATAGTAACTGGTTAAATTTTGTAGGATGCGTCACATCCATTATATGGTGAATTTCAACTCTTTTCATCAAGAAGATGGTATCTGTTTCCAATGTGTAAAACAAAATGGTATAAGAATACTTTTATTCCAGCAACTATTGTTCAAATTAATAAAGAATGATTTCAATCTAAATAATAATCTGCAAGGGTAACATATTCGAATTCCAGCTCTTTGTCTGTTTGAAAGCATTTGTTTTGAAATGCAAAATGGCTAGACATAATGATGGCAATTTAAATTACAAAAGATGTGAATAGGAGATAGGGGATTTGCAATATGGAATGTAAGCTCCTTGTCTTTAAAAGTGTTGTTTTAAATTAGTTTTTTTGTATATTTTATATTTTTATGTTTAAATGTATGTATTTTGACAAACGCTAACTCTGTACTACAAACTAAATTTACCTAAGTGTATGAATAAAGGAAATTAACTGAACTGAACTGATATTTTCTTAGGATGCAGATTCAGCAATCTGTCTATGAAACATTTCCATCCTGCGGACATGATTCTGTTTCTGACAAAGTTCTTTCCAAGCCTTCTCCTCTTTCAAGTCACCTCAGCAAGAGAGGTTTTGAGAGGACTCGGGTGCATGGCATACAATAACCCTATGATTCCATTTACCAGAGTATACATGAGGAAGCTACAGTGGTACCTAAAATCTGGGTATATAGTAGAACATCGAAGTTTCATAACTTTGAATGTTCTAATATTGACCCCTATTCAGCGAACACTGAAAATAGCAATGCTGCGGAACACCAAATTTCTTCCTAGGGAAGGAATTCGGTTGGCCATTCCTGTGGCTTTGCTATGTTCAGCACTGTGGTGGAAAGTTATGGGTCGGGATCAGGTAATTGTGCGATTGTGTGGACGTGAGGCTTAGGATGCTGGGTAGGTGAGTTAGGGTTAGGGCGCGGGTCAGGTAAGTGTGCGATTGTGTGGACGTGAGGGTTAGGGTGGGGTAGGTGAGTTAGGGTTAGGGCGTGGGTGAGGTGAGTGTGCAATAGTGATGGACGTTAGGATTAGGGTTTGGGTTAAGGTAAGTGGATAGCTAGTGGTATGTGTACAGTTTAGTGTAAGGTTAGATGTAGGATTTTAGGTGTGTGTGTGTGTGTGTGTGTGTGTGTGTGTGTGTGTGTGTGTGTGTGTGGATTGCTGTTTGTTTGGTGTGTTTGTGTTGTGTATATGTGTGTCAGAACAGCAAAGTTTTTCCCCTTGGAATAAATTTGCTGTTCTGCATGTTCAATGTTGTCAGCGTTCGCTGAATAGGGGTCGATATTAGAACATTTGACATTTTAAAAAGTCGATGTTCTAATATAGACCCCTAAAATCTATATGGTTTCAACATTGCCATGCATTAGAATGCCAGAGTCTTCTCTTGTCTTGTCTTGCATCAAGAAGAAGATGCTATGATGGATTAACCAGATTTCACTAAATCCAGGGCATCCTTTTCTGTTTTCTTTTTCATCTTAGCAGATGTATATTGATGTTTCAGACCCTGCATGGGGGGGTGGGTAGTCCAACAATATCAAGATCTGGGGGTGGGGGGTTCCAGGGACAGAAAAGATGACAGAAACATCAGATAATGATGGCTCTGAATCTAGCTCTTCAGTCTTTGATTTATCTCTGGTCCCATGGCCCCCTCTGAGTATTCACAGACAACACTACAGTCATGTGGTACATAAGCAAGAAAGGGGCTGGGGCAAGACATAATTACTTTGCAATTTAGCCTTGGTTGCATGAGAGATTGCCATGCAGCACAATCTGTTTCATCAGGCTGTTTATATTCCCTCAGAGAGAAACACAGTGGCAGACACTTTAAGCAGACCCAGGGTAGACCCGCATGAATGAATGGTAAACAGGACCATATTCCTGGACAATATTCTTCAGTGAGGTATTCCATAGATGGACCTTTTTGCCTAACCACAAAACAAGCAACAGATCAAATTATGATCCAGGGATGCAAGTCCACAGGTGTGGAAGACAGAGACAATGCCTTTTTTGTGGAAAGGAAGATTTTTTTCTCTGACTTCCCTCTTTCTACTCTTCTGCCCAGAATCCCTCAAAATATTATGAAGCAAAACACATAATCTTGCTGTTGACTAGCATTAAGCCCAGATAGCACTGGTTTCCTCTTTCAACTGGTCAGGGGCAATTGTTTCAATTTACCCCATATGATGGAATTGCTCCTACAGAACAAGGGCTCTTTATATTCACCCTTATCTCCAAATTTATGGTTAATTTTTTGTTTGTTAGAGTTTTTGTTCCTTTTAGGCACCATTTTTCAGAAGACATACTCCAGGTTTTATAGGAAGGTAGAAAACCTACTACCAGAAAATATTATGTTTCTATGTCTACAGATCTACCCTTTCCATTGTGATTTGAGGTCAGGTAATTTCTGAAAGCTGTCCTTCACAATATGTCACTGAGAAACTATATATCTCCTTTTTGAGACTTAAATTATGTTCTGGAAAAGTTGACCCTTGTAGCCAGCCAACAGTTTTTCCTAAAACATTGCACTTGGAAAACTGTGTCGTTAATAACTATCACATCTGCCATGAGGGTTTATGATCTACAAGAGCTTATGGCAGTTCTACTTTTCTTGGTTTTCCATAAGGAGAGGGTTAGACTTAGGACTAATAGTTCCTTTATGCCAACAATGGTCAATCAGCAATCATTGAATCAATACATATATTTATTTAGTATTTTGTTTGACATTTGTTTACCAGGAAAATCCAACTGGTTTGTAATATACCCATTTTAAGTGGAGGCCTGGGGAGAAAAGCTCCAGATATCTCATTGTTTTTTTAACAGGTTCAAAGGCCTAATAGACATTGTGAAATTATAACACTCAATCACCAATTACACTAGTTGGATATTAAAAACTTTGAAGAAACATGGCGTTTGTGATATGGAAAGCTCCAGATACTTCATTGGTTTATAACAGGTGGATAGACTCAGCAGACAATATCACATTATAACGTTCAATTATGAATTTACACATATTGGATACATGTCATAGGGGAGACATGACATTCATGACATTGAAATATAGCACATGTATGCAAAAAATGTGTGGTAGCAGAAGTACGGTAAAAGGCAGAGAAATTACATATTTGAGGTCAGCTAATTGCTAGAATGCCAGACACATCAATGAGTTGGAAATATAGTTAGGGAGTAAAGTGAGAAGAAGGGAGGAAGGGTTAATGGAGGTATAGAGGTAGGCAGAAGAAAGGTAAAACAGTAAGATATGTATGTAGGAAGGGAACTGGGAGAGGGGAGTTAGAGGGAGAGAGAGAGATGTAGGGGTGCTTCATCCAGGACTGTTACGGGGCAGATCCAAGATGAGGTTAGATATCTTTAAAGGAACATTTGAAGGAGTACAGATTAGTAGTAGTTTTGATGGTTAAAGGGGGGACATTCCATAATTTTGCAACAGAGCAGGAGTAGAAGCTTATACCTGGGATTTTTTGGGTTGTGGTTTAAGAGGAGGTGTCTGTGTGTGGATCTAAGATATTTATTTCACACATAGGTATTGATTCATGGACTGAGGGCAAGAAAAGCGAGAGTTTTATGAATGATGTTGTGTAGTAAGCTGTATGTATTGTAGTTGGAGGAGGTGTTCAAGCCAGGAGAGGGGAATGTAGGGCTTTAGAATGATGAGTTTGATGAGAAGAATTTATGACAAACTTGGCGATTTTATTGTAGTAGCTTTCAAGATGTTTTTGCAGGGAAGTCTGTTTATTTGTAAAGACTGAAGCTCCGTATAATAGTGAGGGCAAGAGGTAGGCCAGTGTAATTCTGGTATGAGGGGTGAGGAAGCTTTTGTTCCTGTATAGGTTGCCTAGTTTTGGGTGTTTTTTTTTTTATGCTGCTTTGTATATGGAGGTCAAATTTGAGTTTGTTGTCAACTATTACACCTAATAATTTGGTGTGTTGAACTAGTTTGATTTCTGTGTGGTTTGCAGAGTACATTTTAAAATTAGTAGTGTTGTGGCAGTGCGGCTTGCTGGAGAAAAGGACTAGCTTAGTTTTTCTAGAGTTCAATAGGAGTTGAACATTTGTGAGCCAGACTTCAATGGATAAGAAGGCTTGTTGTGTTATATATTGTAGGTGAGTTAGTGTGTCTGATTTGCAAATGATCGTGGAGTCATCTGCATATTATGTTAAAGTGCCTTTGCCAGAGGCTGCATGGAGGCAGTTGATGAAGACATTAAATGATAGAGGTCCAAGGATGGAGCATTGAGGTACATATGTGGGGGCAATGAGAAAGGAGGAGATAGAGTGCTGCCATTTTACTTCTTGCTGTTTGTCGGTTAGATAGCTAGAGAACCAATGAAGTGAGGGAGGAGATAAACCAATAATTGAGAGCTGGTGAAGGAGCTTAGAGAAAGAGGCCATACGAAATGCTTTTGGTAAGTTATGAATAATGCAGATACTAATTTACTGCTATCACGGTTTTTGTTGACAATATACTTGAATGATAGTAGGGCTGCTGTGGAGTTATGGTGAGGTCTAAAGCATGTTGTATTTGAGTGAGAATATTGTTATGTGTGATGTGGTCAATAAACTGTAGGTGTATGCATTTTTCTAGAATTCTGAAGAGGGGGCAGGATTGCAATGGGACAAAACGTGTGAATTGGGATAACATGTGACATTTTCCATAGGCTGGTGACATAAGATTAGGCAAAGGATCTATTAGTTAGGATGGAATTGCATCCGTAGCCAGCTTTAGGTATTCTGCAGGGAGGTTGTCTGCTGAGGTGGAGCATGGTTTTAGTTGTCTTTTTTTTTTTTTTAGAGACAGAGGAATGGGTTGAAGGTGAAAGAGGGGGTGGGGGTTGATTCAGAGTTAGTGAGGTGTTGGTTATGTGAGTGTGTTGTGGGCAGTGTGTGAGGGTAATTATCAGGTGATTTATTTGGGGTAGTGGTTTGTGGTTGCTGAGTTGATTGGTTATGGCTTCTATGAAGTAGGTATTGAATTTAGTGGCTATTTGTTGGGGTGGTGTGTCTGGCTGTACATTTGGGTTGTCTTGCTTTCTGGGGTTGAGGAGTGATAATATGGAGGACCAACATTTCTTTGGGTTGTTTTTATGGTGATATTGAATTAATGTAATATATTTTTTGTCAAGGGATATTTGTCATTTTGTCTGATTCTAGAGTTGTCTGAATATTTGTAGATTAGTGACATGTTTGCTCTTTAGGCAAGTTGTCCAAGCCATGTCTCTATCTTTCATTAGGCTTTTGCATGATTTGGTGGGCTAAGAGGCATGGTTATGCTTTATTCTTTTGGTTTATAGTGGGGCAAGTGCATTAAAAATACTTAGGGAGGTCTTATTAATATGTTCAATTACATTATTATGGGGGAGTCTTTTTAGGATATTCCAGCTGGTTGCCTTCAGAGAGCCAATGAATATGTCTTGGTTAAATTTTGTAGGCCATGTATGGTTTTGAACTTGTGTTGTTTTATAGGTTGGGTGATGGTCCTATGGGCATAGGCAGGTAGATGACAACCTAAGGAGTCAGGGAGAGTACCGGAGGAGGGGTAATTGGTAGAGTGAGACACTAAAACCCAGACAAATATGGATTGCTGGGTATTGTTTTTATTATACCTAGTTGGAGCATTAATTAACTGAGTAAAGTTGCAGAGGTGTATGCTATTGGTTGGGGTATGTGTGGAGATAGTCTGCCAGTCGATGTTGACATGACCTAGGATAATGGTTTCATTTTGTATTGTTTCAGAAATTCAGGATAGGTAATATTACAAGATGGAAATGTTTTGTGCTAGAGGGATATACAGAACAACAATACATATGCTCTGAACTGAGTTTATTTTTAGGAACTTGATAAGGATTTCTGCATTACCACATTTGGTTGTTGTTTTAGCATAGGGGATAACTGTGAGGGTGTTTGAGAAGACTAGTGCTATTCCTCCTGCTTTTTATGCAGTCTGTCAGCTCAGACAGTGCACTAGCTGGAGGGTAGAAATTCAGTATCTTTTTTCAGGTTTTAGCCAGGTCTCTGTGATGGCAATGATGTCTGGGTTGTACACTGTTAACCAGGCATGAAATGCTGCTAGTTTGTTGTGTATACTTTTAGGGCTAAACGTAATTATTTTTAAGTGTTTAGTTTGTAGGTTGTGTTTGGGGCTGAGGTTAGGGTAGGTATCCCCACAAAAGTGTATGAGACTGAATGAGTGATTAGTTATTTTATTTTTTGGAGTTTTGGATACTTTAGATATGTGCACTAATTTCTGTTTGCAGTTGTTGGCATCAAAGATTTTGGGGTGGTAATAAAGGATTATGGGGATAGAACTAATGTTGGGGATATTTTGGAGTAGCTTGTGATAGGGAGATTAAGTAGAGAGGCTGAGGTAACTGTGGAGGGGTTGTTAGCAGTGTGTGTGTTGTGGTTGTTAGGCTAGACAGGAAGAGAAGGAACAGAAATGAGAGGCATGAGTAAATGACCATGATTGCTTAGTTAAGTTAGAGGTAGATGGTAGGTAATGTGAGTAGAGGAAGTAGAAAAGAAGGTAGAAGTTAGGTAATGAGTTGATTGAAAATTTTTGATGTAAAGGTGATTGAAGAAGGACAGTTGGGAGTGGTTATGAGAGGTATAAGTATAGTGAAGTATAGTGTATGTGGGCATGGGTGGGAACTGGGGGTAGGGTAGGGGAGAGGAGTAAAGCCCAAGCATAGCAAAGGCTGAACAGACTGGGTTAGACACCAGCAGTGGAATGCCCACTAGAAACAGTCAGTGAGACTGCGAAAGAGGTATGGAAGTTACTAAAAGTGAATGAAGTGAGAGTGCATGAATAAAAATGCTGTAGAGATGCCAAAGGATTATGTAGGGATGAGACAAGAAAATGCAAGTAGTTAAGGGGGGGGGTCTGATCAAGTACAACCCAGATGCAGTCTGGCAAAAAGAGGGAGGTAAAGAAATAGCAAGAGGGTGTTCCAGCACATTGGAGTCTAAAACCTGTATATTTCAAGACACAGCTTGACCTGCTTTTGTTCTACTTTAAGGCAGACACCTCATGTAATTGTTTAAGTGCACATAGCACAACTTCTAATTAAGTCATTCAGCTTACTTTTTTTGTTGAGAGTCCTGAGACAGCATCTTGAGATCTTGGTAAGGGCTGCAGTTTAGTTAGCAGTTTGCACTTCTTCCTGGATGGTACCGACAGAGGTTTATTTAATCAGGTTGTTTGCTATTCTTGCCATAGAGCACTGAGGGTGGGTAATTTTCTTTTGTGTTTCCTGGGCCAGCATCTTGAGACCATGGTAAAGGCTGCAGTTTAGTTAGCAGGTCATGTTCCTTCCCAGATGGTGAAGGCAGAGGGTTGTTTAATCAGGTTTTATGCTATTCTTGCCCTAGGGCATTGGGAGTGGGTAATTATGCAGGCATAACTGTAGCCCTAAGTGTGCACTCATGGAGGGAAAATAAAAGAAGAGGGTAGAGTATTGGAAGAGGATCAGTAGAAGATGGGAGAACAGGGAGGGCAACAGAAAGAGAATGCAGAGAATTTTTCTTCTTTCTTTCCCTCTCCCCAAAACAGAGGAGAGACAAGTCATTTTTTGGCTGTGTCTAGGCAACTTAGACTTTAGTTGGATAAGATATAAATTCTATGAAATCTTATCATTTATATATTTTCAAGATAAAAAATTAGATTTACCTTGGTCCAAACAGATGATTTCTTCCTGGATTTCAAAAGCTATTTGCTTTTGTTATTCGCATCATGGAAATTCACTTTCTTCCTCAGTTAAGGATTATTTTACTAGGGCTGCAGCTTTCCATGGAATCTTTTTTCAAGTTTCTGGATTCTTGAGGCAGCTACCTAGTCCTCTATTCATACTTTTTTATTGAACACTTTGAGTTAGATGTGATTTCTAGGACCAGAGCAGGTTTTGCCAGGTCCATCCTTCAGGGAATGTTGGACAATAATTCTGTTCCTTCTTCCACCTCCCTTTCCCTTCAAAAGCTTTAATACTCTCCCTCTTGTTAGGAATACTGTAACAGTGATTTTGGAAGACCATAGTACAGTTGTGTAAAAACATACAGTAACAGCAGATGTCCTACAGATCACTGTTGAAGTATTATATCCCTCCTCCTCTCTCCTGTTTTAGACTTGTGTTCCTCAGGCCAAGGTGGTTTCCTTTCCTTTTACCTTTTCTTGGTGGATCTGTAGATATGTAAATAGTTACTTCTCCAGCAGCTCCACTGTTTGTACTGGCAAGTAAGTTCTGAGGTGATTCCATATGTTGACTCCACCTTCAGGCTTAGGTCATACCTGTGTGAATATCATGTGTAATGGCCCAGGCTTTATGCTGGCCGGACATATGGCTATCCCTGGCAGGATATCCAACTTATGAGGAACACTGCAACAGTGATAAGTAGAACTTTTTATGGTTAAGGTAAGTACCTATACAACTGTACTTTATGCTTCATGGAACATTAGGCAGATGATTAATTAAGCTGTTGACCATTTACATTCTTCTGATGGCAAACAAAATTCCTGTTATCAAAAACAGTAGCTTCTTCAGCTAACTCTAAAGGTAAAATAGTGCAGCGTCGGGTATTACATAATGGAATCTGAGATATAATTATGCTCAAAGAAACTTTTCTATGATTCAGTTACAGTACCAAATGCTTTAAAGATAACTTTCTTTAATTTTTTTGAATGAATTTAATTGCTTACATCACCGACTTAATCTATTTAAACAGCAGGAAGTGATGTGTAACTGTTTTGAAAAAGTTTGGCAGGAGCCAAACGAAAGCGCTTATTTTACATTGTCTTATTTTCGTTTTGTGGATTGTTATATTAAACCTTTGTCGAGCACTCATTCAGTCTGACATTCGTTTTGTGGGTTTTGTGCCATTATACTTTTGTCGAGCAAGTTCGTTTCTCTTGCCTTTGGGTTGGTTTGCTTTTACTCTTATTGTCTTGCTTTAAAGATAACTGATTAAAATGTATGAACATTCTTTTTTTTTTTTAAGTGAAATCTGTTATTCTTTTCATAAATCGTTTATTATTTACTACTTATGACTTTTCCTTTATTTGACTGATATCTTTCTATTTTTACAGCTTGAGTTTTAGTCCAATTAATTGATTGCTTGTATAATCTATTCAGTTACAGTCAATATGAAACTCATGCATTCTACTGTATGTACTGTTTGCCGTACATACTTGATATTTGCTCAACTGAATATTTGGGAAAAAATCTCGAGTTATAGTCGGAATTAAGGAATATGCAGTATGTTGAGTTTCTTAACTAGGAAAAAAAATCTCATCTCTGAGTCTGACTAATTATCCACCCCCCCCTCCTTTTCTCTCTCTCCCATTCTGTCTCTCCCCCTCCCTCCTTTTCTCTGTCTCTCCCATTCTGTCTCTCTAGTTTTTGTTGCCAAATTCAAAGACCTGTAAGCTCTTTTTCAGAGTAATTGCTAAACATGATATTTAAGATTCACTGCAAGTAACTGTAGAACACTCTGTACATAGAAAACTCAAAGCTCCACTCTACTAAGGCATCACTTTTAGGCACACATATGATGAAAGGTTTCAAAAGCAAGACATCTCCCACAGGTGTGTAATCACTCAGACTATCATTATCTCAATGAAGGAGCTTTAATTTTGTTTTAATGATCAGATTTTTAGAATAGAGTAAGTTATTGATACAGTCAGGAAAATTCATTACTTAATGTGTACCAAGGACAGACTGAGCAAAAAATAAAGTTTTACTCTTAGATCATATCCTAGAATTCCTAAATGAAAATAAGCTATATTCCAGCTTTTCCATGTGCAGATACACAGACAGACAGAGACACACTCAAGCAAACACATACACATACTTAGAAATTAACAAACACATGCATACACAGACAGGGCAAGATACATTTATTGTGTGTGTGTGTGTGTGTGTGTGTGTGTGTGTGTGTGTGAGAGAGAGAGAGAGAGAGAGTGAGAGACAGACAGACAGAGAGAGAGATACAGGGAGAGAGATCTATGTGTTTGCAAAAAATGAGCAAGAGTTTAATAATTACCTGTGAATTACAGTCTAATAGACCTCATCCGTTGGGATTAAAAAAGAATACCAAACACTTGGGTAAACTGCCTACCACAGGCGAGTCATTTTTAATAATCACATAAAATATAATTCAGAGACAACTTTAGCCACTGTGAGGATGATCTCTTTATCAATTAATTTGGTCAGAATTATTTCCCATCCTAAAAACACTTTTCCAGAGTAATTACCTTGGTGGCCCATACCTCACTTCACTAAAGGCACTCTCACATACTCACATACACTCACTCACAGACATCTCCACACACACAGGCACACAAACACAGACCTTCACTCACCATTATAAACTACATCCCACTCAAATAAACTCACAACCTATTCAGCCATTCACTCCCCAAACTGACACACATCTATACTATTGACCGGCTACCTAGACCCACCCAGACACACACACACACACACACACACACACACACACACACACACACACACACACACACACACACACACACACACACACACACACACACACACACACACACACACACACACACACACACACACACACACACACACACACAGACACAGACACACACACAAACAAACACACACACACACACACACACACACACACATTTCCCACAACTACCTCTCTGTTGAACTTTGCTCAGTGTATCTGCAAAGTGGCCTCTTGAAGTGGGTGAAATAGGGGACTACAGCATGTTGGCCAAGTATATTATCATAGCAGGCCATTCCATTTTTTGCAGCCAAACAATCCTCTGAATCTCAACACTAACTCTGAAATGTAATAGAAGAACACTTTTCAGAAAAAATAAACATATATTTAACAAATAAATAAATAGGTGGAAAAAATAACATAGTCCAGAAATAAAAAAGTCTTACCATTGAAACCTAACTGGATAGTTTACTAGAAAGCCTCCCCCCAAAAAAAAAAGACTTTGCATCATGAGCTAAGATTTACTGCCAAGACTTTGCATCATTGGCTCAGATTTTCTGCAAAGCATCTATTGCATACTGTTATCTGAACTCAGACTGAATTGATTCACCTTGAATCAAAAATGCAATTTATGAAAAATAACTGCAACACTAGGTTTTATAACAACAAAAACAACAACTGCAAAACTAGGTTTTATATGTAGTATGACATGTGGTCTTCATCTCATTACTGTTTCTGACCTGCTTAAGTTATATGATGAGTAAACCTGAGAAGCATCATGTTGGCATGTATACACCTGAGCACCTAAGGTAAGCTCCGCACATTCATGTGAAAGGAGAAGGAAGTGCTCATGCGCATACCTCCCAGGTGTACCTCATTATGAGGAATGCTCCTCAGTTTAAGTTTTAGAGCCATGCTCCTCAGATTTTGATCTGGGAAGAGTCTATCATATATTCAAGTATTAGCAATGTTGTTAACTAATATCCATGGTAAATAATGCATAATATTAATGCAGTAAAAAAATATTTTATAACTATAAAATGGCACAGGTTGACCATGCTGTGAGATTCCTAGTCGTAGCTGCTGGTAACTTGTTAGGAAGTGCTTCACGTGTTGTCCATCTGTCCATCATTATGAGAGGTAAGTGTTCCACAATCTATAGATGGAAGGCTGAGATAATAGTCATGCAATCTGTAAGTATATGAAAAAGGTATGACTGATAAGCATATATACTCAGCAGCAATAACATGTCTGGGGATAGCCATGTTTCCTAGCTCAAAGTGTCACTGTTGAGCATATATGCTCAGTAGCAAAAACAGGGAAGGGGAATGCAATGTTTCACACCTTAAAGTTTATTCAAGGCAATGAAATAGTGCCAGTATTTTATTATTTTGCCATCCATTGTGCAAATGAGATGCCCATCAGTGACCATTATTGCTTGGGGGATGAAACATGTGAGAACCATTTTGTGTTCTAATTCCCTGCCATTTTTCTAAGATATTTGAAAGTGAGACAATGTGGCTGGAGATGGTGAGGGTAGTGTTATTTTTATAGCAAAGAGGTGGTGTGAAGAGGCATCCAAGACTTTTCCTGGACATGTTCTTTAAGTGTTATAATCAGTGTCCTGTACAAAGGCTACACTGGGTCACACTATAGGAATGATGCCTAGAATAGTCTGGCTAAGGTTGTCTCTCATGCTACTGGTATTTTATACACCGAGGAAGAGTGACAGCACCATTTCAGTGACTTTAGCCACTGTTAGCATGACCTCCTCAGCTGATCAGAGACTGAAGTCATGGCAAAAATCACCACATACATACAGTAAGTATAGAATCTTGTTACTAACTAAAAATTCAGGAAATTCATGCCAGCATACAATATTTCATTCTTCCCTTTTTTGTCTCCCCTGCAGAGATTGAAAAGACCTAAGAGAATGCCAGGGTAAGTTTAGCTGCAGTTGTGAAAAGATGTGTCTGTTTGTATAGTAAGAGTTTTATCTGTTATCCTGAATTCCTTAATTGTGTATAACTTTTACACAGCAGTATCACATGTCAATACTGGTATTCCTTACCGCATTTAGTTTGACCGTGTGTTGTTAGACTTATGCTTCTACATGCCAAACCACTGTATAGAAGGAAAAATGTCTCATCAGTTTAACTCTGTGTGGACTAAGATTGCTAGTATGGTTGTAGGTTCAACCCCCCCCCCAAAAAAAGTATATTGTTGTCATGGGAGAGTTTATAGCTGTAATTCCAGTAATATCCCACTGCAAGTAAGTTATAGCCATGATTATTATTTGGCCGGGCACTGTACAAAATACAGCACACATAGCAGTCTCTTGTCTATCACCTTTACTTGACAGTTTTTAATGTAATTAGAGTATTTCTTATGTATCTGCACAGCTGTATTATTGACTTATCTGCAATAAAATTAACTGGCCACAAGCACAGATATGTTTTCCTGCTAACTTGATCATGCAGTTATTATGCTAAGACAGACTACACGTAATGAAGATATTTGGCTTAGACAGCCACATCCTTATTTATAATACCAAGACAAACATTTCTATGCCATAACTGTGCAAGTTCTATTGTCTAAAGTTCATGTTAGTTCACAGTATGAGTAGAAATATAGTTAAGAATGCAACTGAATTGTTTTTGTATGCCTCCTCCCTTAGTCTCTTTCTAAGTATCCTTTCTCTTTCATACATTTATTCTTTTCTCTATTTTTATTACTCTTATAAGAAGCATCATAGTGACCTGCACTGATCATACCAGCACAGCCTGTCAGTCCTTCTCAGCTGGTAGCAGCAGCGCCACTATCATGGACTCCTGTTGACAGATTGACGACTTTACTATTGAGGGATTGGTGAGAGAGAAAAAATACTGAAACAACTTTCTGTAAGCCTCAGGGGTAAGACTGTTTTGCAAGCCCCCTGCAATTCTGATTTGGGAAGACCTCCCACACCCCCCTGAACATAAATATACCAAATCTGGGATTGCACAACTTTAGAGCAAAATGAGAAATCCAGTGTGAGTGAATGCTGTGTTAACCAGATTTCCTGGACCTTTTGATATTTGTTGACAGTGCTAGTGTTGCTAACTGATTGAAGAGTCACTGTCATTAACACCATCAGAGGCACACATCATATCTGAGTCACTTCCTGCCAGAGTTCCCTCCACACTTCCTGCCTTCCTGCACCAGCTAAGCCTGGTAGCCTTATATTGGCATATTAGCAGAAGTGCAAGTTGAGGGGGCACTTCTGTCTCACATCAGGAGCTGGTGGAGCACATGAGGGAGATAATAGACAGGAATATGAAAGCCCACATTGTCCATATAGACACCATGGCCTGGCAACTTATTGGGTGGAGTCCATGCAAAGAGTTGTCTCCATCTTGTGAGGCAGGACCCAATTGTGATGGCTCTCAGGGCAACGAGTAATCACCCACTGTATATAAGCAGACAAAGTCTATATCACTGAACACCCAGTCCTATGTCCAAACATTGAATTTCCCTCTCATTTGCATGTATAACCACCACTGTATTTTATACAGTCTTCCACTTACCATTGTCTGTCTTCTGTCTGATGCCTACTTCTCTGTTGTTTTCACCCTTTCTCAGTGTATTATTCCACACTTTGTAAGTCATGTCTATTTTCCACCCTGATCTACCCTTCTTCTCTTACCCACTTCTTACTTCACTGACTGTCTTCCAATAAATTCCCACCTCAATTAGAAAAATGGCACCTTTCCCACAAAAAATATGCTGTCACACATACTTCTCAACTTCCTATATATTTAAGTAATGTACAGATAATTGGCTAAAACTGTTCATCCAATGTTGTGTAGTTGTCTGTAAAATCATTAAGAATTACTGTCAGTAATTACTTACAAGTGCTGTTGGACACTGACATCATTACAGAGCTAAGAAGTTTAGAGGTAAGCTTCTATTGCACCTCCATCATGCTTATTCATTATTTTTTCATCTTGTATTCTACCCTTTCTTGCATCCCCTTATCCTTTCTGTGCTCTACTCCCATTTCCACCAAATAATATTGCCAAAACAGATAAAAACATGACAAAAACAGTTTATCATTCACATTTTTGTTTCTTGTAATGATATATTGTTTCACAGTTGGCATAGAGGAATGTTGCTGGTCATCTAAAATCACATGGAAATGATAATTCCCATCCTATGGCAAAAAGGAAGAAAAATCCTTGATATGCAGATGGGTGGAAGGCATGGCCGAAGGCAAGAGGAGAGGAGAAAGGCTAGGACTGTGGTAGTGAGGGTCGGAACTTTGAATGTTGGAAGTATGACTGGTATAGGGAGAGAGCTAACCGATATGATGGACAGAAGGAAGGTTGGTATATTATGTGTGCAAGAGACCAGATGGAAGGGGAGTAAGGCTAGGTGTATCGGAGGTGGGTTCAAATTGTTTTATCATGGTGTGGATGGGAGGAGAAATGGCGTAGGAGTTATCCTGAAGGAACAGTATGCTAAGAGTGTTTTGGAGGTGAAAAGAGTGTCAGACAGAGTGATGTTTATGAAGCTGGAAATTGATGGTGTAATGATGAATGTTGTTAGTGCATATGCTCCACAAGTTGGGTGTGCGATGGATGAGAAAGAAAAATTTTTGGAGTGAGTTGGATGAAGTGGTGATGACTGTACCCAAGGGTGAGAGAGTGGTGATTGGAGCAGATTTCAATGGTCATGTTGGTGAAGGGAACAGAGGGGATGAGGAAGTCATGGGTAGGTATGGTGTTAAACAAAGGAATGCAGATGGTCAGATGGTAGTGGATTTTGCAAAAAGGATGGACATGGCTGTGGTGAATACGTATTTTAACAAGAGGGAGGAGCATAGGGTGACATAAAAGAGTGGAGGAAGATGCACACAGGTGGATTATATCTTATGTAGGAGGGCCAGTTTGAAGGAGATTAGAGACTGTAAAGTGGTGACCGGGGAAAGTGTAGTTAGACAGCATAGGATGGTGGTTTGTAGGATGACGTTGGTGATCAAGAAGTGGAGGAGGAGTGTGAGTGGAGCACCAAGGATCAAATGGTGGAAATTGAAAAAGGGTAATTGTGAGGTGGAGTTCAGGAATTAGTTAAGACAGGCACTGGGTGGCAGAGAAGAGTTACCAAATAGCTGGGTAACTACAGCAGAGCTAGTAAGGGAGACGGCTAGAAAGGTGCTTGGTATGATATCTGGACAGCGGAAGGACGACAAGGAGACATGTTGGTGGAATGAGGAAGTACAGGAGAGTATACAGAGAAAGAGGTTGGCAAAAGAAGAAGTGAGATTGTCAGATAGATGAATACAGTAGACAGGAGTATAAGGAGATGAGGTGCATAGCAAAGAGAGAGGTGGTGAAGGCTAAGGATAAGGCATATGAAGAGTTGTATAAAAGGTTGGACACTAAGGAGGGAGAAAAGGACCTATACTGATTGGCTAGACAGAGGGACTGAGTTATGAAAGATGTGCATCAGGTAAAGGTGATAAAGGATAATGAGGGAAACATACTCACAAGCGAGGAGTGTGTGTTGAGGAGATGGAAAGAGTACTTTGAGGGGCTGATGAATGAAGAGAATGAGCGGGAGAGAAGGTTGGATGATGTGGGGATAGTGAATCATGATGTGCAATAGATTAGCAAGGAGGAAGTACGGATAACTATGAAGAGGATGAAGAATGGAAAGGCTGTTGGCCCAGATGACATACCTGTGGAAGCATGGAGGTGTTTAGGTGAAATGGCAGTGGAGTTTTTAACCAGATTGTTTAATGAAATCTTGGAAAGTGAGAGGACGCCTGAGGAATGGATAAAAAGTGTTTTGGTACCGATTTGTAAGAATAAGGGTGATGTGCAGAGCTGTAGTAATGACAGAGGGATTAAATTGATCAGTCACAGCATGACGTTATGGGAAAGTGTTGTGGAAGCTAGGTTAAGAAGCGACGTGATGATTAGTGATCAGCAGTATGGTTACATGCTGGGAAAGAGCACTACAGATGTGATGTTTGCTCTGAGAGTGTTGATGGAGAAGTACAGAGAATGTCAGAAGGAGTTGCATTGTGTTTTTGTAGACTTAGAGAAAGCATATGACAGGGTGCTTAGAGAGGAGTTGTGGTATTGTATGAGGAAGTCGGGAGTGTCAGAGAAGTATGTAAGAGTGGTACAGGATATGTACAAGGGTAGTGTAACAGTGGTGAGGTCTGCTGTGGGGGTGATGGATGTATTTAAGGTGGAGGTGGGATTACATCAAGGATCAGCTATGAGCCCTTTCTTATTTGCAGTGGTGATGGACAGGTTGACAGATGAGATCAGGCAGGAGTCCCCGTGGACTATGATGTTTGCAGATGACATTGTGATCTGTAGTGAGAGTAGGGAACAGGTGGAGGAGACCCTGGAGAGATGTAGATATGCTCTAAAGAGAAGAGGAATGAAGGTCAGCAGGACTAAGACAGAATATATGTTTGTGAATGAGAGGGAGGATAGAGAAATGGTAAGGATTTAAGGAGTAGAGGTGGCGAAGGTGGATGAGTTTAAATACTTGGGATTAATAGTTCAGAGTAATGGTGAGTGTGGAAGAGAGGTGAAGAAGAGAGTACAGGCAGGATGGAGTGGTTGGAGAAGAGTGTCAGGAGTGATTTGTGACAGACGAGTACCAGTAAGAGTGAAAGGGAAGGTCTACAAGAGGGTAGTGAGACCAGCTATGTTATATGGGTTGGAGACAGTGGCATTGACAAAAAGGCAGGAGTTAGAGCTGGATGTGGCAGAGTTAAAGATGTTAAGATTTGCACTGGGTGTGAGAAGGGTGGACAGGATCAGGAATAAGTATATTAAGGGTCAGCCCATGTTGGAAGGTTTGGAGACAAAGCCAGAGAGGCAAGATTACGTTGGTTTGGACATGTGCTGAAGAGGGATGCTGAGTATATTAGGAAAAAGATGCTAAGGACGAACCTACCAGGTAACAGGAAAAGAGGAAGGCCTAAGATAAGGTTTATGGATGTGATGAGAGAAGACATGCAGGTGGTTGGTGTAACAGAGCAAGATGCAGAGGACAGGAAGAAATGGAAACAGATGATCCGCTGTGGTGACCCCTAACGGGAAAAGTCGAAAGAAGATGATGATGATCAGTCATGCAAATGAGCTTAGCGTAGTTGCATGTTATCAAGAAATACTGAAATAACAATAATGTTAATACTTTCCCTGTAAAGACCTCTGTGGCGCAATACAGTCATGATCTAATGAGTCTATTTTCAGTGTAATGGCTACAGGGTTCTATTCCCCAGAGGTTGGAATGTTGTACAATATTACATTTTCATCTTACAACTGTATTCCATTCCTCTGCAGTGCTTTTTTTTCCCTTTTTTATGCATTTCCTCTGAGTTTCAGTGCTACACCTGGCTAATGTTCTGGTTCAGAGAACTAGAGTGAGGCAACCATTGCTTTAAATCCATTGAGGTGTATGATACTTGTTTTCCTATGTTATGTTTTATTACACTGATAGGTGATTTACAGATACATTCCTTGTTTATGCTTCAGTAGCATACCCAGCTAATGCTCTGTTTTGGAAACTATGAGTGACACAGGAAAAGTTTCATATCCTTGCAGGTGTATTCATTGTGTTTTCGTATGATGTGTTCATTCCCCTGAAATTAAACATTCATATCATCATTGTGTACACCATGCCAGGAAGTTTGGCAATGTCTCACAAAATGTTAAGTATGGAGTAGTCAAACATTTTTGAGCTAAGGAGTTCTGAGATATGCTCCTAAGATGACATACTAAATATACAGTACATGCTGTACTGTATTTGTACTTTATTTATGTGCTAATCTCATCTCGCATGTATATATTTTTGTTGATTAATCTCCTATGTATATAAATTGCTTTACTGATCTCTGCTAGACTATAAGGAGATACATAAAAGCTATATAGTAAACTTTTTCTTTGTTGTACTAGACATGTATTAGTAAAAATGGACTTTCCTGGAGCTTTTCTACTAGACCATCCTGGTAAACAAAAGTTAAATAAATAAATAATAAATAAATAAATAACTCTCATCTTTCAAGCTTGCTCCTTAATATCTCACCTACTGCACCATTTATTGTTTCCTCTTTTCATCTCATTTCAATGCTCCCATTTCCCATATTAAACCTGGTCAAAACAAAGATAAGTACAACATACACAAATACACAAAAGGCTTATAAAACAAATCATTACTAGTTACTTATTTATTTACTGACATTTGATTACCTGGAAATTCCGAATAGGTAGAGATCATTTTCAGTAAAGGCCCACAGAGAAAAGTTCCAAAGTATTAAAACATATTTTAAGAAGAAAAAGTTTATAGTCTTCAAAATAATACAAAAAAATCAACAGTTTAAATAATTATTCCTAATCTGACATATTATGAAAATATTGGTTAAGAACAGATACAAGTTATATGATAATGTTTTAATATTTAGAGAAATTTTAGCCAGTTTATAGAGAAATTGAAGACAAACTAGTATAATACAAAGAGAAATTGCAATATGAAGTGAAAAGTAGGTTTATGGTATATTTAGTATTAAAGCCAAGGCAGATAAATTCATAGACATAAGGAAGTGAGGCAGGAAAGGAGAGTAAAGAGGGATAAGGTATGGATAGGTATTTGTTCACATTTAGGGAACCTATCCTGGTGTTGAGCAAGAACAGAGCCGGCTTTTGTCTAGGAAGTCTTTCAGAATGGGTTTTAATGAAGAGATGGAGGTTATTGACCTAAATGATACAGGTAAGCAGTTCCAGGCTTTAACAACAATGGTAGTAATATAGACAATCTCCAGCAGATTTGATAGGTTTGTAGACAGAGAGGAGTTTTTGGCCATTGGACCATAATGACTGCCTGGGAACATAGTCATATGGAATGGCATTCCATAATCCTATATTATAATCTGTATAATCCTCATTATTATATGTTGTATGACAGCTCGCAAACAGCAAAACTGATGGGGATACCCTCCTAATACTTGAACAGCCATATCATCTGTTTTCATTTTTGCAAGACGAAAATTGCAAAAACAAAATACCCAAATGGTGAATTTTTCCCAGAGCAAGTAAACACTTGCCCAACATGCCTTTATCTACACTGTAGTGTGATCCTGGAGTTAGAATATATACTTGGGGGGATGTGGGGGACATAGCCACCCACCTAGGTGGGTTTTATTTCCTCCAGCATGTGATTCGTTGAAGTTTCGTCAAGTGTTTACTTGCCCTGGGAAAAATTCTCCATTTGGGTATTTCATTTTCATGATTTTCATCTTGCGAACATGAAGCTTGATGATATGGCCGTTCGAATATTAGAAGTAGATCCCACTGATGGTCATATGGAACCAAAGAAAAATGACAGTTCTCATCCTATGGCAAAAACTGAGCAAAATCTTTCAAAGGCTCTTAAAATTTTGCCATCACCTATGAAATCAGTTAAGCACATCTTTGAGTTAGCATGCACATGTGCAATCCAGTTAAGGGAATGCTTGTATTCTAACTCTTTCACTGTAACCATGACTGTGGCATATTTTTAAACTGATGGGTATCCCCTCTACAAATCTATTCCATAGTTCTCATATATGTTTTTTAGTGACACTTTACAGTCTAACAGCTTCAGTAGCTGCCTTACTATTGCATTGCATTAGTAGGGCAGCTTCAGTAGCTGCCTTACTAATGCAATGCAATGGAAAATGAGACTATGAAAGCCTTGAATCAGTCCCTTGAATACATGTTTTCCTCTTCATATCAATCTGCAAATGTACTATATTTCCCTAATATGTGTGTTTTATGACCAGTGGCGTATCTAAAGTTTGTGCCACCTGGGGCCGTCTTTGAGTCTGCTGCTCCTCCCCCCTCACAAAATCATGGTGAAATGGGCCCACCCCATACACAGTCCTCCCCTCTGCAGCCATTCCAGTGTTCCATTACTTGGCTATTTTTCCTCATTTATCATAAACACTGTAATGTGCACACTGTTTTATGCTTTACTTCTACAGTTATTATTTGGATTTAATTTAAAACAATTATATTAAATTTTATAGCACAAACACTGATATACATCTGCTAAACAAAGTAATACAGTTTCATAATGAAAACAGATTTAGCATTAAATGTTTTCTGCCCTTGAAACTCACATTCATTGAAACAGCTTTGAAACCCACATTCAAAGGAAAATACAACTGGCCAGAGGCGGATAAAGTTTAGCTTTGGGCTGTTTTCAAATCATAGGCCTCTTACACACATATTTAGGACCATACAATCATACATATGTTCTTTGATTCACCTTCCTGATTGTATTAAATTATATTCTTCATATAATATAGCACACTTTTTACAGTGTGTTTTAAATTTATTGTTTTGAACATTTTTCCAGTAAGCAATGAAACAAAATGTATGAACCAATAATGACAAAACTGCCCAATTCAGAACATTTCCATCAAAAAGGTCTAAGCAAACTTATGTCATGACAATCCACCAATATCAGTAAAAATGCACAATCTCTGCAGAAGTAAAAGTGATCTAAATAATTCAACCTTAAAGAGATCTGTAACTATTGAAGAGGTTGCTGCTAGCAAACAACTTTATATTCCATTGTTTCAGCTACAAATAAAGTGTTTGTTGCCCTTGAAGTATAAATTGCCTATGTTACATTAAAAAAGGTAATGTAAGCTGGTAATATTGCAATATGGAATGGATGGCAAATAGATAGGTTCATAGTATCTCCTCTAGAGGAAGGCAGTCACAGGACTGCATCATCCACCTCCTTTAAAGAACAACACAGTAAAGAATCAGCAATCCATCTACATACTGTGGGAGTAGAACTCACAGCATTCTGCATCAAAAGCAAGTATACTACCTGTTGTGATACTAACAATGATTTTAAATACTTTGGCACAATAGTGATATTATTTGCTAAACAAAAGTCACATATTGCAAACAGACTTTACATAAGCAACACTACACTCTTCCTCTGAAGTTCTCAGCTCCTTGTAAAATGCACTTGACACTCAGCTATATCTCTCAACTTTGCAGCACAAGAAATCCGGAAAAAGCTATTTTATTTTTTGTGGGGGACAAGGGATCAAAACCAGGGACACATTTTAAACATTGCTTGTATAATCTTAGAAAGTTGCTAGAATAAAATGGTTTGTGTTTCTAAGCTTTTCTTGAAAGATAGGAAGACTGAAACTTAAATGGCTATCATTATTTAGTGAATTCAGTACTCAGTGATTTGCCAGACAACCACATATTTTAAGAGAAACATACCACATGTATGAACCAAGCTACACATTCCAGACATTCACAAGTGGTGGTAGGGACTTCAGGGTCTTGTTGTTTGTATCCTAGCTATAGGGAATGAGCCTACGTCATACCAGCCACCGGATGTCCGTACCTGGGGCAGTGTATGTACACGTATACACACACTCACACACACACACACACACACACACACACACACACACACACACACACACACACACACACACACACACACACACACACTCACACACACAAATACATACACACACACAATGTAAGCAGACCAAACACTTCCAATTCCACAAACAACAGTAAAAGCATATCAATCTACGACTGCAAAGAAGATATTCCGTGAATGTAAGCAGATCGCAAAGCAGATATTCTGTGAATGTAAGCAGATTGAACACACAGTAAAACATCCGTGAACACTTACAAATTCCACACACAATCTGTTATCTCTGTAGCCAAAGCAGATCCACACACAGTAAAGTTTGTAGCAAGGTTAGAACATTTACAAATTCCAAATACAGTAAAGCACATCAATCTGTGATTGCAAAGCAGATATTCCATGAATGTAAGCAGATTGCAAAGCAGAATTCTGTGAATGCAAGCAGATCGGGCATACAGTAAAGCATCGGTGAATGTTAGAACAAGTTCCATGGACAAACCCATCTGAAATTGTGTGTGGGCAGAAAGGAAAGAACAGGATGTCTGTGTAACAATAAATGCACATATGTGACCTTCTAAAGGGGAACGGCCTTAAAAACAAAACAGTATTTTTTTTAATTAAACTTGATAATGTGACAAGCGATGCTCCCTCTCGCCCTCCCCTCTAGCTATGCCACTGTTTATGACCCCTTTAAGTCTGACTGCTTCAGTGACTCATCTTGCTAATGAAAAGCATGTATTCACATTCATCACTGTCTATCTTTCGTTTCCACCTACCTCCATCATGCTAAGTCATTATCTTACAACCTTGTGTTGTCTCCCCTGGTTGCTGCTCTTTTTCATGTCTATCATGTACCGTTTCCAACCTTTAGCCTTGTAAAAATGCAATAGCAAACCACAAACCTATGAAAGAAAAATAAGCAACATCCTGGGATATTGTGCTGTGAAATGATAGTTCTTATCTTAATGAAAGCAAATGAGAAAAATTATTCAAATGTGCTAAGATGTTGGCATCTGTTGTGCAACTGAGCTAACAATGTGCAGCATCAAGCAATACTGACATAAGGTGAAGTGAATGCTTTCACTGCAACAGCTTCATAGTTCATTCCACTCATGAAGTGATGAGTGCATTGTCAACACACTAGGTGAAGGGTTCTGATGGTTTTCAAAGAATATTTTAAAGTCAACACTGTTTGAACATTCCCTTGATATGCATTGTTTACTGACAGCTTCAGTATAAATTCTTCTGTGACTTTACTTGATAATGCATTGACCTAAAGTATATCAGTTAAGCAGGCATGGGCGCAAGTCCATTAAGAACTATCCTGTAATAATCTGCAAAACAATGCTTATCATGCACTAATCACTTATGCTATGAAATAAGACCAATAAAACAATGTGCATCTAACAGTTCTGTAGTGATGTTTACATTTCTAATGCATGGCTTCAATTCAATGCTGGTGTATATCTCTTTTCTTGCTAACATTGGTTGTATTCCCTGAAATGTGTTTTTCAGTAGCCTTTTCAACGAGTTCTTCTTTGGCATAACATGATTGTGCATTGGTCTAGTGAATGTCTATCACAAAGGCATGACTTAATTTCCATTCTGGTGTACATCTCTTTTCTTGCTATTGTGGCTCACATTCCCCTTAAACTGCACACTCCCATCATCAGGATAAAGATGATGTTAGGGGAGTTTTCACTTTTAAAATACATTTACATATGAATCCATATACCTTTGTTGAACTGAACAGCTGTGAGATAAATATGCCAGTTTGTTCCGGTCCCCTTCAATAATGCACATCACACCAAATGACATGTGACGACCTTTATTAAATTTACATAACTTAGCTTTGATCACCAGTTCATTAATTACAACTATTCATGATATCATTGATTCTAAATACAGCATAACATCCTTGTAATGTTAATCAGGGCAGCATACCTACTCACCCTGCCCCAGTAAGCAGCATCCATACCTCTGATCACTTACTTTACTTATGAAGCAGCATTTCATCTCACTTCATACACCATTCATTGTAATGTTAATCAGGGCAGTGTACATACTCACCCTGCCCAACAAGCAGGGTCCATACCTCTACTCGCTTGCTTTAATTATGAAGCAGCATCCCAACTCACTTCATACACCATCCATTGAATTACCTTCCACCAAATAAGCACCATCCTTACCTCAGCTTGCTATCTATTCAACAAGCTTCCTCCAGCTACTCATTTCCTTTCCCCAGATCCTTGAAATGAACATCCAGACACCAGAGGGAGAACAGAAGATGGCAAGCCTATCCCTCTTCTCTGCCTACCCCCACTGATAAATAACCCTACTGCCCCCCAACCCACCAACGAAAAGAGGGAGGGTGGGTAACAAGTTCACACCAAAATGTGATCGCCTAACCCAACTACACTAGACTAAACCTCTCAAGCCCCTCCCCATCATTATCTCATTTCCTTTCAACCATCCCTGCCTCCACTTAACCCTTTCATCTCCCCAATCCACTTAACTCCCTCTAATATCATCTAAGCCCCAATGAAGATGTCCCGGGACAACTTAGTTTGTTGCAAAACTTCATCTGTCCCAGTCCCCTTCAATGACACACATCACACCAAATGACATTTGATGACCTTTATTAAATTTCTGTAACATAGCTTTGATCACCAGTCCATTAATTACAATTATTCATTATATCATTGATTCTAAATACAGCATAACATCCTTGTAATGTTAATTAGGGCAGCGTATCTAATCACTCTGCCCCAGTAAGCAATGTCCATACCTCTGCTCACTTACTTCACTTATGAAGCAGCGTCCCATCTCACTTCATACACCATTCATTGTAATGTTAATCAGGGCAGTGTACCTACTCACCCTACCCAACAAGCAGCGCCCATACCTCTGCTCGCTTGCTTTAATTATGAAGTAGCACCCCAACTCACTTCATACACCATCCATTGAATTACCTTACACCAAATAAGCACCATCCTTACCTCAGCTTAAAAATGAAACAGTATTTTTTTTAATTAAACTTGATAATGTGACAAGTGATGCTCCTTCTCGCCCCCCCCCCCAGCTACGCCACTATTTATGACCCCTTTAAGCCTGACTGCTTCAGTGACTCATCTTGCTAATGAAAAGCATGGATTCACATTCATCACTGTCTAACTTTCGTTTCCATCTACCTCCATCCTACTCAGTCATTTTCTCACAACCTTGTGTTGTCTCCTCTGGTTGCTGCTCTTTTTCATGTCTATCATGCCTTTCCAACCTTTAGCCTTGTAAAAAATACAATAGCAAACCACAAACCTATGCAAAAAGGGCCTATAAAAGAAAAATAAACAATATCCTGGGATATTGTGCTGTGAAATGATAGTTCTCATCTTAATGACAGCAAATGAGAAAAATTATTCAAATGTGCAAAGATGTTGGCATCTATTGCGCAACTGAGCTAACAATGTGCAGCATCAAGCAATACTGACATAAGGTGAAGTGAATGCTTTCACTGCAACAGCTTCATAGTTCATTCCACTCATGAAGTGATGAGTGCATTGTCAACACACTAGGTGAAGGGTTCTGATGGTTTTCAAAGAATATTTTACAGTCAACACTGTTTGAACATTCCCTTGATATGCATTGTTTACTGACAGCTTCAGTATAAATTCTTCTGTGACTTTACTTGATAATGCATTGACCTAAAGTATATCAGTTATGCAGGCATGGGCTCAAGTCCATTAATAACTATCTTGTAATAATCTGCAAAACAATGCTTATCATGCACTAATCACTTATGCTATGAAATAAGACAAATAAAAATATGTGCATCTAACAGTTTTGTAGTGATGTTTACATTTCTAATGCATGGCTTCAATTCCATGCTGGTGTATATCACTTTTCTTGCTAACATTGGTTGTATTCCCTGAAATGTGTTTTTCAGTAGCCTTTCCAACGAGTTCTTCTTTGGCATAACATGATTGTGCATTGGTCTAGTGAATGTCTATCACAAAGGCATGACTTAATTTCCATTCTGGTGTACATCTCTTTTCTTGCTATTGTGGCTCACATTCCCCTTAAACTGCACACTCCCATCATCAGGTTAAAAATGATGTTAGGGGAGTTTGCACTTTTAAAATACATTTACATATGAATCCATATACCTTTTGTTGAACTGAGCAGCTGTGAGATAAATATGCCAGTTTGTTCCGGTCCCCTTCAATAATGCACATCACACCAAATGACATGTGACGACCTTTATTAAATTTACATAACTTAGCTTTGATCACCAGTTCATTAATTACAACTATTCATGATATCATTGATTCTAAATACAGCATAACATCCTTGTAATGTTAATCAGGGCAGCATACCTACTCACCCTGCCCCAGTAAGCAGCATCCATACCTCTGATCACTTACTTTACTTATGAAGCAGCATCTCATCTCACTTCATACACCATTCATTGTAATGTTAATCAGGGCAGTGTACATACTCACCCTGCCCAACAAGCAGGGTCCATACCTCTGCTCGCTTGCATTAATTATGAAGCAGCATCCCAACTCACTTCATACACCATCCATTGAATTACCTTCCACCAAATAAGCACCATCCTTACCTCAGCTTGCTAATAAGCATCATCCTTATCTCAGCTTGCTATCTATTCAACAAGCTTCCTCCAGCTACTCATTTCCTTTCCCCAGATCCTTGAAATGAACATCCAGACACCAGAGGGAGAACAGAAGAGGGCAAGCCTATCCCTCTTCTCTGCCTACCCCCACTGATAAATAACCCTACTCCCCCCCCAACCCACCAACGAAAAGAGGGAGGGTGGGTAGCAAGTTCACACCAAAATGTGATTGCCTAACCCAACTACACTAGACTAAACCTCTCAAGCCCCTCCCCATCATTATCTCATTTCCTTTCAACCATCCCTGCCTCCACTTAACCCTTCCATCTCCCCAATCCACTTAACTCCCTCTAATATCACCTAACCCCCAATGAAGATGTCCCGGGACAACTTAGTTTGTTGCCAGACTTCATCTGTCCCGGTCCCCTTCAATGACAGACATCACACCAAATGACATTTGACGACCTTTATTAAATTCCTATAACATAGCTTTGATCACCAGTCCATTAATTACAACTATTCATTATATCATTGATTCTAAATACAGCATAACATCCTTGTAATGTTAATTAGGACAGCGTACCTACTCACCCTGCCCCAGTAAGCAACGTCCATACCTCTGCTCACTTACTTCACTTATGAAGCAGCGTCCCATCTCACTTCATACACCATTCATTGTAATGTTAATCAGGGCAGTGTACCTACTCACCCTACCCAACAAGCAGGGTCCATACCTCTGCTCGCTTGCTTTAATTATGAAGTAGTGCCCCAACTCACTTCATACACCATCCATTGAATTACTTTACACCAAATAAGCACCATCCTTACCTCAGCTTGCTATCTATTCAACAAGCTTCCTCCAACTACTCATTTCCTTTCCCCAGATCCTTGAAATGGACACCCAGACACCATAGGGGGAACAAAAGAGGGCAAGCCTATCCCTCTTGTCCACCAACCAGCCTGACCAGGCTGTTCCCCCTCCCTTCTCCCCAAAATTGTTCAATCCACTACTTCCCATAAAGGGAAGAGTCAAGCCAAACATCATTTGGTGTACCCATCATCTGTAAAGCACCTTATAATCCCATCACAGACCCCTTTGCCATGCCATCACTGAAACATACCCTAATGAAACTAAATAAAGTAGAATTACTGTGACCCCTCTGTTACACCAAACATAGACACCAAGAGAATACATACCCTTTTAGCCTGCTGCCTTCAAAGCTGAAATCATGGCTCAACCTGAACTTATTGACAGCCTATAACCACAACAAAACCACAAACTATAACCCCTTGAACTCAAAATGGCACCCAATCAAACAACTAGTAGCAAGTCTCACACCCAAGACCGTGTTAACTGTAGCATATCACCTTAGCCCACCCACTACCCAGTTTTATATGTGCAACAACTCCATTATCATAGAGAACAGTCTAACTCCAACTTTAATGTCCTGCCTTAGCTGCAGAAAACCAGCACCCCATGATCTAGTTCCTGAAAACTCGCCTATGCTTAGCAACAAAATACTCTACATGCCCAGCCATAAACACCCCCAATTCACTCATTAACAAACCATTCTCAACTCCTGTTTGGCTCTGACCTTTCCCCTCGAGAGCTCTTTTCTTATATTACCTATACCACTAGTAGACAATTAAGACCTGTCCTACCTCTGCCTTATCCTGCAACTAAACCTTCTAACTCCCCTGTAACAATCCACCCAGTTTCTAAAAACTGCCCCAGCAGTTACCTACCTACCATGCTTCCTAAAACCCTATCTACAACATTCACCCAAACCCCAAGTGAAATGATCTTTGTGCTATTCTGTAAAATCTTAACCTGGTGTGTAACATAAACAATACCTACTCAAGGGACAAATTTGTCACCTCAAAGATACCACCCATTAGGAACAACTCCAGCATCCTGTCAAACACCTCATTGGCCCTTCCCCCACCTACGGCTCAAACAACTGGATGAGTGAATAAAACCCCCAAGGTTCCAAGAAAGCAAGGATTGAACTTCACTGGCTTGCAGGACCCATAGGGCTGTAGCCTAATAAGATCCTATGCCCCGAAGAATGTCATGACTCTACTCATCCCATGAGATCCCCACACTCCCCATAACCGTCCCCAACCGGTTTTCCCCTTGGCCCCCTATACCAACACAATAATCAGCTCCCACTAATTAAATGCAGAGCTCTAACATGCCTTACTAAGGTGATTACTCAGACCCTCCTTGTGCCCCATTCCAGAGTCAAGAACATCCATCCTATTAAAACATCATCTTTCAAATCCCCTTTTCAAGCCACTGCATGATGCCTTCTGCACTTCAGAAATCTGCTAGGAAAATAAAAAACAATAAATTCTATGTGCACACATACCAATAATTAATTAACATGGCAGAACTGACAAGGACCCCTGCCAGCCCAGCACAAACTCAAATGCCTGTCCTTCTCTGAATAGCAGTATAAAATCCTCTACCAAACTCAACTTTGCAATCCACTTACTTCCATCAGTAACTTTGCCCACTTGTGCTCCCATGTGTAATCTCCTCGCTCGCCACCGCTTCCATCATCTGCAAATTCACTGTGTACTGCTACAACTGGGACTCGGCACACCACCATCTACAAATAAAAGGACAAATTTAAACCATCTAATATGTAAAGAGAAGGCTCCACTTTATACCCACCTATTCCAAATTACAGCCACAGCATTTCAAGACCTAATCTGCAAGAAAGAAAAAGACAAGTAAATAATACAAAATACATAACACACATTCCAAGACATCTTCAAGGACAACTGTGCTTCACATGGATGGGGAGCCTGTTCCACAGATGGGGTAGTCTCTGGGATATACACCTATCTCTCCAGCAGGTCCTATTTATATCACAGGCAAGCTTTAAGTCTTTAGAATGGGTAATTCTGGTGCTGTTATGTTTTGTGGATATGAAGGAGGTCCATCAGAGTGGGGCCTGACAATGCCCTTTATGCCAGGCACAGATCTCCCCTCAAAAGCATGTAAAAGACAGAATATAGGGATAGGGCCTTGAGGCGGTCTTCATAGGACATATTACTTATGCCCTGTATTCTTTTAGTGAGGAACCTCTGTGGATGTTCCAATTGTTGGATCTGCCTGCTTAAGTACATATCAAAGGGGCATTGTACTCAATGTCAGACTTTCAAACTCACCCCTAAAGCAAGAAAATTTAGTATCTCTAACCAAAACCAAGGTACTCATCAGCAACTGAGAATAACTTACTAAGGTTCATCCCACTAGATCCAAAAAATGAGCATTACTGTACCACCCTTCAAACAGCTAACTAACTTTACATCTGCAAACTTTTCTCTCTCTCTCTTTTTTTTTTTTTTTTTTTTTTTTTTTACATATAAGATCTACATATCCTAATGCCCCACTGTCAGGTCCTCCCTGTCAATACCTTCCTTTGGCTATTCTCTTTGAAGCCAAGAGACCTTATAACTTATTAGATCCTATCCCATCTCTCAGTAGGGGAAAGCACTTTCTCGAATAGCTCCTGCTACCTGAATCCCATTCCTAAGAACAATAGGATTATCAGCTTTTTTGTTTTAATACATCGCATATGTGGCAGCAACCTCCACCCTGCAAAATGGCCATCACAGCTCCCTTTGTCCCCCAGCACTGCAAAAAGGCCAAGACAGACATTCCATAGTTTTTTTCTCTCTCTCTCTCTCTCTCTTTTTTTTTTGTCTGGATTCATTTGACAACACACAACCACCAACACTATGGTGTGCTCACAACCCACCCAAAACAGTCAAGGAAATGGGAACCACAAGGCAGACTGAAATGGCAGAACTGCTCCGCAACAATGGCCCCCACTCGCGAGATCCTCCAAAAGCCCGCAAACCTCCAGTGCTATCTGTCCTAGCAATATCTGGATGGGTTGGCCGACAGAACATCCATCTCAGTGTTTTGACTTGACTCTGAAATCTGCTATGTGCAAGCAATTCTACATTCTGAACATTTATGATTGCCAAAGCACTGTTAGCATTCCAGTACTCCCATTTGCAATTTTCAGTGATTATCACTAGATTTATTTATACCTGAACCATCATAGACAAACATGCAAAGAAGCTAACACTGCCCAAGGCTGCTTGTCTATAATCCATGAGCATAGCAGTCTGCCAGACTGATCATGTGCCAATCAACTGTGGAAGAGCTATTATATTACCATGATCGGCCTAAGCCTAAGAAGTGTGTTCAATGCACATGTGTAGGCCCAGTTTAATCCATGTGCAATGCCAATAAATATATACTCCCTTTTAGTACTCGGTCAAAATTGTTAGGTTAAGTCTGCAAGTAGATCAGTTTGAAAGAGTGCATTAAAGAAGTATTGCTTTTTCCATGAATGGACAAATCCATCAGAACATGGTGCAAGCCTGTGAACCTCCACCCCATCTGATATGACCTTGATAGCCAAACACAAGAAAACAATGCCACTTCATGATTCCAGTGTGCATGACCCATTGTGAAAACTACCAACAACACAGGCCTTGAATCTTGAGCATCAAAAACACCAAATTTTCATGTACAAAATTCCCCCCACTGCTCTAACCAAAAGCCACAGAACCCACGGATTGGCCGCAGCCAGCCTCCATGCATCACATCCACAGCCAGCACCGGGCTCCACCACGCATGCGCCATGGGCAACCATGCCTCTGAGCCTGCAAAACCCACCCTGCCATTATATTACTAATAACTAGAAGATATGTGATAAAGCTTGTGCATGTATGCCACACTGTCTCCCTACCTAGCAGTCATCATTGTGACTAGACTTCAGAGAGAAACAGATCAAAAACAACCAACAAAAAGAAACAAGTTAAACAACACACCCCATCAACAGCCAGGACCAGGATGAGCATCAAATGAGCAGCCCCATAAGGCCAGCTGCACTCAACAGTCCACCAATGAAGAAACACAGTGAAAACAAAATGCAAAATGCTTGAACAGGCCGGCATACACCCCCATGACCCACACAAGCAATCCCCCTCAAATGCCTCCCCAACACATGGCCACAGGATCTCTTCGCAACTAAAACACACAAACACCTCCTCCCACAAGTTCCATCCCCACAAAAGCCTGCAAATGCAAGAGTCCTCCCTCCTACCAAAATGCATTACCCTGTCAGAAACATCCCCGCTTCAAAATGATCTGTGGCACAGCATCATAACAATCCTTGCAAGGATTACAAAACCAGCAGCCCACAAACTACAATCAACAACTGGGATGTAAAATCAGGGAAACAAGGCAGGCCTCAGCTGCAAAGTGACCCTGAGCAAATACAATCAATTTAATTAGGAGACAAGACGGCTCTTTGTCGCTGACAATCCATCTGGCAACCCTTTCACAAAATCCAAGCAATGCACTAGAAGTAAAGTCAACAGACACAAAACCTGGTACCTGGGTGAACACCCCTACAACACAAGACAAAAGTGAAGCATACCACGAGCCTCAGTCATGGCCACCAATGGCCAGATGCAAACACCCGTGAAACAGCTCTCCCATCAGCAGCAAAGCTCCCCTGCCATTATGTACCCAAAACTCTGCTCCTGTTCCTCTTGTGAAAGCCGGATGCCATAGCAATAACCCCAGTGTGAACCACTGCAACATGTGTGCAGACACCAACGGCAACCTTACCAACAGCCAGATCAGCAACCAGGCCAACCCTCCTAAAATGAAATTCAAGTTTCTTCTTTTTTTTTTGTTATATAAATGGAGCTCCTCCTAACTACAGGATGCAACCCTCTGAACAGCAATGTAACCTTTGCTCCACCTTCACAACCAGGGTAGAAAAGCCTACTTGCCTGCTGAGTGAGTCCCTCATGTCAGAAGCCTGCGAAACAGCTCCGCCTGTCACCCATGACTCCAGTGAGCCCAATGCAGCCACAACAGTCCTGAAAACCCATAACACGCCACCCCTAACTAGCCGAGAACACTATCAGCAAGCAAATACTAAAATCACAATTTTTTTTTTTTATATATAGTGTGCAACTGAAGACACAGCAAAACCCTCACCCTCCCATGGCTGGACTGTTATCATTACCACCAATCTCTGGAATTGAGCATCATTCACCTCCTCCATACTCCACCACTCTAAGGTCTACCAGCCCACTCTTCTTTTCAGGTCATCACGGACGGGAGCCTGCTGTTGCAAGTTCACGCCAAAATGTGATTGCCTAACCCAGCTACACTAGACTAAACCTCTCAAGCCCCTCCCCATCATTATCTCATTTCCTCTCAACCATTCCTGCCTCCACTTAACCCTTTCACCTCCCCCAATCCACGTAACTTCTCCTAATATCACCTAACCACCCATGAAAATGTCCCGGGACAACTTAGTTTGTTGCCAAACTTCATTTACACATTTGCCTGAGAACCTATGGACCTAGTTCTTGCTATCTCACCTTATTTTCTACCCTGTGCTTGCTTCCCCTTTTCTTCATCTCTGATCTATACTCCTATTTACAGATTACAAGCTTGACACATCATAAACAGTAACAACACAAGCATTCCTACAAAAGGCTTATAAAGTGCAGATGTCATCTGTCAGTGGTTTAATGTTTTGACATAGATGGCAGCGAATATGTCAATGGCCATTGTAACTACAGCAGAATGGCACATCACTTCTCCCATAGCAAAACCAATCTAAAACACAATATAATGCACAGTTTTTGTTTTTATTCTAACTTCTTCAATCTCTTAGTGTACTCATAGTTATTTTTTTACTGTCAATGCACTACTTTAGAGATTCAAATCTCCTGGGGTTGTATGTTGTTGTTCCACAATGTTGAGTTTGTCATCTGCATATGAGTGTTTTATGACTGCATTCAAGCTGATTATTGCAGTGACTCCACTTGCTTGGCAACTGTGGATATACTAGCATGTGGACTGCACTGATGGGTAGACTCTAAGTAAAGAAAATATGGAACCCTCAGTAATCATAGAAAATTGCAGTTCATGTCCACAGATTACACTCTGATGTAATCAGGACTGATTCAGGTCTGTGCGTCACTTTACTTTATGGTATCCTAGCTCTCCTGTCTAGGTTTTTCATTAAGTTAACATTCGTGAATTGTCATAGCATATTCTCTGTTTTCAGACAATGCTTTTTTAAACTCACTTTTCACTGCATTTTTTTCTGTTCATCTCTGTGAGTTCTGTTGCCGTATTATAATCTCTGGTCCACCCTCAGCAATCAGTGCTACTTTTCCTCCCATTGCAGATTTCTCTCTCTCTCTCTCTCTCTCTATATATATATATATATATATACACACACACACACACACACACACACACACATATATATATATATATATATATATATATATATATATATATATATATATATATATATACATATACCTATTATGGTGTACATTATATCAGGCTTGTAGACTTGTGCATATAAAATGGCATTGACTACTACAGGTATTAGTGGAACTTCTACCTTTGCTGTGCTTACATAAATTGGTTTGCTTGATGATCTAACATGATATAGTCATGGGGCTGTGCTGCTCATTTAGTGAGGAGCTGTTTGTCATGCAAAAAGGCATGGCTGCATGCATATATCATTACCATTTTTGCTTGTACTACACGTAATGTAAATAGTGCTGGCTTCACCACAATCATATATGAATCCATGGGATAGAGTCCTATGGAAAACACTTCAGTAAAAATAGAGTCAATATGTAACAATGATCTAACATACAGGGCTCTAACGAAACACTACATTAAGAATATAAACAACATATAATACAGATTTAATTTGTAAAACTCTATGGAAGTATGATGTTAATGTAAAAGTCATTGAGTGTGGTACTCAGTTTATCTGACAATCTGTGTTATCTGTGTTTCTCTGTGTTACAGAATGGAAAAAAGAGGTAACACAGGAGAAATAAGAGAAAGTACCAGTGGTGCAGCGGTAGCATTGTCGACTCACAGCAAGAGGATCTCTCGTTCGATTCTTGGTTGGAGCACCTTCTGTGTGGAGCCTGCATGTCCTCCCCATGGTCAAGTGTCATTCAAAAGACATGAGTGAATGGGCATGCCTTCGTTAAAGGTTGGGAGTCGGGCTGGTACCTCAGCACCGTAAAAATCTACTGCCAATCATTAGCAGACCGGAGTTCCGCTGTGGCGACCCCTAACCCGAAAAAGCCGAAAGAAGAAGTAGGAAAGGGTGAAGAGGCAGTAAGTGTAGATAAGAAGGAAAAGGGATACTTTAGGGTACTTTGTGGAAAAAGGCACAACTTTGTAGAGAAGTGGGAGTGACATAGTACAGGTATACAAGTAGCTTGTGTTGTGTGCTTAAGGTGTCTGTAAACCAGGTGTAGTATAGGTAATGTGTTGAAGGTTGCACGTTATCCTGATGATGTTCATGAGCACAGCCTGTAAATAAACTGATACTGTTTCAATGTGGGATTGAAGACATTTAATTTGTCTGTTTGGTTTAGTGAAAGTGATAACTTGCTCCAACGTACGTTTGATTCCAGCCTTGTTGATAAAAAAATAAATAAATAATTTGCATTTACAACTTTCTGATTGCTATTTGTTTTGCTATATGCACCATTCTAGCTGGTTTATACTCACCTTTTTGTTGCTTTATATGTTCAGTTTCTCATTTAATTCAGATTATTTCATCATAGACTTCTTAAACAGACATGTTTTAACTATACAGTTAATAAACAAAGCAGTATTATAATATGAGTATTCTGACATTACTTATGAGACCATCTTTTATTTTTCTAGCAATGTTTCTCATTCATTGGGTAAGATAATACATTGGCAAAAACAAATATTCTTCTTCAGATTTCAGTGATAGGCTTCCTAACACATACTTCTTCCTGGAAATTTTTCCTGATGCTCTCTCTGTATAGAGACTTTGATTTTAGATTCAGCCCCTACATGACTCAGTTTATCTCATTTCAAGTAGCACTCTCTTCAGAATATGATCTACAGTACTCTCATTGCTGTAGAGCAGCAACCTACCTTTGGCTTCTGGTTCTACCCTGACCCAGACTGAATCCTGCTTTTGTATTTCTTGTCTGCAGCTTTATCCCATTTACTTTCACTATGTCAGAATATATCTATTTATCTTTTTCTACATAGATAAAGATACAGATCTGCCAACCTATCTATATGTGTGTGTGTTTTGTGTGTGTGCATGTATATATGTGTGTGTGTGTGTGTGTGTGTGTGTCTGTGTGTGTGTGTGTGTGTGTGTGTGTGTGTGTGTGTGTGTGTGTGTGTGTGTGTGTGTGCGTGCGTGTGCTGCATTTGATTAACACAGTTTTCGCTTGACTCTAAAAATTCATTGCCAACAATATAAAAGTAAACAATAAATCAAAAGTATATCAGTTGTTTAAGATATTCAAAGAAATTGCGTCATCAGAGTTCAATTCTTTTCAGCTCATGTTCCTTGAAACCAAAAGTGACATGTATTACACAGCATGTGGGCCATGAAATGATAAATAATGATATAAGAGTCTAACAGAATTAAAAGTAAAAAGAAAAGCAGGAAGAGCTAGACTTAACAGGATAAAAAAATAAAAATTTGGTTAATGAAATAAGTATGTCTTCTCTTTTATATGTTATCTGACTCAATGAATGATGTCATATTCACCTCTATGTCATAATATGTTAAAGATATGGCAGAAGCATCAGCTTCATCTGTTGTTGTGCTAAGACGAAAAAATCACTTTTAAGGTCCAGGGCTAATATTTTACATAGTCAAATTAGCCACGTGCTGAGACAGGAAATCACATTGTTTCATCACCAGAAAAACATACTGTTGAACATTGAAGATGTGCTAGAGAGGCTAGGGCAAAAGTACAAATTGTTCACATGGTGCTTTATTGGAATTGGCTATTTTGGGAGTTATATGAGAGTCCCTAGCAATATAAGGTCAGGCCCCTGGATGCTGGACAAAGGTAGGAGTCTACAGAAAGCAATAGCAGTAGCTGAATGACGTATCTAAAAAAAAATCAATTCTGGAAAGATCTTTGAATAAAGTAAATTATTGAAAATACCAGCTCATAAATGGTGTACCCGAAACAAACACAAATTATTACATTAATAAATATATATATATATATATATATATATATATATATATATATATATATATATATATATATTAGGTTATAAAAGATTTCTGTATGAATACCAGGAATTTTCCTGTTTCTACTCCTCGTATTAATTATATTTTAACTGAGTTCATGAAGGTGATGGATAGTAATTATCTGGTCAGAGATTTGGTAATTCTGATGCTTCCTATAGCTTATATTAATGGTTGTTTGGAATCATTTCATCTAAGTAAAATATTTGATCTTAAAGAAAATGGCTTACAATGTTGGTATCAAGTCTTAGATGGTAATAAACTTCACACTGCTAATCATCTCTTAGCCAGATATAATATAAGCAAAATAACGGGTTAAGTATACATCTTTTTAGGTAATTTATAAATAATAAATTGCAAGTTTCTTTAAAGATGAACACAAATCTCATACCAAAACTTTTAGAATATTTCTTTAAAATTAATATTGACAAGACCAAAAATAAGTCTTATTTATCAATAATCTACATGATCTTAAGAGGTGACTCTATAGTCTTTGATCTTTCTTATTGGCTTTATTCAACAAAAGTTAATAATGAATTTTTTCAGACGTTAATAAAAAAAATATCTTTCTATAAGTAATACCACCTCATTGATTTACTGGAGAAGTTTTATTTGGAAGTATTCGCATAGAACATTTTTAATGCCTCATAAAGTTGCTATGATATATATATAAAAATAGAAAATAAAGTGTTGGGGATGTGATGAGGCTTTAGGTGTAGATTGGCTCCATATGATTATGGACTGCAAAATGATTATTCCTTTTTGGATATAATTCAGAAACTTTACTAAAGAATTGTGGTCAGACAATTGTACTGTTGCAAATTCCCTGACTTTATTTAATGTCCCAATTCCAGATTTTGTACCAAGGACACAATTGCCTCTCTTTTGGTCCATCCCGGCTGTTGCCAGAAAAGTCATCACAATGAACTGGAAAAGTAAAAATATCCTGTCTTTTAATGAATTTATCTGCTTAGTAAAAAATGTCTGTGATAAAGATTTACAAACTTTGTAAAACAAAACATCAAATATCACTCATAGACATTTAGGTTCATAGGGTCATAGGTTGTACTAGGTTTTCGGCCTAAGGGCCTAAGTAAGCCTAGCCAACAAGGTTCCCTGGCTTACACCACCCAAGAAAGTTAATTTCCTGTGCCCCTGTCAAGCAGAGCCACAGAAGTCATCCCGGGGTGTATTTCCTATTTCCCATCCACTCATCAAGATTTTTCTTGAGTGATAATGAGGAACATTGTTTGAAATAAATGGGTAGCTTGTTCCAGAGTATGGGAAGTCTCTGGAACAGGAATCTATCCCTCCAGCATGTTCTGTTTATTGTAGTGACAAGGTTTAGGTCCCTAGAGCGTGTAGCTTGGAGGGACTGAGCTTTCTTTAGGTGTAGCATGTCCAACAGCTCTGGGTTTAACATAGCTTTATATATTAGGCAGAGATCTCTTCAGAGTAGGCGATATGCTACAGAGTAAAGCTGGAGTGTTTTGAAACGGTTAGTGTAGGGCATCTGTTTGAGGCCAGTAATCCTCTTTGTGAGGTACTTCTGTGGCCTTTCCAGCTGCTGCAGACGTCTTGTGAGGTACATTCCAAAAGGGGCATTGTACTCTATAATGGGTCTAATGAGTGCCAAGTAAAGGGGAACAATTACCTCTTTTTCCTGGATGAAAACCCTTTTGTGATGAGGTGTGCCACATAGAAGGATTTCCTGACTACTGTGGCAATGTGATTATCAAAGGAGAGACTACTATCCACCTGGGTCCCAAGGTCTCTTATACACATTCAGCTTTAAGTAGACTGCCGTTTATGTGGTAGTTCATGGGTACAGAGTTTTTACCAAAGGAGATGACAATGCACTTTTTGGCATTGAGCTTGGGGCCATGCCTCTGACACCAGGCATCTGTCTCAGTGAGGCCCTTCTGTAGGATGTCCACATAATTTGGGGACTCTACTATGGCTCCTAGTTTGCAGTCATCTGCAAACTTCATTAGACAGAGGCCTTCTGTGGTAGCCTTTACTTCAGAGTGGTACTCCACTTGTGACTGGTTTGAAGTCAGATTTGGAGTCTGCAACTTTTACAGTGTGGGTTCTGCCAGTGAGCCAGTTGGCAACCTATCTTGTGACATAGGGATTTATACCTAGTTTAGTGAGTTTAGCTATAATTCCAGAATGGGGGATGGTGTTGAAAGCCTTGGCATGGTCAAGATAGACTGTGCAAACCACGTTACCCTCATCTATCTTGGCAAAAACTAAGAGACATATTTGTAATGTTTTAATGGTCCTATTTAATGTATTTTTTTGTTGTGGACTCTGTATTTAGTTTTATTTTTTTCTTAGTTGATTGTTATATATTATAACATTTGTGTCACGGTTACATTTTGAATTAAATACAATAAAAAGTTTAAAAAAAGAAAATACCAGCTCATTCTGGGATTCACATTACTTTGAGTGCTGACACAGTTTGGATTGCTATGAGGTGTAGCACAGGTTGACCCAATAATGTTTGTTTAAAGACTTTGCTGGATGCTATTTTTCTTCTGTGACACAAGAATAAAGTACTTCATCTTCAAGAATGTTACTGGTGCCCCTTGAGCCTGTTATACAATTGCAATTACCACCCTTCTTTTTACCTCTCAGTCACACATGTACATCAGTGCTTGGATACAGTTACCCAAATTAAACAACCACACAAAACTTATATATATATATATATATATATATATATATATATATATATATATATATATCTATGATGCACATGGGTACAACTAATTTCTCTCACATCATACTCTGTACTCTGCCTGTTAGTAATAGGTTTCTAAGTGTTTAGGTAAGAACTAGGTAAGCTGAGCTTGCAGGCCATTTTAAAAGCCTAGCCACATTTCCTTTTTGGTTCTTGAATTAACCAACTCCCATGTGGTGTTATATTGTCCTTCCCCATCTCATGGTTGATAATTACATATTACCTCTAGTGAAAAGAGATGGGATCATACCACAGACAATTTGCGGGGACCTGTGTGTGGAATAAAGCATTTATGAGCTGTGCCTGTCCATTAGAAGTACAGCGTAAATATTCTGTAAAGCAATAAACAGGATCCAGCAACTACCAAGGCAGCAGACAATGTTGCAATTCAAAAGTTAAAGTAGTGTGCAATATTTAATGAAAAAAAAGCAAGAACAGGTGAGCGCTTTCACAGTTCTGAGGCAGCTTCATCAGACCTAACAAAAAGAACACCCAACTATTTAAATAAATAAAAAACAATCATGAGCATCCTAGCAAAAACATCATAATTAGTACATATTAAGAAGCATCAGCAATTTAACTGAAGACCTATTAATACATAAGCAAACTGTTAAACCATCTGTCGCAGACAAGCAGAGAGCTTTGAATATAAATTCATGAACCTGCATCAAAAAGTTTTGGTGACAAAAACAGTCTTTACATTAGTTACATATTTTAAGTCTAAAGCCATTCTACTCTTGGCAGTCCTAAAAATAAAAATCCATAAGCAGTTAAAGTAAAATAAACAGCATATAACAAAATAAAAAAAGAAGCATTCACTCGTTCTTAGCCGTACGTCTTACAACCAGTGTAATAAGGCAAAATGGGCTTAGTCTTCAATTAAGGAAACAAAAAAATGACTAGCTGTACCATAACAAATACATTAAAGCACAGTAGATGAAATCATCAATAAAAACACAAGCATTAACAAATTCAAAATAAATAATTAAAAGATAATATTTAATAAGTACATCATTGTACAACTTAATGCAACACTAAAAACTCTCTCACTGACAGTATACTCTAAATAAAATATTAAGAATATATTCTAAAAAAAAATATTATATGACCATACAATAACATATAATATATAATTTCATTAAAAAAAAAATAAAAAAAATATACATATATATATATATATATATATATATAAAATAACAACAATATCTAATGGGAAAGTGGTTATGTCTTTAAAATAAGTTTCAAGTAAACAAGTCCATTTATCCCAGGTGGCTTGCCTAATTGAAGTTCTAAAATCCAGCCCTGTTCCTTTACTTTAGTTTTTTTCTTACCGTCACCTCCCCTAATATCCAAACATATCAACTCTAAAGCAAAAAATGTAAACTTGTGTTGCTGACAGATTCTCTAACATGTTGAGCTAAAGCATTATTTAATTCATAGTTCTTAATATCATTAAGATGTTCAAGAATACTATCTTGAAAGCATCTAGTCATTTTTTCTATGTAGAAGGTATAGCAATATTCACAGAATGCATAACAAATCAAATTCTTAGTCCTGCAATCGGCATAGAATGAAAACACAACACAGTGATGTATAATGGGATGCTCAAAAAATACTTAGAGGATATATACTGGCAAGCCTTATACCTTGTACAAGGAAAAGTACCCTTAAGGTGAGTAAAGGAAAATCAACCTCCCTCGTACAATGTTATAATACAATTGTCTCTTATGCTAAAAATTATTACAAAAACAAAACTTAGATGTCTCACCTACCACTTTCCTCAGTTCACTATTAGATAATAATATCACCCAATTCTTTCTGATGATGTCACATAAATTAATATCACTAGTGTAAGTGAATAAGCACTTCAGTTCTCTATTCCTGGAGGATTCAGGTCATCTCGACTAACCTTTAGTGGACAATCTGAAAAATAACGTCTAACTTTATCTGCTCTTTCAGTCCTATCCTTGACTACGCAGGCATCAATCTCTTACAATGAATAGCCTCTATGAAAAAAATTGTTCTTCAAGTTGGCAAAAACATTCTCCAATGAGGTGTTATCATTATGTAATTGTATGGCCCTGACAAATTACCCTCTAATTATTTTCCTCAGGATATAGCTGTAATGCATACTGTTTTTATGGAGTAGAGAGTTTTCTTTTTTTTTAACATGGTTTCCTATATAATTCTGTTCTAAAACTGCCCAGAGTATCTCTGTTCATGGTAATGTCAAAAATGTCTATAGACTCAAAAGAGGTCATTATATTGAAATTAAAAATATATGTGGTACTGTGCAGGTAATCAATAAATTCAATAAACAAATTATAAGTACCATCCTACAGCAAAAAATATATAATCTATGAAATGCTTATAGTAGATAATGTGTGGAAAAATATTATTACTTAAGAGCTGGTTAACCTCCCATTAAGCTAGCACCAACTAATGTTTACACAACAGATTGTTTTTTTTTTTTTACCTGGTAAATCTTCTGTTACTCATTTGTAGATCCAAGCTCTGATTGAATAATGGCAGGGTTGAGATTTGCTTTACATGGATAGACAGTCTGTTCCAGAGCTAGGGTATCCTCTGCAAGATATAAATATCCCTACAAACTATTCTGTAAATGATGCAGAAGAGGTTTGTACCCTAGATGGAGCATTTCTGATGCCATTTGACTTACTGAAATGCAGTAGGTCCTTTGGTGTTGGTTTGGGGTTTGCCTTATAATCCAGACACTGGTCACCTTTAGCAGTTTGTAAGATACTGACTCCAGTTACAGGGCTTTTAAGCAGCCCATATAGGGCATATTGTTTGGACCTTTTATCCTTTTAATAAGTTATCTATGTGGGAATTCCATTTATTGCATGTGTCTGGACAGATACATGCCAAGAGGAGTGTTATACTAAATTACTGTCATAATGGGGGCTGAGTAAATGGGGAAAATGACAACTCTAAAACTAGACACAATCCCTTTACTTATAAGCTGTGCAATATTATTCTTCTGACAAGAGGATACATGTTGGTCAAAAGTTAGTTCACAGTCAACATAAGTTCAAAGAACACACAGCCCCTCAACTCTGGTGTAAAACTAGACCAAGTAACAAAATGCACCACTCATGGACTTCAGTGAATTAGACCAAGTAATAAAAAGCAGCACTCGTGGACTTCAGTGAATTAGACCAAGTAATAAAAAGCAGCACTCGTGGACTTCAGTGAATTAGACCAAGTAATGAAAAGCAGCACTCATGGACTTCAGTGAATTAGATCAAGTAATCAAAAGCAGCACTCGTGGACTTCAATGAATTAGACCAAGTAATAAAAAGCAGCACTCGTGGACTTGAGTGAATTAGACCAAGTAATAAAAAGCAGCACTCGTGGACTTCAATGAATTAGACCAAGTAATAAAAAGCAGCACTCGTGGACTTCAATGAATTAGACCAAGTAATAAAAAGCAGCACTCGTGGACTTTAGTGAATTAGACCAAGTAATAAAAAGCACCACTCGTGGACTTCATTGAAACAATCAAAACTTTACTTAAGTGCTTCCATCCACAGTATAGACAAGGACTTCACCAGATGCAAATACCATTTCTGTGTCTCCCTACCCAGAATAAGGAAAGCAGTCTCTGCCAGAGTTTCAGTTACTGACTATTTAACAGATGTAAGTGTACCGAGTGAATGTTACAAAAGGTAGTAAGAACCCCTGCTGTATTATTACATAAAAAGATTTTTGAGAAAATAGGATCTGTTTAACAAATGTGACCATATGCTTATTTAACCTGCTCTTACAGGCCCTCTTAGCAGTAAAAGGGTTGCTCTGAGGAATGGTCAAAATCTTTATGGCTTCATGGTAACCATATCAGGAAAACAATCTTCATAACATTGAAAAGGATTGTATTGAAGAACGTGCTTGCTGGTAAAGCATAACATTCTCTGTGTATGGATATGTAACTGCTGATTCTTCTAGTTATGAAAAAAGTGAATGGAGTCATTGTACAACTCTAAGAAGGTTTAAATAGCTTCACTACAGCCATTCAAACAGATTTTCAGGAAAGTCTTTGTGGCTGCTTCAGTAATATTCCTGAAAAACTGTAAAGGTTAGACAACAATCTCTACCAAAACACAGGTCTATGAAATGTGAACCTACTGAATGCAGTAATGCTGAACTCATAACTAGTAGAACTATAGAATTTGTCTCTGTTACTTTGTTCTTACTGAACTTGTTGAAAGTAACAAATCAGTAGTGGGAAAAGTAATCTAAGGATTGTTAGTATTGGGAAAGGATTTCCAGAATGTAAAACACTGCATGAATTGTGAAATGAAGAAGATGCCATAGAGACAGTATAGGTGGAGGTAGGAAGTGGTGAAGAAACAGCTTGATACACTTATTATATATCGGAGGAACAAGAAGACAATGTCATCCATAATTCAGAATCAGGACTATGAAAAAGAAATCGGCTTAGAAGTTACAAAAGGATCAATAATTTCATTTTGGTTTCACAGTAAAATGATCCTGTTATTAGAAACCTGCCCAATTACAGATCAATTGAAACACAAAACTGTTAAAAGATCTCAGTATACAGATGTAAAGTGAACTCATTAAAAATAAAACACACTAAAAAAAGAATCAGTATACGCCAGGTACTGGCAGAGACTTAAAAGACTTGCCAGCATAGAAACAGAAGAGATAAAGATAAAGGAAAAGAAGCATGAACCCTCTGAGCAAAATGAATACTAAAAGTGAGACAAATGGTAAAATGCAGAGTTCTCATTTTTGTAAGAGTCAGTCATGGCAAACTGTAAACAGCAGGTGTCTGTAAACAACAGAAGGAGTAAAACTAGAGTTTTTCAGAGCTACCTTGTGCAGAGGGAGGTCAACTCACAGAAGAAAAAGGAAATGAGAGGGCAGTGATGGAGGATCTTGAAGATAGCAGAGAAAGAGAAGCATAAGATGAGTTTGGATGGTTAGCATTACCCTTTATAGGGGTATAAGTTGAACAAGCATCCCTGCAGAGTTTTTGGGAGAGGAAGTTACACTTTTTGCTTGAAAACAACATAGAGAAGAAAGTAAACACTGCGTTAGTGCGCTTACAGGTCAGCCACATAAACTTTGCAAAAGTAGAATGGAAAGATAATACTTTCAGTTGGGCAAGATGAAATATATCTAAGGATAAATGGGAGGATAATGAAGGAGAAGCCCCCATTACTTCTTAAACTTGAATTAAAAAACAACCTTTGATATAGACAAATGAGATACAGGGAAGGATCTGTATATCAGTTAGTAGTCTCAAGACCTTATAAAGCATAAGTAATGGAGCAAGACCAAAATTATAAGTTATAAGGTCATCTGATGATGGACAAAACTGTGGTAAAAATAGCAGCCAGATTTTCTGGTACAACATAAAACACTGTCAATTAAACTGCACTGCATTCTGGAATCAAGATTCCATTGATAACAGTGTATACAATAGATGAGTGATTTGAATTTATTACCATACATACTGTGGGGCTATTAATAAAATTTAGCAATGGGTATCAATACATTCTAGCAATAACGCAATATGAAACAAAATGTCCCAAAGCAGTGATATTATGCAAAGCTGAAGCTAAGGTTATTGCCTGATAACTGATAATGTTATTTTCCATAGTGAGTTTCAGTAGAGGATTTATATACATCTACTGATAACATTGAAACTCAGTTGACCAATCACATAAAAATGTGCTAACTTGACAAAACTTTTGAATCTGATTCTGTTGAGTGAGCGTGTAAATGATGCCTGTACTTTCTCCTGCAGACACAGTACAACAAAACTGACATCTATACAGCAATTACCAAAATTCACCTATAACAGTTATAGTTGGAATATTAACAGTGGCATTACAATACAATACTGCACTACAGTTGCTAAATAAAAGCTACCACTAAATGCCATCAGTGCATAAACACAAAAAGTCAAATTTACACGGAGGACATTGGTCCCCACACCTCATTATTAAATTCACTATAACACATATAAAAACACTGTGATTTTGATATACTGTACCACATTCACAATACTCAATAAAATAAGCAGTTTGCAGTACTTATCTGCCACCAAAAGACATTTACAACATTCATAGCTAGATAAATTTAAGATATTTTGTTAGGATTACACCTACGCCTATCAAACAAGGTAACTAGTAAAAGATAAAGCAGAGAATTCATAAAGGTTAAAACAGGTATTGAGTGGCATTTCACCTTTGCCAAATGTTTACTTATGAATTAGAAGAATCGTACCTTAGGTTAGGTATGAAACTATTAACAAGACATAACTTTCAAAGACTTTATGGATGTTGGTCATCTTAGGTAGCATACAAACTGCCTAAGGCACACAGAAAATACTTTACTTATTGACAAGATTTTAAATTATCCGCAGCTATCTCAATCGCAAATCTGTACTGTCAGCAAACACACAGAGGTACACGTGTGCACAGAAGTTGTAAAAATTCTACTCATTCAAAATCTTTAGCTTTACATCAAGAAGCCATGAACTAAAAATAAAAAATAAATTCATTACTTTTCTATACAGGAAATCATTGGTAAATTCAATAAACTAAATCCTGGTGTATACATAGATCTGTGGCTAAAATAAGTTTTAAGCAACAGGTGCAAGAAGTCAGGATTAATGTTACCTGTTGCTCACAGCAGAGGTTACCAATGGTGTCTCACGGGAGTCTGCACTCAAACTACTTTTCGGACTATTCTTCATTGAAATAAAAGTGCACAATAAGTTGAGGATAGACTAATACGATGATGGTTAAAAACTAGTGAAGAAATTACTCCAAAGCTCTGTAAGGCAGTCTACAAAATATAAGCCTGGTGCAGTGCACTAATTTTTAATGATAATAAATGTACATTGTGAGACCTGACAAACATGATTTTAGTTATTATTACAAAATAAAAGATTAAATCATTCAAAATCTTAATATTACCAATGATCTGTGTGAAGATAGGTGAAGGTTGTCAACCTAGCTAGATAGAATTGTGTAGATAATTCTGCCATTTGTAAATATGAATGTAAGCCACAGGCTTGTTCTCTTAAATGTGAAAAGACTGTATTGGATGTTGAACTGAAAAAATGTAACAACAGTGCACTCTGCTGTAAGAAAGGTGATAAGTCAAACATTGTGAAATTCTTTGATCTAAAACTCGGAGTCGAGATGTCTAGAGTGAGGCATTCTGCCTATTGTTTTGAGGCCAGAGTTAATGGCTAGAATTTACATGCATAATTTTGTTTATTGCTTTGGCTTCCTGACCAGCTGCAAGATCAAAAGGGCTATTAACATCTGAGTTTCTGTTAGCCTGGGAACCAGAAAGAAATGATGTAATCTGAAATTAATCAGTGGTACTGTGTTATCAGTTTAAGGACAGAGAGTCTCATGGCATTGAGCATTTCTCTTGAGAACATCCAACATCACCAGCTCTGTCTTGTTCTATATGCAAGTTTATTTTAGAACTGTGTTTTATCTTAGATATAGCTAGGAACTAGGAGGATTAGATTATTTTTTTCTGTACTGATGTCAGTATCTTTGTACTGTACTATTTTAAGTATGTTTCTATGATCTCTGAACTTTTGACGGGCACTATGTAGTAAGAAGTATTATCTTGTGTTTTTATTTTTTATTAAATATTTTTAAACCTTTCAACTGTGGCTGTTTTGTGTAGAGATAATTTAAGATCTAAGAGTACAATGCATATATTTAGTGATACTGGCCAAGCCTCTACAAAAAGCCTTGGCTGTTCAGTTGCACTTACCACATGGATAATAATATTGCACAGTATAATTGGATACCCTTTCATAATGGCCTTTTGGTAGCTGATAAATATTAGTGGGTGGTGGCAGTGATTTCTACCATATAGTCTGGGAAAAAAGGGCACAGCTGGAGAACCTGTGCCAGCCTTCCTCAGGAGTGCCTCTGTGGCTGTACATAACTCTCACCTCAAAGTGCGTGTGAGTCAGCTACTTGGGCAGGGACATGAAGCACTGGTTAGACAGAGAGAGAGCTGGAGGTTTTAACTTGCCCACTAGGCTGAGATCTGTACCCTATAGCTGTGCCAGTGGGGAGTCTTATTGGGGATCTGGAGAGAAAGGGAGAAACCAGCCCAAGACTGACTGTGATGTCTGTGTGCTCTTAAGGGAAATTGTACTTTACTGTGTGTGCATTTATTATCCTTTCCCTATATGGACCCCCCCCCCCCCACTGGTGTTAGTGGTGAGGATTGAGGTTCCTTGTTTGTTTGGCCAGTGCATGGGCATCACAATTTGAATGCAATATCATTACAGACAGATCAGTTTTGTCCAATATGCTGAGTGACTCCAAGGAGAACATCATATCAGTTTATTCCACACTGATCCATCTCATTATTGAATACAATACTGAGTTTTTTAGATTTGAAACGAATGGTAATGATACAAATTCTCAGCAGCAAAAAACAAAAAAGATCATGTGTCTGAAAATGCAAACTGTTCTGAATAGCTCCAAGAGCTAGCAGTATATTCAGTTCCTTTTATGTTATTTATTCATGTGGGGTGAATCCTGACATCTATGTTTACATAATAAGCAGTGCATGGACCACCAGATGCCTTGATAGACTATTAATAGAAAAAAAGTGAATGAGCATGAAAAGTTCTGCAGTTTTAAGGCTTTTAGACATTTAGAGCTTTCATTCTGAGAGTGGTCAGAAGTAAATTGTTCCTCTGATGAATAAACAGCTTTATAAGCTGTTAGATAATTTACTGTGCTGCAAAGCATATTTTTGCATTTAAAGTTATAAAAATGCTTTGGATACTGTTTTTGTTGTCTGCTTTTAATTCCCTGGAATTACACTAGAGATTACAAGCAATGAATGGTAATTAATGGAAGTTTAAGCATGATTCTGATATCAGAAAAGTGATTAGCAACGTTGTCTTTCCCATGATTTTTTAGCATAGCCATAATGGTTTATGTAGAATAAGACAGATGTTAACTTCCTTCAGAGAATAATGCTCTCAGGATGGGAAATAGAACATTTCAAAAGAAGACTACTTCATTCAAACTTCTTGAAGGCCAGATGGCCATAAACTTGTCAACTAAACTTATGAGCATAGCTACACCTCAGCTTATTTTCCAGACATTAGACTTTGTTTCAGACAGTATATTTCCACCATAAAATATTTTTATGTTTTCTTATAATCTTGCATGAACATATCCATGACCAAAACTACTTTGTGTCACCTAAACCTTTTTTTCAGGCTTATAATCGATACAAAATGTCATTGTGATATACCTATTCTCATTTCATGTATTACTGTGACAGAAGGGGCGACATGACAAGTTAAAGACTGAATGGAGAGGAAAACAGTCAAAATGCATAAAAAATCATGATATTCTAAATTAAAATGTAGGCATTCATCTGGTTCACTAAATGTTTTAAGACATGTATCTGATATGCTGCCCAGTATTGTTCATGCAATAGGAATAACTCTGAAGACTACTCTCCTTCTGTGAAAATTTTAGCTATAAGGTATAAGCTAGTATAGATCATAGACAAACTTGTGGGAGACCAATAGTCTTTCTTTTCATCTTACAGAGTGCCATATCACTGTTCTTCATACTTGCCATAAATGAAATTCTCTGAGATACAGCAAAACAATGGTAGTGGGTTATTCATTTGACTGCAGTCAAGTCAAACATTGATTTTCGGCAAATTAGCCAAAACATTCAATGGTATAAGTGTTACTGTAAGGTGGTCATCTCTTTTAACCAGATAAGGTGACTCTAGAGCTTATTATAATGTATAGCACAGGTGTAAGGAGTCAGAGCTCCTTGTTAGTGCAAAAGGAACACTGTGCCTTATATAAATGCACTTTTTGCAAGTCTCCATACTCAACACAGGTCCAAATTTTGACTACATTGTTTATGTTTGGAACTGATGCATGCTGTCTAGCCCAGGTCCAGCAAAATACTATAGTAAAAAGCAACCTCTTGTTTTCTGAAGCTGATGCCTTTGATAGTGTCAATACTTGGGTCTACATTAGTTTGCCAAAATGTATTTTCAGTGAACACCTCTTCATTGACCAATATTCAGTAAAAATCACTTCCTCGATTCACTGAATTTTCCAAGAGTAATGAAACAATTGCCCTGCAGCACAATGGACCCACAACCAACTAAATCAAACCCACCCAAGTGGGGGGCTTTGTCCTCCACACATCCCGGTGTGGGAGCTGCATCCATAACTATATATGCCAACTCTGACATCACACTGCAGTGGGGAAAATGGCAAAGTTGTGTAGTTGACCAACTACTCCATTGACCTTGGAAAATTCAGCATATCACAGAAGTGATTTCACTGAATATGAGTCGATGCAGTGCTGTTTGCTGAAAATAAATTCCGGTGAACTGATATACACCCCAGTAATTATGCAGCTCAAATAGCTAATTTATGCCCTTCTCTCGAAAGGGTCCATTTTACTTATAATTATGACTCTTCCATGAAGGTAGGCTATAGGAAGGAAAATGAATAATTTATGGTGAATACTATTTACTGAAGTTGATTATTATTTTACAGCTGCAACCCACTTGTGGCTATATGATAATACTTTTGGCACTGGCAGTTAGTAAACATACCACCAGTTTGATTTACTTTATATATGAAGTGTAACAATTCTAGTTTGCAAGTCCTAGAGTACAAGAATGTAAGTTGAAGCAACAATAATACTTGTATTCTGTTTGATCTTTCTTATATACATCATGGTATTACGCATTAATGAAAAATGCAACACGAGTGAGCCAAGTGAGCCACCCTCATGCTTCATCCTCCTTATCAAAAATGGTAAAGCAGATCAGTCCTCTGGTGAATTTATCGGTATCTGTCCAATCATCTAGTTTTAATTCAGAGACACTAGGGTAACTGTTATCAGCTTGCAGACAAATTCTGTTTCAGAGGTGGGATAGGAGTTAGGTAATAAATTCATCTCTCTAATAAGTTTAATTTATACTCTGACAGGAGATTTATCTCCCTAGTTCTTCCAGTAGTAGAGCTATTTGACTAATGGTGTGGAACACAAGGCATCAATTTCTCTGCATAGGCCTATAATAAATTGATTAAAGGGTTACTGCTTTAAGCCTTTCCAGGTAGCTAAGGGACTTTAAACCAGCATTTGAATTAGTTAAGAACCTCTGGAACCATTCTAGTTGCTTAATATGTCAGGAAATATAAATTCTGAAGGGGGAAATTGTTCTTAATATTAGTCTAATTAGGCCTGCATACATAGAGATGATAGCGTCTTTTAATCTGAATGATATACCTTGAGATATTTGTTTTGCTTAATAGAATCATAGAAGTGAAAGGATAATATTAGCTCTCATTTGGGGCTTGTACGGCCAGCATACTGTGCTTGTACTAATGCTTCTGGACCAACAATAGCCTCTGGAAGACAGATGTTGAGTTTTCCATTAAGACACTTATTCTTTCAGCTAGGAAATTCAAAGAAGGGTGATTAAGGTCAAATTACAAACAAACAAACACACACACACACACACACACACACACACACACACACACACACACACACACACACACACACACACACACAAACACACACACACACACACACACACACAGTCACATAAATGCAGAGAAAGTCCTCTGCTTAGGCACTGTTAGAATCACAAAAGTAAAAGGATAATATTACCCATCATTTGAGGCTTGAACCAAGTCACTGAACCAATTAGATCCTTTGCACAGATATGTGTTGAGTGTTCCCTTAAGAGCCTTATCCTTTTAGCAAGGATAAATACAGTCTCTCTTTTTGGTCCAGATGCAGTGACAACAGCACCTAATACTATCCTTCTTTTCAATGATTCTAAGAGTCCATAAGCAGAAGCCTTACTCAGTATTTCCAATTCATGCTGAACAGAAGGATTTTCTGACCATTGTTGCTACATGGTGGCCAAAAGAGATGGAATTATCAACCCAGATTCAAAGATCCCAGATTGCATTACTATTTTGGTGTGGAATATTGGCTATACTGTATGGTGATGAAGAGAAATGGCTATCACATGTGACAAAGCTTCATTTTTTACACATCTAACTTTAGCCATTTTGTCATGCACCACATTTTTATGAGGGTTAGGTCTTGCTGTAAAGAATGGGTGATGGTGGTAGATTTGGTATAAATGCTGTTTGCAGTCATTTGCAAACTTTACTAACTAAGGGTCCCAATTCCCAGCATGGAGATCAGAAAAGTAGATGCCAAAATGAGGGATCCTTATACAGAGTTGGAGAATTGCAGCACTAGTTACCTTTATGCCTTCTTTGGAGGCACCCACCACCTTAACTATGTGGGTTCTATCTTTTGGCCACTTGGCTACCACTAGCATAATAATGATGCCAGCAACACTTATAATCTTGAATGCTTTTAAGAGACCCAAGTAGGATGTGTTAATAGAATGCCTGTTGTCTGCAGTCTGTGTGACTTTTGCAAAGATGTTAACTAAGGTAATCATTTGAAATGTCAGGACTTGCTTATGCAAGTCCATATATATGAAGACTGAATGCCTGAAAAAATGGACATGTACTTATGAGTCTGAGATAGCCATTTCTTTGAATACTCCCTTTTCTCTGAGGTATAGTGACCTCGGATTTGGTATATAAATAAGTTTGAGTGTAGGGTGCTTGCTCACCACATCATGGGATGCAAGAGGAGAAGAACACTGTTCAAGATGATCTCTTCTCTGGCAGATTTTTTTTTTTTTTTTGGTGTTGACACTCTGCACTACTACTGAAGACATTTCAGTAGGGAGTTGTTAACTATATCAGTTAGGCAGGATCTATTTCCCTTTGACAAAACCAATACTGATGTCGATCTATCCTGATATGCATTATGATTCCATACATTATTAGATAAGCTATAATGTGTTCTTCTACTTTGCAAATCTGACTAGTTAGGTCCATGGTTTTATAGTTTTCTTGATACATAGCATGGCTGCCTTTTTGTGTTCAAATCCTGTAAATAAACTCAGGTTAAACAGCTAAAGGTGGAGTACCATATATGCATGTTTGCCACTTAATATTAGGTATCCAAGTAAATTTTCAGGTTGCATGAAAGTAATATTTTTGGTGATGGATCATTTATTGTGCATTTATTTCTTTATTAATGGTTAAACACTAGGTGCTGGATTCAAAACAGTAAACCGCAGGAAATATTCTCCCTGAATCTTCAAGTAAAATTTAGATAACATTCAATGATTCAATCAGTCCTCAAAAATACTTCTTATGAAAATAACTGAAAAGGATTGTCAATCAGACCACTGTCACATTAACTTAACCCTTTGAAAAGAACAGTGATAGCATGCCGGGATATAATGTGTTTGAAAGTATTGCCTCGCTTAGTCACAAATGTTCTTCAAGAGAGCAAATACATTTTGTAAAATATGTTTATATTGCTCTTCTTTTGCAAAGTGCCATTAAATACTTAGTTCATATTCTTTCAGTAGGTATGTCACAATATATTTTTAACATGATGCTAGTAAATGACTGCTATAGCTAAAAGACTACCTGATATGATTTTAAACTATTTACAACATACAAGCAGATATCAGTATATTAACAGAAATTATTTTTATGAAGAAACAAGTATTTATATATTTGTGTTTATTGACCTCAAGGTCCAGAAGAACTCATTTACTGATGTTGTTTGGGAAAGAAAGTTCAAGGCATACAACATTTTCTATGTAAAAGCCCAAAAAATAAAATTAATGTACAATGACAGATAATTGCATATACATATACAAATATTCAGATAGTATTGTTCCAATGATAAAATGAAGGATGACAACAGTAAAGCAAAAAATAATCAGTCAATCAATAAATAAATAAATAAATTTTTGTACACCCTGATGTATGAGCTACACAAAAACAAGGGCAGCAGCAGTATAGTGCACTTGTCAAGCTCTGAAAATAGATACATTTCTAAGGTATAGGTACACATAAAGAATAACAAATGGACCAGTCTAAACACAAGGCCATGTGCATACGGTAAGTGATAGGTTCATAGGTTCATAAGTGTTCACTAGGCTAATGGCCACAAGGACATTTTTTAAACCTATACATGTATCGCAGATCTCTAAGTTCTGGTACCTTTGATAAGTGTAAGCAGGGGCTTGAGAGATGAAACATTTACAATCAGGGGCCTTGGAGATGAACCATTTACAGGTTGCCTGTGCTCATTAGAGACATAGGTGCCAAGCTAGGTCTGAAGAAATTAGACACTGTCATCTGTACTAACATGCCTGGCTGAAGTTTTGCATAATTCCAGACTGCCCTGTGTATTGTTTGCCAGCATAACTAGCTATATTATTATAAATAAGTTCTTATATGTTGATTTATGATCTGCTTGAACAGAATTTTTTAAAAACTTGAACAGAGTCAATTTACATTTCTAACTGTGCATGTTTGTGAAGAGAGATTGTAAAGGCAAATTTTCTCAAATTTGGGTAATCAGCAGATGATGTCATCAGAAGGCTGACAGTCACTACTTGTTACTGTCAGAAGCTGAAAGACAAGAAGGAACTTTTAGAAAACAGTTGTTTTTTAAAATATGAAATGAAAATTAAAACTGGAATAGTTGACAGACTAGTCTATAAAACAGCCTGCTGAAGTCAGTTGTCAGTTACAGTTGTCAGTTGAAGTCAGTTACAGTTAACAGTTGAACTGTGCAGTAGATACCCAAAAAAGGACACACCAAGAACTGTAATCCTGCCTTTTCTTTTTGTAGTAATTTAGTTTATATCAGGAACAGTGTTCTTTAGTTAGTTAGGAAATTATAACTAATCAGCTAGATCAGTTAGAGTTTATTCTGAATGTTGGATCTCTGCCCTACAGTGTTGATTTTACTTTCCTGGTGAGTGAGTTCTGTTTGTTTATTGGGAATTACTGTTTTATATTTTTAATCATTTTGCTCTATATTAAATAGTTTTTATTAACTTACATTGTGGCTTGACAATCAGTGTTTTTCTTTAGTGATTTGAGAGTGCTTATACTTGATAACTTACCGAGCCACTGCAAAAGCCCATCTGCTTAGGTCATTTGCTACTATTTGTTTGAATTTTTAATTTTCATAATTGGACACCCCTTTAGAAAGGCATGAATATACTCTGATTGGTGGCAGAATTACCATATTATTTAGGGGAAGGGACACAGATGAAAATCTGTGTCAGACTTTCCCAGAAGTGTTGGGATGTGTGTATTGGAGGTCTTAAACGGAGACACATAGCTCTGAAGTGTGTAATAAGGAGTTACACGAGGAGTTACACTAGGGGTGGACATAAGTATACAGTTCAGTCCCAGGTTATAAAGCATGTTCCTGTTGTGCTCTGAAGGGAAAATTGTGAAATATTACTCCTGCTTAAGTGACAGTCTCACATTGGAGTCAAAAGTTAAGACTGAAGCTCCTTAGTTACTGATCCAGGATAGTGGGAGACATCACATTAATTGGTGGCAGTCCGGTGGGGTATTAACTGGATGTCACATTAATTGGTGGCAGTCCGGTGGGATATTAACTGGACATCACACCATGGATGTATTTCCTGTTCTCCATCCATACTTGAATTGGGGTAGGGAGGAATTCTTCTTCATATGGAAGTAGAGCCTTGTCCAAAGATGGGATAGTCTCTGGGATATATACCTGTCTCTCCAACAGGTCCTATCTGTGATACATACTATCTAGCAGGTCCTATTTATATCACAGGCAAGGTTTAAGTCTAAAGAATGGGTAATTCTGGTGCTGCTTGTTTTGCTGATATGCAAGAGGTCCATCAGAGTGGGGTCTAATAATGCCCTGTATGCCAGGCATAGATCTTCACTCAACAGCCTGTAGGAGACAGAATACAGGGATAGAGCCTTGAAGTGGTCTCCGTTTTACTTATGCCCTGTATTCTTTTAGTGTGTAACCTCTGTGGATGTTCCATTTGTTGGATATGCCTGGTTCGGAACACACCAAAGAGGGCATTGTACTCAGTGATAGGTCTGATGAATGCCGGATACAGTTGAACAATGGCTTCCTTGGACATAGATGCCATACCATTGTTTATAAGTTGTGGAACATAAAAACACACACATATCCTCATTACTATAGATACGTTTTTATTTATTTTACTTTATTATTTTATTTAACATTTATTTACCGGGAAAGTCCTATTTGGAACAAATCCAATTTTCAGCAGAGACCTGAGGAGAAATGCTATAGATGCATGTCTTAGTCTTGGTCTTGGTTTGACATGATGGTAAAAGGCTAGATTACTGTCTCTGTGTGTCCCCAAGTCCCTGACTACTGGTCAACTTTAAGGGGTGGGTTGTCAATATGATAATTACCCATGGGTGGATGACTTTATGAAGGATACTATTTTGCATTTCTTGGCATTTAATTTTAGTCCATGACTCTGACGCCAGTGGTTTGCATGTGTCAGCCCTTCCAGGAGAACATTTGTGTCAGTGTGGGATTCAATAATGGTTCTTAATTTGCAATCATCTGCAAATTTAGTCAGTCAGAGACCACTGACATTGTTCTTGATTTCAGAGAAGTAAAAGACAAAAAGAAGAGGTTCAAGGACTGATCACTGAGGGTCTCCACTTGTAACTGGCCTCTTTGTACAGGCAGACTGCCTAAGTTTAACATCCTGGGTCCTGTCTCTAAGCCAGTTGGCTATCCACAGGGTGATATGTGGGTGTGTACTTAAACTCTTGAGTTTGTCAAAAATGCCCTAGTGGGGTATTATGTCAAATGCTTTGGCCAGGTCAAGGTAGGCAGTATGAGCCATTCTGCCCTCATCCACTGCTTTGGTGAACTTCACAAATAAGTCCACTAGGTTAAGTAGGCATTACCTGGCCTTGATGAAACCAAACTGGGTTGGGTCCATTGTCTGGAGGTTTACATTATCATTACTGATCATTTCCATGATAATTCGTTCCATGGCTTTGCGTATAACACTAGAGACTTATTGGTCTACAGTTTCCAGGGTCTGTAGATGGCCCACCTTTGAGCAGAGGGATGACTGTTTCTGTTCTCCTTTCATAAGGCATGAAGCTTGTTTGGAAGCTACAGTTAAACAGCGATTCCAGATGGCCTCAGCTGATTTTTTCATGCTATTTAGAAGGCATCCTGGGATACTGTCTGGGCCCATTGATGCAGTACTCTTAGCTATAGAGAGAGCATTAAGGACCTGTTCCCTAGTGACAGAGTGGGAGTTACATTTGATGGTATTTTCTGAGGGAAGGTTGAGGGGGAGGGGGGAGAGTTGCAGCTGAATTATTTGGCAGTAGGTTTGCTATATCTTCTGGATCAGTATAGACGTCTCCATCTCCAATGAGCTCTGCACACAATTGTGTATTTCCTTTGAGGTTGCAGACCTAGAAAATAATGCCTTGTGGTTGTCCTTGGCCTGGGAGGCCAAATTTACCTCAAAGTTCACTTTGGTAGACTTTATTTGTCTCCGAGTTGTTTGTTTAGTTTGATGAGAGTGCTTTTATCCTGATGGGTGCTGCACCTCCTAATTTTTGCCATGATTTTCTTCCTTCTGTTATACAGCATATTGATTTTGTGAATCCACCAGGGTGGCTTGTTTTTTGAGTTAGTTCTGTAATTCTTCCTGGTGGGTACAGCTGCCTCTATGCAGCTATTAACATGCTTGTAGTGGGTTTCTGTGAACAGTTCTGCATAGGCAGCAGTGTTTTCAGGGTTTATGGGGGCTTCAGATTTGGCCAGGTTATCACTTAATAGCAGGAAGATAGCCTTAGAGTAGTTCTTGAACATTCAAGGGTTAGCTGGGGGTCCAGGTTTTATTTTTACTTCAAAGAAGACTATTTTGTGCATTTCTGACATTACCACAGAAGACATTAAACTAGCAGGTGTGCAGCACTTTCTCATATTAGCGAAGGCCAGCTCCAGTATGGTTGCACCCCTGATTGGTGTATTGACAAACTGGTCCAGGGAGTTTGTGTTTACAAAATACAGGAATCTATGTGCTTGTTAGTTTGGTTTCATATAGGATTCCCAGTTAATAGTGGAATAATTAAAGTCATCCATGATTATGGTGTCAGGTTGGATTGTGAGTGTTTTCAATAGGTTTAATTACATTATATAGGTTTTCTGGGTCATATAGGGGGACCTACAGCTTGCAAGGAAGTGGTAGATTCTGCCTATGGTAATTTGATCTTGGAATAGCTCAAGTGCATTGTCTTGTTTGACCAGTCATGCGGTATATTTATTTTTGATGTAAATCGAGACACCTCCACTTTTAGTCTCTGTCTGTGTAGTAGCTGGTCTAAATGTGTGGAAAGTATTATAACCTTGCACTGGCGATGTGCTCTCTGCAGCTTTAAACCATGTCTCAGTAACTGCACAGATGTCAGCATTCTCTAGGGTGAAGAGATCTTCTAGGTAGTGGTGTTTTTTTGTTTAGGCTCCCAGCTTTGAACAGAAATATCTTCAGATTTTCTTGGTTTTGATTTGCTATGTTAGAAGTACTTTCGGTTTTTCATTACCTAAAAAGGCACTATTGGGGAAGACACTGTTTTAGCTAATATTTGAAAGCCTAGATGGGAGAGGTGTAGACCATCACTGGCAAAACAGCATGGTCTGTTGACCATCTCCTTCCATGCTGGCAAATATTGCACCCCCTTAGAATGACACCAGAAACTAACCAAATTACTAAATTCATTCATCTTTTGTTCATATTGTAGCATATTGTGGCATCATCCTTGGAGACGGTAAAATACTGATGAATGCTAGGCTCATAACAGCCTGGGACACATATTCTGAGAGCTCCATGAGGTCTCTCTTCATATGTCTCAGGTCATTTTCACCCAAATGGTCTATGACTCAGTCATACTGGTACTTGTGGTCCAATGACCTGAGTGTGTGCATGGTGTCTCAGATCCTATCCCCTGGTAAGCAATTGACCATGACTTTCTCCTTACTCAGCCTAGTGAGAAGGACATCTGTGTGTCTCATGATGGAGTCTCCAATGACCAGAACGTTTATAAGGAGAAAAGCAAGACCACAATGCAAGTGTTAAACCCTAAATACAGATCCAAGTTTATGGTATTGTTATACACAGAGAATAACTAACAAACTACTGCAAACATTGTGTTCTAATTTACAAATGTGAGCAAATTGCAAATATTCAATTTATAAATGCAAGCAAAGTGCAAATATTCAACTCTTGTCCAATGCCAAAGCAGTAAGAAGCACGCATATCACAGCAGCAGGTACCAGGTATAAATACGGCATGCATAGGTGATAGATTGTAGCTGATACACTAAAAAGAAGATGAATTCACCTTGAGTGAAATAGTGTAATATCAAACACAGGAAAGAGAATGAATGAGAAAATTACGACAGAAAAATAGAATCAGATACTAAAAAGGTGGGGAGATTGGAACTTAGGAATTACACTGAGTCTGATACAGCAAGATCAGAGTCCGTGAGAGTAATGAAACAAAAACTGAATGAATTACAGTAGAATGGACTGGATAATGAAATAGAAAATATAAGAGAGAGAGGAAGAAAAACATGAGTCGAAGAGTTTTTGTGGGAGCAATTAAAGCTCATCTTGAGAAGAGATATTATGAATTGGAAAATACAAAGTAGATTTGTGGCTCTCTAAAGAGAACACATAAAGGCAGAGCTACATTAGCTATTACTGCTTGGATGACTTTTGATAGGTAGTTTGATGCCTGCATGGAATTAATCTGTTAAATAATAACAGTTAGATTATTCTGATGGATTTATTATGAAAATGTGCAAGGTTGAGTCCCTTTTTTATGGTGACTTGTTTAACTTGTACCAAGGTAGTATCTGCAGAGTAAAGTCACCTTGAATGGGTATAGCAGGCCATACAATAATAGGCACTTACTGACGTATAACTACCTTAGAGCTATGGCTTAGTGGGGTGATCTTTGGTCGGTTAGGTTGTTTAAAGAAGATAAGCTCCCTTACTGATTCACAGGTGTGACATCAGGTAGTCCAGCATCAAAACATGCAGCCTTTCTATAAGCTAGCAGCTCAAAAGAAGCCTACAAACAACAACGCATCAGAAAAAAAAAACACAGATTGCAACTGTTCTGCTATACATTGTCATAGGTTATTCTACAGTCCCTCCTGGTTCTATTGCATAATGACACAACTGACTGAATTTAGTTCTCTGATGCTAAGACTATGATCACTATTTTCCAGAGTATGGTTCTCATGTTTAATTTGGCAGTAATTCATTTGTTTGGGGGATTTTTCTTCTTCTTTACATCTGTTTAACAATGAACTTTGTAAATATAGTTTGTGTGTGTGTGTGTGTGTGTGTGTGTGTGTGTGTGTGTGTGTGTGTGTGTGTGTGTGTGTGTGTGTGTGTGTTTGTATTTTGTTGTGCACATGGGGGTGAAATAATGTTTTGTTTTTTGTTTGCTGGTTAAATATCTTAGTGCAGTTAAGTTTGGGTGGTTGGAAACAAACTTGATGATGTATAACTTACCAAGCCACTGACTAATGTTGTTAATGACAGGCTTCACATAGTAATGAGACGAGCGTTCTCCATACAAAATTGGGAGGATGGCCTAATGGTTAAGGTGTTTGCCTTACAAACACAAAGTGCAGGGTTTGAGTCTCACAAGGGATAATTAGCTAGGCTTAAAAATGGCTCACAAGGGCAGTTAGCCTAGTACTAATCTATGAACCTATGTCTATGAACATGAAGCCTTGCAGGTTTCATAGCTCAAGTGGGTAAGTGATTCATGCAGTTAATGAGCTGTCTGCAGTAGATGGAGATGATATATAACAAAGCAGCATGCCTTTGGCTTTGAAGGTACATTCAGAACACTCCAAAGTCAAATAATTTGTTGAACAATATTAAATCTATGCTGAAGTACTCACTGCATAGTTCAGTTAAATTGTTTAAAATCTATTATAACATTTAGCATAATTCTGATAACTGCTAACAGAATTGTAGTATCACTAGTTTCAGGAGAATTGCATGGCGAATATTTGTTATAACACTTTTCAGATAAAACATTAAATTCAGGTTCCATCTGCCTGAGTTGGTGGTAGCTCAGGTGGGCATAAACCATCCAATGGCACCTATTAAAAATGAGTAAGGGAAGTTTCCCGGTGCCCTTGCCAAATTTCCCCCAATAGTATAAATACCACCTTGGGTCTACCCTGAAAAGAGGATAGCCTAGTGAGACTAACCTGGTGAACAAAGGATACAAATTTTACATCTAATTTTCTTGGTCTATATCAACTGACTTCTAGCATATTTTCCTACATCCATATATTTATTATTGAACATGTCTGTGTTTGCTGTTAGAAGAGTGCTTGGCAGAGTTAATAGAGAAATCTGTTTAACTTGGAGAGTTTATGGCCAAAATACAGAAGGAACTTGCATCATATTTACTTCAGTGTGGTGTATTACTGAACAAGACACCCTTGTAGATAATCCAATTTATAAGTGCCAAATGGTCTAGGGTGTGTGAAATTCCAAGACAATTTCCTGCAAAGTCACCGACTCCATTACAGGCCTTTCAAGACAAGTCACCATTATAAGTATCTGACCTCAAATGATCCATCCCTGCAAGATTGTGACTTCCTTTGGAAAATTATTCCAGTTTCTGTATGCTGATCCCAGAAAAAAAAAACAGCTAATTTTCCCATATTAACCAGAATTATGGTTAAATTCTTAGCCTTACACATAACATACATAAAAATAGTGGTTCCAATATATGTTTTGGCCACTGAGAAGGTTGGAGTTCTAGTGGGTTCCTCACCAGCATACTGTATGGTGCTTTAGGAGATTTCTATAATTTTGTGTTACTTAGAAGAGCATATTCTGAATGAGGGTAGTCTAACAAATGTACAGACATAGCAGCAATCACATTTTGCCTAAAATTGGTAAGGATCATTTAGAAGTTACATTGCATAATTTCATCTCTTTCATTAGTGGAGAACCTAAAATCCTGGAAAAATATAGGTTTTATGCAGCTGGATACGATCTGTCTTCCCTTATTTTGTTAAGGTCAGGTTGGTTTGTTAAAGGCGAACAGTTTTTCCCTCACCTTAGGATGGTAAAACAAACTACAACTGCAGCATGTATCTCTGATAAGCAACACATCTTTGATGGTAAAAATGCTTTTGATTCAATCAAAGGGACTCCTTCATGACACTATTATGATGCATGATTTATGTCAATGTTCTTTCTGTGAATCCATCAGGAAGAAGTAGATATGTGCTTGCTATCACTGCAAATTGATATTCTTTAAGGGATAAAGCAGGGAGTCTACTGTACCCATGGACTTTTTTTTTCTGAAATCTTCCCTTTATAGCATTATGAAGAAATTTTGAGGCAGGCTGAGAAAGTCAAAGCATTCATTCTAGTGGTGGTATACCGAAAAAATAGCACATTAAAACAGGTTCATAGGTTAGGACTAGGCTATCTGCCTCTGTGGGCCATGTTAATCTTCACCAGGTTTCTCATCCCAAAAGTAAGAATAAAACTTAGTACCTTTTGTTTTTGAGGTAACCACCTTAACCATTGTACCAACCACCAGCTCTCTAATAGACCAATTCTAGTTAATGGTCTTTAGAAATCTAAACCAGTATTGCCACACAATTATAGTTCTTCCATTTATAAGCCTAAAATTAAGATGTCTGTAATATTGTATTACAACAGTTATCAGTAAGTGCCTTAAAATTCTTGTCTTACAAATTTGTAAAGACAGTAGGGTTTGGTGAAAAGATTTCAAAGAAGATATGAGAATAAATATAAACAGGTCCTATGCAGTAATGGCAATTGTTTCCTTGGGAAGGATAAACATTATATAAATGAATGTATTTTCCTGAATTCTGTACATTATTTTCAAGTAGTGATGCTAGACCCTAACTGGTTTATACATGAGTATGTTTCCCTCATGAATATTGTTTTGTAACAGAAACTTGATGGAATTCATTATGGCACTTTGACAATCCCAGTGAAAGCAGGCAGTGTTATCGTCCTGCATACCTAGGTGCACTGTGTGAAGGCAATCAGTTGCTCTCTCTTTTTAACTAATGAATTTTAGAGGTGTGATGCTGGCCATATAGCACAGTGAATAATGACCTGCCATGCTTTATTGGTTATCCTGGCTACATTGATTCAGTCACTTTCTTACATGAGTTTTCATCATTTTCTGTAATCTGTTAGCCTGTCTCTTTTTGATGTAGGTAGCCATTTTATAGAAAAAATGCAGACCTACAAATTGCACTCTATTGCTTATATGGGTCAGTGTCAGGCAACCTATGTGTGATGATATAGGCTGATAGGTTCAGCAAGGCAGAATGATTTGATTTGTATGAGTGTTGCTCACAGAGCTGTAGAATGGTATAGTAAGTCAACGTGTTTCTCTGTCAAGCATTCTCTTGAGTGCTGATCAGTTTGGTTAAACGACACCAGTAAGGGCAGCCTTTTACATAGCTTCATTACCTGCTCTGCAGTGTGACACAGATGTTTTTATATTTGCTGGGTGCTGCCACGAGTCTGTAGTTAAAGATTATGGAAGCTAGAGTATGGAAGATTATGCAAAATAAGTGCACTGATAAATATAATCTGTTTTACTGGCAAAAGGAACTTATGTGGTCCTCTGAAGAGATATTACTGGCCACCATGAGGTTCAAGTCATTTAAAATCAGACTATGGCATGATGTGTATCATACAGTTGTTGTTAGGGTTGCCACCTTTTCAAATGTAGAAATGTCAGATTTTGCAGGACAAAACGTACCCATGATCAGTACAAAGGACAGAATGTCACTTCTTTTTCAAAATAGAAGCTTATTCTTGTAGCATTTGAGTTGCTTATGCTATTTCATATAACATTTAGGTGTTTCAGATAAAAGACAACTGTTCTATGAAACTATTAAAGAAAACTTAGGAAATAATTTTGTCATAAAATGTCAGGACATTTGCTATTTTTTCAAGTTTGCCGCAGGACACAACTGCCCAAAGAGGGACTGTCTCTCGCAAAGTGGGACAGGTGGTAACCCTAGTTGTTGTTGTTGTCTTTCGGCTTTTCCTGGTTAGGGGTCACCACAGCGGAACTCCGGTCCACTAATGATTGGCAGTAGATTTTCACAAACACCAAGGTGCCAGCTCGACGTTCAACCTTCAACGAAGGCATGCCCATTTACACATGTCTTTCGAACGCCCACCCAACCACAGGGAGGATGTGCATCATACAGTGTACTGCCTATATTTTTCCTAATCAGCTTTTTCTAGCAGATTCCCCAGCTGTCAAAACTATAAAGCTGACCTGTACCATCTGTTTTTGGGACTTTGATAAAATAAAATCTTTCTGAACATCTGTTATATTTGAAGCAGAATTGAGGCTTTGTATTATATCCCTTTACCAGGTACTTTGTTCACATATTATTTATGGTTTTCTTTGAATAGAGCAGACAAGTATATATCTTTTTTCCTCAGTCTCCTCTACATTTGCCTCTCCAGCTCTTCTATGATACT
>NC_056737.1:1494966681-1495146681 GCF_019279795.1 Protopterus annectens | reverse complement strand
TTACAGTAAGCTGCCTGTCGGGCGCTAGAATCTGCCACATAACACAAGCACTCAGGTTACTCCAAAGCAAGTACAAATATGACTCAGTCATTGTCCATGCCGGTGTGAATGACCTGAGATGTACCTCCCTGGACTACATGAAAAGAGACATAGAGGAGCTCTCTGATTATGTAGCCCAGGCCGGTATGACCCTGAACCTGAGCAGCATCTTACCCTCACCAAGAATGATGCCACAGTACAAAGACAAAATGATCAGCTTTAACAATTGGCTCAATTACTGGTGTTATTCTAAGGGGATCCAATGTCTGTCTGCTTAGGATGACATGCTTGACAAGCCACGCTGCTTCGCAAGGGATGGCTTGCACCTGTCACCCCTGGGCTTCTGGATTTTGGCCAAGGCTCTTGCCACCCCCATAGTACCTTTTTTACGCAAGGCTCAAAAGATAAACCCACCTCCCTAGAAAACACAAGTGGAAAAAAACTAAGGGTAATGCTGCTCAACGCCAGAAGTCTAAACCTCAAGATGCACGCTCTCAAAGCCCTCCTCAGTATGGAGAACATCGATGTCTATGCAGTGACTGAAACCTGGTTCAAGGCTCCTGAGAGCACCCCAGCACTACCAGGTTATACCTCATATCATGCTTTTCGGCATCAAAACTTGGACCGAACCACAAAAGGAGGGGGAGTATCCATATTCATCAGAGATACCCACACCTCCAGGTTAGTGGCAACGCACGAAGCATCGGAGACCATCCAGGTGCAACTAACCATAGGCAAAACTGCCCTACAGTCTGTAGCATGCTACAGACCACCCTCTCAAACTCAGGAACCCCACTCAGCCTTCCTGAAGACACTGGAGAGTATGAATGTCTCTCCAAATACCATCATATTGGGAGACTTCAACTACCCAAACATAGACTGGGAGCATTACCCAAGCCCCAACACCCTAGCCCAAAGGTTCCTAGATTTCATAAACTCAAATGCGATGGAACAACTAGTCACCACTCCCAGAAGAGGAGATAATATACTAGACCTGATCATCACAAACATGGGTACACAATGCTCCACACCGGAAGTATACCCCTCATTGGTGAGATCAGACCATAAATTAATCTCACTGGAAATCCACATCCCGCCCCCACCCCCATCACAAAAGACCACAGTGAAGAATTTCTCAAAAGCTGACTTCACACTTCTTAAGACTGAAGTGGTATCCTTCAAGGCCCCTGGGCCAGTGAAAACCATAGCCCACACCGCTGAATCCCTTATAAACACTTTCTACGGACACCTTTAAGAATGCATGGATCATGCAATCCCAAATAAAACCAAGACCCATTCCCCCAAAGGCAGGTGTCCTGTCTGGTGGACCCCAGCCATAAACAAGCTTTACAACAGGAGGGGGAAGCTACTACATGACAGAGCAAAATCCCCAAAAGGGAATGCATCTCTGATCAGTACTAGCAAAAAACTATGATCACTCATAAAATCATCAAAGGCCAACTTCGAGAGAAAAATCGCAAAAGACACTAAAGACAATCACAAGGCCTTCTTTAGTTATGTTAGAAACCTGGGTGGAAACTCCCAGATATGCTCAGAGTTAGTCCAAAATGACAAAAAATACACTGAACCCACAGACATTGCCAACATACTGGCAGACAGGTTCAGTGCAAATTTCTCTCCCCCCTCCCCCCCAAAAGGAGAAATATCTATACCAGCAGAGTGTAGCCTCCCTGACATCTCAGATGCCCAGGTGAGAACTGCCCTCTCCAAAGCTAAAAACACAGCATCAATGGGACCAGACGGTGTCCCGGGTTGCATGCTACATAAACTCCAAGAGGAACTAAACCCACACATAAGGCTGCTGTTTAATCTTAGCCTTACTACAGGATACGTACCCGCAGAATGGCGTACAGCAACAGTGGTCCCACTCCACAAAGGAGGTGCTTCTACGGACCTTGGAAATTACCGCCCCATAAGCTTGATGAGCCTGGTCTGCAAAGCTATGGAGAGGATCATTATGGAACTCATAAACAAAGACATTGGGGACCTACAGACACTGGATCCTACCCAATTCGGCTTTGTCAAGGGCAGATCCTGCCTTTTGAACCTGGTTGACTTTTTTGAAACAGTCACTAAGGCCATTGATGAGGGTAAGGCAGTTCACACAGCCTACCTTGATCTTGCAAAAGCCTTCAACACAATACCCCACTCGGGCATCATAGACAAGCTCACCAGCTTAAATGTAAACCCATATGTCATAAGATGGGTTGCAAACTGGCTCAAGGACAGAACCCACAAGGTCAGAATTGCTGGAGCCATGTCAGACTCTAAGCCAGTCACAAGTGGTGTCCCACAGGGCTCGATCCTGGGACCCCTCTTGTTCGGCATTTATTTTTCCGAGGTACAAGCAAACATAGGAGGATTGTGGCTAACAAAGTTCACAGATGACTGCAAACTGGGTGCCATAATTGATACTCCAGCGGACACAAGCATCCTTCAGAAAGGCCTCATAGAAATGGATAACTGGTGCCAGAGCCATGGCCTTAAACTGAATGCCAAAAAATGTATAGTCATACCCTTTGGGAAAAACAAAATACCCACAAATTACCACATAGGTGGTAATCCATTAAGTACAGAAGAAGTAATCAGGGACCTAGGGACCCAAGTTGACAGTTACCTCTCATTTGACACTCACGTTGCCAAGGTGGTTAGGAAGACCTTCTATATTACCCACCTTATCATGAAAGGATTCACATCTAGATCAAGAGAGGTCATTGTGCCCCTGTGCTCTTCCCTTATCAGGCCCATAATTGAGTACAATGCCCCATTTGGGATGTACCTTACCCGACACCTGCAGCAGTTAGAAAGAACCCAAAAGTACCCCACCAAGAGGATCAAGGGTCTCAAACATATGTCATAAGCTGCCCAGCTGAAGAAACTCCAGCTCTATTCAGTCGCATACCACCTACTCAGAGGCGATCTATGTCTGACGTACAAGGCCATGTCCAATCCGGAATTAATGGACATGCTCCACCTCAGAAAATACAAATCCACCAGAGCCACAAGAGTGAGAGATTTGAACCTCAACACAGAAATAAATAGGACGTGCTGGAGGGACAGATTCATAACCCAGAGGCTCCCTACACTCTGGAACAGAATCCCAGTCCATGTTAGGCAGAGCCCCTCACTGACTCTCTTCAAGAGAAATCTTGACAAGTGGATGGGAGATCGTAGGTTTACCCCTGGGGTCACTTCTGTGTCACTACTAAACAGAGGCACAGTAAACTAAACCCTAAATGGGCATAGTATTCTCATTCCAAGGGGTGGCAAAAGCCACACACACTCGGGCTAGGCTTATAAATGCCCTAGGGCAGATAGCCTAGTATGAACCTATGAACCTATACTCAGGGATACGATCACCTTTTCTCAAATTCACACACACACACTACCTATTTTCTAATTATACTCCCCACTTCAGCCACACAAGCAGGCACACAAACACACATATAGGTTCATAGGTAGACACTAGGCTATTGGCCCTAGGGCCTATATAAGCCTAGCCAAAAAGGTACCCTGGCTTTCGCCACCCAAGAAAATTATTTTCCTGTGCCCCTGTCAAGCACAGCCACAGAAGTGATCCCTTGCTTGAATTTCCTATTTCCCATCCAATTATCAAGAATTTTCTTGAAGAGTGCTAATGAGGAGCTCTGTTTGACATAGAAAGGTAGTCTGTTCCAGAGTATGGGAAGTCTCTGGGACAGGAATCTATCCCTCCAGCATGTTCTGTTTATTGTGGTGACAAGGTTTAGGTCCCTAGAGCGTGTAGCTAGGAGGGATTGGGATTTCTCACATACCCCCCACCACTATCTCTCAACTTATCTCCTTGACACTTTCCTGCAATTGCTGTCCTATAATACAAAGTAATGGCTGAATATAGCCTTTTGAATGGTGTTAATTAATGTGGCTGGATATTTTAGTTTATGAGGCACAACAATTCTCTGAATGAGGTAGCTGTATAACAACCATTACCACAGACATTATCATGATAAAGCATTTGCCTAATTAGCATATACTACTCCCAAGGAGTGCCAAATTGGCATTGTAGTAGGCCATGGAGTCAGCCGACCCGACTCCTGTGATTTTACACACTGCACAGAATCAATGTAGTGAGAATGTTTAAGATTTAGAAAGGGCTACTGTCAGCATTAATCCAGCTGCATTAGGGTTACCACTTTCAGTAGCTCATTCTGAATCCCACTGATTAAGTTGCCAAAAAGACAAGTAAGCAACAACGCAGAACCATTTTACTCTTGCAGCAGACAGCTCCATGTACATTTTTTGCACAGGATGAAATACTCTTTTTCTCTCTTTTGTAATGCGGGTGGGAATAACTTACTATTTCTTGTATAATTTGATGACTTTTATATAAGTAAACAGTGCATCAAACTTGTATGTATTTCAATATGAAATTATGTCAGGAATCTATCTGCTTGTTGTGTGATGAATTAATCTTTATTGGAATGTGTAAAGGAAGGATATTAGGAGTCTTGTGTCTGATGGGTCCAGGCTATTCTTTGTCTCTATAAGTACAAAGCAAGACAAATAAGATAATATGCATCCGTGTCACGAATACTTTTATTGAAATATATGAATTTGGAGTGTCTCATGATTTCAACCAGTAATAATTATCAGACTATTCACTGACATCTCATTTTTTGAATGATTCCTAGTAAACAAAAGGCAGAGAAAGCACTTGGCTCTCTATAAATTGCTTATTTAAGTCTTGATAGAGAAGAACTAAAACCCAAGGACAAGTAGAAAGTACAAGCTATAGAAAGATAAACCTAAATGGCTTAAATTCCACATGGTCTGAGAAGATTTTTAGTATAGCAATTCATATTGCCTTTAGTCACTATGTAATTATTGCTGGACATAATCTTGACCATAATGTGAATATCACTGAAAATGTACTGAAAATAACAGTGACAATTATTTTCAAAATTAATCAGAGTGCCAACTGCAGCATCTGTATGAATGAGGGAAAAGCCACAACATAATATGGTAGCTCTGCAAAAATTATCCAATCAGAGCAATATAAAGCTAGCATTTCATCAACTCAGGTATACACTTTTTTAATTGCTGTACTATGAGAACACTGAATGAACATATATGACTTTAGTTAAATGTATGGGTTCCGCTAATAACTGATAATATTTAGAAAATTATCTTTTTGGGTTTGTCCAGAAAAATAAAAGGTTAAAGCTGTCAGCATAAGCAACTTGAATGTGGCAGTAAATAGACAGGGTGATGGACAGATAGACTGATACACAAATTCAAGCATGTTGTTGTGTCTTTCGGCTTTTGCCTAATTAGCCCCAGTTAGGGGTCGCCACAGCGAAACTTCGGTCCGCTAATGATTGGTAGTTGATTTTTACGTGCCGAGTTGCCGAGTTACCAACCCTGACACACAACCTTCAACGAAGGTACGCCCATTGACGCATGTCTCCATGAAGAAGATGCTCTAGCTGAGAATTGAACCAGACAGCATCTTACTATTAGGCGACAATGCTACCACAGCACCACCACCGTGGGTCATGTACCATATAATATTGCTACATGCTGATGGTACAGAGCTATACATACTTAGAATATTTATTAAATATGTGGTTCATTACATTATAAAATATTAAATAAGTAATATCCCTAGCAAGGGTGTGTAGCAGCAGTGGCAGGAGAAAATATTTTCCAACATTTCTCATTAACTTTAATCATGCTCTGTTTTCAGCAGCTGAACTGTATAAATTATCAAAGAAAAGTAGTCCCCTTTCCCTTGTGAACTACTGCATATACCAGTAGGAAGATAAATTGTATGCTGCCACTGGAAGCAGACATAAGAGCAGTAAACATTTGAATAGACCTAAGGCATAACATAGTATGCATTATGAATATAAACATTATATTTGACATGTCTTAGCATGGTTACTTGAGATTTTCAAAATATTTGCACAAGAAATGTCTGAGGCATATTTTATAATTACTATTCTAGACTTTGCCAGTTTAGTCTCACTAGCAGTAAATTGCATACTTAAAATTATGAGTATGGAAAAATATGTAGAATTAAGAAAAACATAATCAGAGTTTTTACACAGCTGGTCTGCCATACAGAACCTGGATGTATAGTAATCTAATACAAGACAAACTTGTATTTTTTTAGTCATTAACACTATAGGCAAATTCACAAAGAAAGCTGTGATAGGGCAGCACAATAAAGGAAGATGTCAGCTCACCAGTGATGGAAGTGATTCCAGGACACATGCTAAAACAAGGCCAAGTAAATATCGATTCAGTATGGGATAATTATAGACTACACATATGCCTGCCAGATTCCAAAACACAGTGGGTGCACCCAGCACAACTTAAATGTGACTCTGCAGACAACTTTATAAAAGCAGTTGGTGCAGGCCATTCCAAAGATTGACCTGAGACGTACCTCCCTGGACTACATGAAAAGAGACATAGAGGAGCTCTCTGATTATGTAGCCCAGGCTGGTATGACCCTGACCTTGAGCAGCATCTTACCCTCACCTAGAATGATGCCACAGTACAAAGACAAAATGATCGATTTTAACAACTGGCTAAAATTTTGGTGTAATTCAAAGGGGATCCAGTGTCTGTCAGCCTGGGATGACATGCTCGACAAGCCACGTTGCTTCGCTAGGGATGGCTTGCACCTGTCACCACTGAGCTTTCGGATATTGACAAAGGCTGTTGCCACCCCCATAATGCCTTTTTTAGGCAAGGCTCAAAAGTCAAACCCACCCCCATAGACAGCACAAGGAACAAGAAACTAAGGGTAATGCTGCTAAACGCCAGAAGTCTTAACCTCAAGATGCACGCACTTGAAGCTCTCCTCAGTATGGAGAACATCGATATCTGTGCAGTGACAGAAACCTTGTTCAAGGCTCCAGACAGCACCCCAGCACTACCAGGCTATACCTCATATCATGCTTTTCGGCCCCAAAACCCGGACCGAACCACAAAAGGAGGGGGAGTTTCCATATTTATCAAGGATATCCACACCTCCAGGTTAGTGGCATTGCACGAAGTATCAGAGACCATCCATGTGCAACTAACAGTGGGCAAGACTGCTTTTCAGTTTATAGCATCCTACAGACCACCCTCTCAAAGTCAGGAATCCCACTCGGCTTTCCTGAAAACATTGGAGAACATGAAGATCACTCTGAACACCATTATATTGGGCGACTTCAACTACCCAAACATTGACTGGGAGCACTACTCAAGCCCCAGCACCTTAGCCCAAAGGTTCCTGGAAATTATAAACTCAAATGCTATGGAACAACTAGTCACCACTCCCACAAGAGGGGACAACATAATAGACCTGATCATTACCAACATGGGGACTCTATGCTCCACACCAGAAGTATATCCCTCATTGGTAAGATCAGACCATAAATTAACTTCACTGGATGTCCACATCCCGACCCCACCCCCAGCCCAGAAAACCACAGTGAAAAACTTCTCAAAAGCAAACTTCTCACTTCTCAAAACCAAAGTGGAATCCTTCAAGGCCACAGGGCCAGTGGAAACTATGGCCCAAACTGCAGAATCCTATATAAACGCATTCTACGGACATCTCCAGGAATGCATGGATCATGCTATCCCAAACAAAACCAAGACCCAATCATCCAAAGGCAGGCGTCCAGTCTGGTGGACCCCTGCCATAAATAAACTGTACAACAGAAGGAGGAAGCTACTACATGATAGAGCAAAGTCCCTAATAGGGAATGCATCTCTGATCAGTACTAGCAAAAAATTACGATCCCTCATAAAATCCTCCAAGGCCAGCTTCGAGAGAAAAATTGCACAGGACACCAAAGACAATCATAAGGCTTTTTTCAGTTATGTTAGAAACCTGGGATGCAACTCCCAGACTTGTTCTGAGTTGATTCTAAACGACAAAAAATACACTGAACCCACAGACATCGCCAATATCCTGGCAGACAGGTTCAGTGCAAACCCCCCCCCCAAAAGAGCAAGTATCTATCCCGGCAGAGGGCTGCCTCCCAAACATCTTTGATGCTCAGGTGAATGCTGCCCTCTCCAAAGCAAAAAACACTGCTTCCATGGGACCAGATGGTGTCCCAGGTTGCGTCCTACATGAAATCCAAGAGGAACTAATCCCTCAAATAAAACAGCTATACAATCTCAGCCTCACTACAGGATATGTGCCCACAGAATGGCGTACAGCAACAGTGGTACCACTCCACAAAGGTGGAGCCTCTACGGACCCTGGAAACTATCGCCCCATAAGCCTGACTAGCTTAGTCTGCAAGGCTATGGAGAGGATCATCATGGAGCTCATAAACAAAGACATTGGGGACCTACAAACACTAGATCCTACCCAGTTCGGCTTTGTCAAGGGCAGATCCTGCCTTTTGAACCTGGTTGACTTCTTCGAAACAGTCACCAAAGCCATAGATGAAGGGAAGGTAGTCCACACAGCCTATCTGGACCTTGCAAAGGCATTTGACACAATACCCCACTCGGGCATCATAGATAAGCTATCCAGCTTAAATATAAACCCCTATGTCACAAGATGGGTCGCAAACTGGCTCAAAGACAGAACCCACAGAGTGAGAGTTGCTGGAGCCATGTCTGACTTGAAACCGGTCACAAGTGGCGTCCCACAGGGTTCTATCCTGGGACCACTCTTGTTCGGTATATACTTTTCCGAGGTACAGGCAAACATGGGAGGACTATGGCTCACCAAGTTCGCAGATGACTGCAAACTGGGCGCCATAATCAACTCTCCAGCTGACACAAACATCCTTCAAAAAGGTCTCACAGAGACAGATAACTGGTGCCAGCACCATGGTTTAAAGCTAAATGTCAAAAAATGTATAGTCATACCCTTTGGCAAAAACAATGTGCCCACAAATTACCACATAGGCGGAAACCCATTAAGTACAGAGAAAGTTATTAGGGACCTGGGGACCCAAGTTGATAGCAATCTCTCCTTTGAAAACCACATTGCCAAAGTGGTTAGAAAGACCTTCTACATAGCCCACCTCATCACAAAGGGTTTCACATCTAGATCAAGAGAGGTAATCGTGCCCCTTTATTCATCCCTCATCAGGCCCATCATAGAATACAATGCCCCTTTTGGGATGTAACTTACCCGACACCTGCAGCAATTAGAAAGACCCCAAAAGTATCTCACCAAGAGGATCAAGGGTCTCAAACAGATGCCATATGCTGCTCGGTTAAAAAAACTCCAGCTCTACTCAGTTGCATACCGCCTACTTCGAGGCGATCTATGCCTGACATACAAAGCTATGTCAAATCCAGAATTAAAGGACATGCTCCACCTCAGAATTCCAGTTCATGTGAGGCAGAGCACCTCACTGAATCTCTTCAAGAAGAATCTCGATAGGTGGATGGGGGATCGTAGGTTTGTCCCAGGGATTACTCCCATGTCACTATTAGACAGAGGCACAGTAAACTAAACCTTAAAAAGGGCACAGTATACTCAAATCAAGGGGTGGTGTAAGCCATACAGAATCGGGCTAGGCTTATAATTGCCCCAGGGCAGATAGCCTAGTATGAACCTATGAACCTATAGGGAATCTTGTGGAATCCACAAGCATTACTTAAAACAATGCAACTGGCATTTAATGCACTACATCATGCTGAGGTACCATGTTATAGGATGATCTGTAAATCAGTAGCAGCTGATGACTTCAAATCAAAGGGGGGGCTGCAGGAGACAGCTGCATGAGCATGGTCACTGTGCACATGCATGGTTTGCATGTATGCGAATGGCTGGTATAACAATAAATTAGAAAGTAATTACAGAATCTTATCTAATAAATTGAAAACTGCACGTCATGTAATGTACTAGAATAACATAAATGGCCTTCTATTCATACCATCAATATATGGATATTAGGACATTGAGAATCCTGCATTATCATATCAGAGCACTTCTTGTTATCACAACTTTGTGTCGTTTGTTATACAATGTATAAATAACCCCATGGGCCATATCTTCTAACATCTGTGCTCTAATGACAGATGTACTGTATTGTGAATACCTTGAGCAAATATTTCATGCTGTCTCATATGTTTTGATGACGTTAACTGCATATCATATACTCTGCTTACCATTATGTAGGTGCACATCTGACTGTGTTTTACTGCAGACCTCTTTTACATATGTCTGTGATGTATGTTATGCACCATTTTGTACATTAATATGGATTGAATACAAGCCTTTTATCACGTACAATATTACAATATTATAATATCAAATAAATAATAATTATCTAGTGCAGATTGTATAAGTGCACTGGTTTTCAGTAAATACCTATTATGTATGTATAATGTTTTTTCTCCTGTGTTAATCTCTGACAGAGTGACCAGCCATGGTGGTGCAGCGGTTAGCATTGCTGCCTCACAGTAAGAGGTTATTCAGTTTGATTCTCAGGTGGGGTGCCTTCTGTGCAGAGTCTGCATGCCCTTCCTGCAGTTGGGTAGGTTTCCTTATGCTGCTCTGGTTTCCTCCCACATCCCAAAGACATGCTGCAGGTGGACTGAACACTGTAAATTGGCCCTAGATGTGAGTGTGTGCATGTGTGTGCCTTTTGTGGAAGGTTGGGCACCTGACTGGCAAATCAACACTGTAAAACTCTGCTACCAACCATTCTGTGGACTATTGTTCCACTGTGGTGACCCCTAATGGGAAAAGCTGAAAGGAGTAGAAGTTGTTGATCTTTGACAGAGTGTGGGACCTGTGCTGGCTCATCAACTGTACAGAAGGGATGACAATATGCTAGGCCACTGCCAGGCAACTCTAACTCCAAGGACCAGGATGATGAACAGGATAGGGAAAATGATGAAGATAGAATGGGTCCTGCAAATGCCATTGTTCCTTCAGGTCAACATAGATAACATCTACCACCATGCCATGGAGACAATTTTCTGGACCAGATCTGGGATATAGTGACAGGCATTTTCCAAATGCAGATGAAAAGCTTGATGGGTAACTTCCTTCCTGACATGGTGAGGCCATGGGTGACACCTACTGGGAGATCAGTGGAGAGATAAAAAGAGAGAGAGAGAGAGATATCTTTCTTGATGTTCAAAGCCATCAGGGTGGCCCTTCAGGACCTTAAGTATTGTCTGTATGATCCACTTTTGTAATACTGCCACTATGGCTTTTTCCATATCCAACTATTTCTGGTATGGGCGCAATTGTGCAGACATTGCATATGCTAACATGCATTTCTGACATACATAATGATTCACATTGTACATACAATTTCATATGTAGCACTATGTTGCTGCTGCAGTATGATACACATTACATGCAGTAACCACTATTATTTACATGCTTCCAATTAGGCAGGGGTGCTACCCCTTTAATGTGTGTGTGTGTGTGTGTGTGTGTGTGTGTGTGTGTGTGTGTGTGTGTGTGTGTGCGTGTGTGTGTGTGTGTTTGAGTACTAACATGCATGCAGTGCAGCTTAAAATTATGTCTAATACACTTAGACAAAAATCCAGGTAAAGCAAGTGAGAGGCGACAAAATAACACAGCAATAGCGTATACTTATTTATTATCCGCTTTCGTACAAAACTTCATCAGAATAAAAAACAAGTGCCAAGCTCTTCATTTAAATACCAAAAAATCACATGATTAATTAAACAATTGTGAATACCTTAATTAAACTTAATTTGTTAAAAACAATGATAATAATAGCCAACCAAACCATTTAATAAACCTATAAAGGTTTATTTAATTAAAATGAGAATAAATAAAATTACCAGTTTTGTTAATATCCAACCTACGCTGTTTTAAAAAACATTTAATATTAATTGTTTCGTTAAGGCCAGGATCATTATCTGATTTTAATTTTATTTGCCAGTGTACCTCCCTCTGCAGCAGATAATTTTTAAAATCACCGTCCCTCATGTCCTTATAACCAACTTCAAGAACTGAAAATAAAAATTTTTTGAAAGATGGACAAATCAGTGAGTGTTTAAATAAGGCGTTCTTCTCATCCTTAGTTTTAATAGAATATAGATGTTCCCTAATTCTAACTTTAAGCTCCCTGGTGGTCATTCCTATGTAAAATGAGGTACACGTTGAACACTGTGCAATATAAATCACCCCACTTGTATTGCAATTTACATAGCCAGGTACCTCTAGGGTCCTACTGAAACTACTCACTGAAATGTGGGGCCCGGTGGAAATAAACCGACAAACATTACATTGATTACACATATACATACCACGTTTGTGAGTCTCAGAATGAATAGCCCTATTCTGTTGGAATTCCAAAATCCGTTTTAAATTAAACCCATTTTTCTGAACAAAAATGGGTTTTTCACCTAAGGCATTAAACATATCCTTGTTACCTTTAATAATGCCCCAATTTTTCTTGATAATATTTTGAACACCCCAACAATCAGAACTCATTTCCAGGGAACAAATAAGATTGGCGTTCAATTTATTTTCCTGATTGTTTTTAGGGGAAAAATCTCCTTTATCTTTTTCATTTTCAAAATTTAATAAAGGAAAATATTTATTATTTCTTAGAGACAAAACATTCTCCCTAGCATTATTTAAAATAGCTGAATCGTATCCCCTTTGAATAAATAGGGAACAAATAAAATCAAGTTCCTTGGACAGGTCCGCTTCCTTGGACGTCATGTGGCTTGCCCGAATGAATTGTCCCCTGGGAATATTATTAATTACATACTTAGGATGCCCACTTCTATAGTGTAAATATCCATTATTAAAAGTTTTCTTTCGAAAAATACTGCTGTGTAGCCTATTTTCGTCAAAATCCCATTTCAGTAAGATATCTAAAAAATCAACATTAAACCCCTTAGTACCAATAGTGAATTTTAAATAATCAGAAAACATGTTAATGTCTTTATAAAAGTAATCCACAGTAGTAGTATCACCCTCAATTATAAAAAATAAATCGTCCATAAATCTACAGAAAAAAGAAACATTGTATTTTTCAGCTAAGGTGGGAAGAAATTGTTTCTCCCACCAAGCCATGACCAAATTGGCAAAAGCTGGGGCGGCTGAGGAACCCATAGCCACCCCTCTCTTTTGCCGATAATAAGTCTTACCAAAAAGAAAAAAATTATTTTCTAAGGTAACTTCCATCAACCTGCACAACAAGGAAACCATACCATTAGTAAAATTTAAACAACTTGAGTTTAAAAAACTCCTTATGGCTTCTACTCCCTCTGAATGGGGAATACAGGTAAAGAGCGAAATTACATCAAGGGTAAACATAACCTGCTTACTGGGATGAAAACCACTAGTATTAACAAAATGGTTTATTTTTTTCAGAAAATCCCAAGAATCCCTTATGAAAGAAGGTTGCATGGAAACAATAGGCCCAAGTGTTGCGTCTAAAAACAAAGAAATCCCCTCAGTGACTGAATGGGGCGCAGAAACTATTGGTCGGAAGGGTGGATTCAACAATGATTTATGAGCCTTTGGGATCCCAAAGAGGACCCCTATCCTAGGCTGTTCGATGGTGCAGAACTCATATAGTTCAGGACTAATTTCATGATTCATAAGGGCATCATATAAATATGCCTTAACAAAACGGAAACAACGTTTAATGTCAAATAATGAAATAGTCTCATACTCATCCTTATTTTCTAAAAGTTCTAACATACCCTTAGTATAGGATTCCTTGGTCATAATGACTATATTGTTCCCTTTGTCGCTTTTCATGAAGCGAAATTCATTAGTTAATTTTTGTAATCTCCTTAGGGCCTGCTTTTCTTCCTGGGTTAAATTGTTAGTTAGATTGGAATAATTACCTAACAAACCTTCAACTTCTTGAATACAAATTTCCTCAAAAACCTTTAAGGTATGATTTAATTTTGGACAAAAAAATGAAGGTTTAATAAAGGTACGATCTATTGAAGGTAATTCATGCAACAAATAGTGCAAATTCAATTTTCTAGAATATTTCTTAATATCAATAATAGTACGCACATAGTTAGCCCTAACTTGGGGAACAAAATTTAAACCTAGTTTTAATACATTAAGTTCCACCTGATCAAAAACATGGTTTGTTAGATTGACAATACAAAAGTGGTCATTAATTCCTTCTATGTTTCCTCCCCCGAAGATTGGGAGCTTAGAAAAGTTCGACTCCTTGTGGAGATTGTCTTTGTTGATGTTGTTTGGTTCCTTCGGTTTGAAAAAGGACCAGATGGTAATGGGGGGTTAGCATTCGCCGATCCAACCCCCACAACAACAACATCCCCATTGTTCTTAATGTTGGTATCGCCAGACACCAAGGGAGGAAAATTCTCAACATCTGTTAAAAAGTCATTGTTTTCAGCATGCCCGTTCTGGTCAGAATAATTTCTGACCAAAGATGGTCTAGTAGCCGCTCTTGCAAATGTTTTAGGCCTATGTTGATCAAGAAACCCGACCCCCTTTGACGAATGGTTAGTACCATGGCCGTCGCCAACATCGGCTACAGATTTAGCCGCAGAAACCCAATGTCCACCCTTCATAGCTTGATTATTGCTGCCAACAGTTTTATAAGTTTTGTTTGGGACCCCAAAATTAGCAGAAGCTGAATTGTTTTTATAAGAGTCAAGATCCCTTAACAACTTTGTGTGTTTTCTGTTAATATTATCCAAGGAAAACTGTTCCGTTTCCTTGGATACAGATTCAAAAAATTCAAGAAACTTTGCTTCGCCCAAGTTCTGTTTAAAATAAGTCTCCAGATTCATAATCTCCTCTTTAATCAACTCCATTTTAGAGATGTTATTGTCCGACAGCAGTCTTAGGAACCTAAGACCTGCGTCGTTGAAAAAACCAGTTAGAACAGTAAAAAAGGCATCACCTACTTGTACCCCACACTCACTGATTTGTCCATCTTTCAAAAAATTTTTATTTTCAGTTCTTGAAGTTGGTTATAAGGACATGAGGGACGGTGATTTTAAAAATTATCTGCTGCAGAGGGAGGTACACTGGCAAATAAAATTAAAATCAGATAATGATCCTGGCCTTAACGAAACAATTAATATTAAATGTTTTTTAAAACAGCGTAGGTTGGATATTAACAAAACTGGTAATTTTATTTATTCTCATTTTAATTAAATAAACCTTTATAGGTTTATTAAATGGTTTGGTTGGCTATTATTATCATTGTTTTTAACAAATTAAGTTTAATTAAGGTATTCACAATTGTTTAATTAATCATGTGATTTTTTGGTATTTAAATGAAGAGCTTGGCACTTGTTTTTTATTCTGATGAAGTTTTGTACGAAAGCGGATAATAAATAAGTATACGCTATTGCTGTGTTATTTTGTCGCCTCTCACTTGCTTTACCTGGATTTTTGTTTATTTGGCTATTTCGTTTGATTCTAATACACTTAGCCCTGTAGTTGACAAATATGACTGCTGTAACTAGCATAATGCAAGTGACATGTGATTGTTCCACTTGTGTTGTTCCGGTATGTATTTAGGTGGGATTCAGCAACTCTTGCACTATATTATTCCCATAGTTCTCACATAACAAATGATGTGGGTCTGGTGTGTTTATTTGCACGTGTATGCATTGTACCCATTACTGTATTGCTTATTGCCATCTTATCCATGTTCAATAGCATGACAAGTCCTTGTTTATGTGATTTATGTGCCATTGTGTGTCATGCTGTTACACTGGCACAATAACCTTGTGTGTGGCATGTAGTGGCAAATTTTGTGGCATGTTGCTTGACATTACTGTGACTGGTATATATATATATATATATATATATATATATATATATATATATATATATATATGTAGATAGATATAGATATCAACATGTATCCTTCACAGAATACACTGAAGTTCACTGGTCCATTATTGAATATATGTAGGTGATACTTTCTTAGTATCATTCATGTCTCACTTGTTTGTCTGTATCTTGCATTTCTCATTAGCCAGTCTTTTTAATAATACTTTATATTATGATATACATCCATGTCAGTGTGTATGCATTTGCTTTACATATGCATTGCTTTACATGATGTACATGAGCAGGACCATATTATGATTGGCACACAACCACCTTTGTAATATGTGACTGCTTCCAGTTTTCTATGATGAATTTTTGTTGCTAGGACTGACCTTTGATCAATCCTACACATGTACGATACTATTAACATCATGAATGGTGATAGTGGCACCTGTTCTGTTATGTTTGCATTACCTTGTGCCACCATGTTGGGTATCATATGCATGCATGGCATATGCACACAAGGGGGTGGCAATTGATTTGATTCCATCATTGTTTATGTTGTACTGATGTGCTGAACCTTTCCCAGGGATTTGTATGATTCCTGGCTATGTACAGGATGGCATTCCTTATCTGTCATTAATCATATCTGTATCACCGTTTACATTATATTCTATGTCATTGGTGTATGAACGACTGATGACATTTCCTTCTGATTGGATCATGTTATCCCACTGCATATCACACATATACATTGCATACTTTGCAACCTTTCTGTGATGCCTCTGACACGGCATATGTCTTTGACATATCAGTCCCATTTCAACTGTATTTGTGTTGTATGAACTCATTTATGCCTTACTACAGTACTGGTGTTCTTCAGCTATCAGTCTTACACATTGTGGCATGACTGTCAAATAGTTTGCACCATCTCAGCAGTAACGTGTGCATCGGCACATACGTATATTTATATTTCACCATGGCGTGTATGTGTTTGTACTTTTGTCCATTTTCTTTGACTTGTGTTATATGGTCTATATGTGTACTCTCCCTGCACCTTACCTCTCCTTTAATTGTATTTCCATCCTTTATCTGTCATGTCTTGTGATATTTGTTATATGTTCATACCTGCTTTTTTATCCTCCACATCTTTCTGTGACTTTTCTACTCCAATGGGGTTTTTCCTGCTAAAAACTACTGTCCATGCCTCTCCCTCTCACCTCTCAATCATATCATACCTCTTCTTCATTCTCACCCCAAATCTGCCTTTCTATCACCCTATTTCTTTTGGTGTGTGCATTACATGTGTTCCCCCATATGTATGCTATACCCATCAATAGCTATTGTTAGCTGTGGCCATGATTGCTATATGCTTTACTTAATTACTTTTTTTATTTAAAATTCTACAGATTATATCAAATTGTGCAAATTGTGATGGGTGCATTTATATATGCCCATCTATGAATTATCACAATATCCGTAACTGCTTGCAGTATTTGTCACTTTATAGACAGATTGATGCACATTTCTAGTCCAATAATAAGTGATACTGAGCTTGTAGAATTTCCGTAGGCATGCATTAGTAATGCATGTATATCTATATTTTATATATATATATATATATATATATATATATATATATATATGGGTCTACTTCTTTTGACCTAACTTTCATTTGCCTGACCCCATTTGACTGAAATTTCATTTGCCTGACACTTCATTTGCCTGACACTTCATTTGACCGACAAGTATTATTAGCAAGAAAATGGAATATGCCCCCTTCCCCACTGCAATGCGACCCTGGAGTTAGAATATATAGTTAGGGGGGTGTGGGGGGCACAGCCCCCCACAACGGGGGGGTGTGGGGGTTGAAGCCCCCCACTTCATTTCATATAATATTGTTAACTTTTGATGTAATATTGCTTAGTAACAGAAAAGTAATATATGGGTCTACTTCTTTTGACCTAACTTTCATTTGCCTGACACTCATTTGCCTGAGACCAAATGACTGAAATTTCATTGGCCTGACACTTCATTTGCCTGACACTTCATTTGCCCGACAAGTATTATTAGCAAGAAAATGGAATATGCCCCCTTCCCCACTGCAGTGCGACCCTGGAGTTAGAATATATAGTTGGGGGGGTGGAGGGCACAGCCCCCCACAACGGGGGGTGTGGCAGTCGAAGCCCCCCCCGCTTCATTTCATATAATATTGTTAACTTTTGATGTAATATTGATTAGTAACAGAAAAGTAAGTGGGGGCTTGACCCACACCCCGTTGTAGGGCTGTGCCCTCCACCCCCCCTAACTATATATTCTAACTCAAGGGTCGCACTGCAGTGGGGAAGGGGGCATATTCCATTTTCTTGCTAATAAGACTTGTCGGGCAAATGAAGTGTCAGGCAAATGAAGTGTCAGGCCAATGAAATTTCAGTCATTTGGTCTCAGGCAAATGAGTGTCAGGCAAATGAAAGTTAGGTCAAAAGAAGTAGACCCATATATATATATATATATATATATATATATATATATATATATATATATATATATATATATATACACACACACACGTCTTTCTTTATGAATAATTTTTCTTGGCGTACAGCTTGCCATCATACCTCTCAACTGATTTTCAGATCAGAGGATATCCAGAATTTTGCCTCATATTTTTGGGTTTGTTCCTCAGAAAATTTGCCTTTTTCTGTGAAATTATCATGCATTGAAATCACTACGTTTCAGACTGTATATCCTTCAGAACATATATGCTAACACAAACCTTGTCATTCTAGCACCTTTCTACATTTGTAAGAGCAATACTTAAAAGCTATACCTAGTTTGGGGCCTTTATTCCATCATTATTTTTGAATTTGTCCAGATTTTTTGCACTATGAGGTTGACAGATGTGTTTGCCATGACTTTCAGGTTATGCTGACATTGCTGATTATGTCTGCTTTGTGCTGACTTATTTTCAGTAAACTGAGACATATTTGCATATTCATTGGTTAGCTGCAATTTTTGCGTGGAACTCTATGCACTCCTCCAGATTCCACAATCTTTATGGAATCCAAACACATATATTGAAATAAGATACGTCTTTTGTGAAAGTCACTACAAGGTAATATAGATTTTTTTTTTCTGTAAATGTGTGTAATTATTTCTGTAGCTGTTTATGTAACAGTAAATTACTTGCAGAGGTGCAGACAAAATGTGTGGTGCTTGTTTTGACTATTTTTCCTTTTATTTATTTGAATTATTCCATTTATCTTGTGTAATAGCCAATAAATTACAACAGTTGTTGATTTTTGAAATAATATTTATATAATTTTCTGTTATATTATTCAACTCATTTTGTTTTTACACTCACAGGTCATGCAAATGTTATATGGAAATTTAGTTCATAATTCATTTTTTTTATGACAAACTTGATTTAATGAAAATTATCTTTGTCAAAAATTATGCATATGATGGTTTTCATTCTCCAAACTTCTGAATTATCTGTAGTATTAGAAACAGAACAGATAAAACCAATATTTTTTAGTTATTAATATTTAGCAAATAACCAGTGATGCACTGATGAGTGAATTGCTACATATTTTGAAGTTCAACATATGCATCAAATAAAGTCTTTAGCTTATGTACTATCTTTTACATTAATGCCTAATCTTAAAAAAAAAATATGTATATATTATTTTCATTGCAGGACTGTGGTAGAATAGGCAGAGGTGAAAAATAACCATTTCTTTCTCCAAGACAAACAGTGTTCACTGTTCCTTTCACAAACAATGCATTTATGTTGAGTTGTTATTAGGAAGTCAAAGTCCACTTATGGTATTACGCATGCAGCTCTACTAAAAGAAATTAAAGTCAGAAAGCAAGTACCCTTAATTATACAATTAGCTTGTATCTGAATAAATATAATCTATCCATCCATACTCAATCCATTTTCCCATTTTGCACATGGGATCTGGGTGTCACTTCAACAGTGACAATCATCTCAGGCCTAGGTTTACAATGCCTGGCGGCTAGCCCTGCCATGGTAGCTCATCTATTCCACTTGTGAACGGGCGCGCATGCGCATGCACACACACACACACACACACACACACACACACACACACACACACACACACACACACACACACACTCGCACCTAAGGCCAATTTAGTGTGTCCGATACACCTACTGCATGTGTTAGGAATGTGGGAGGAAACTGGAGCACCCAGAGTAAACAAACGTGACTGTAGGGAGGGCATGCTGACTCCACAAAGAAGGCACCACAGTCAATAATCAAACAGGAGAACCTCTTGCTGTGAGGCGACAACACTAACTGCTGCATCACCATGGCCGTTTATCTGAATAAATGTATATCAATGTAATAATCAATGTTATATCATTATATTTATCAGTCATTGGGCATATTTCTTAGTTAAGCATCATTGTGTGATGATTCACAATAAATTTTATGTTTGTTTACTTGATATGTGATTAACTGCAAAATAAAAAAAAATCTAAATCTTCAGTACCTCACACACTTGAAACACTGACTCGCCAAATGTCACACAGCACCCATTAATAATTCCTTTTAAAAAAGGGTTAAGCCCCTTACCTCACAAAAGTGGGAGCAAGCATCATCACTGACTTCTATGCATACTTATTCAGAGGTTTTACAAACTAGGAAAAAAGGAAAAGTTTGAGAACCAAATTAAAGCTCATCTTCTTCTTCGTCTTCTCTAAGATTTGTTAAGCAGAACTAAAACACAACATCTGTGAGCCAGCCATTTTTAATCTACTGAAACATTGTCTACAGGACATTGGCAGTCTTTCAGCTGTGATATACTAAGGCTGATGTAAACACTGCATGACCGAATCTAGGTTTCCCACCATGTGACATTGTTTAAATAATTGGCAATGTAGGTTAGAATTTGTTTATTTTAGAGACATACATATATACAATAAAAAGTTTTTAGTGGGATATTAGCTTTGGGATCTAACGATATACTAAAACTGATACAGTCCAGATGGGTTTGCAGTCAAAAGGTCGATGTTGACATGTCCGACAGCTGCCTCTTCGACCATGGCAGGAGCGACAGTCGGAATGTTTGCATTCATGTGTACACCCATTTAGAAGGACGTACACAGGCACAGTATTGCTGTGAATGGGGGGATTTAGAAACCACGACCAACAGAATTTGTTGACCTAGTTGCGTTGACCATACAAACTACTTATGTATGAGTCGACATTATTTTTTGTGGAAATCACTGTTCACGTGTGATTTTCGCGCGTTTGACAGTAAACCGTTCAGATCATAGTTTTATATATTTTTTCTCTCTCTCTCATAACTTTTATTTTGTCAACTAAAATGATTCAGCTTGTAGTTCATTTGTTTATTAGGAAGGTGTTTGTCCTCTTTTCAGCTACAAGGCAAAATACAAGTTAACAAATAGACCCAAGTACATGGCAAAGCAGCTAAAGAACAGATAGAACAGCATGCACAGAAATTGTAAGTATTCCATACGCACTTCAAAAAAAAATGTAAATTATAAAAAAAAAATCAGTTGAGTCAAGTATAGTACTTTGTAAAAAGTAGTATAAGTGCATGCCAAATAAATATTTAAAGCTGAAGGATTTCAAAGAGATGATGTAAAACTTACAGTATTGATAGAAAGTGATCATAAGTCTCGACTCTAAAGTATACAGATTTAAAATCTTCTGTTAGATGTACTTTTATTATTTTTTTATTTAATAGTAATAGTGTTTATGTTCATAGGTGTGTACTAGGCTAATGTCCCTGGAGCCTTTACAAACCTAGCCCATAGAAGTGCCCTAGTATCGTTCCACCCGACGTTATTTCCCAGTGCTTCTATCAAGTAGAGCCACTGGAGTGATCCCCGGGGTGAACTTTCTATTTCCCTTCCACTCATCAAGATTTCTCTTGAAGAGGGCCAATGAGGTGTTCTACTTGACATGTATGCAATGTCTATTGCAGAGCATGGGCAGTCTCTGGGTTATGGACCTGTCCCTCCAGCATGTTCTGCTGATTGTGGTAATGAGGTTGAGGTCCCTGGAGCATGTGGTGCAGAGGGATTGGGATTTCTTTAGATGTAGCATTTCTAACAGAGCTGGGTCAGACATGGCTTTGTAAGTCAAGCAGAGATCACCACTTTGTAGATGATATGAGACAGAGAATAGATGGATTTTTTTGAGTCAGTCCATGTAGGACATGTGTTTAAGACTAGGATCCTCTTTGTGAGGTACTTTTGTGGCTTTTCCAGCTGTTACATGTGTCTAGTGAGGTACATGCCAAATGGAGCATTACACTTGATGACTGGCCTAATGAGGGAAGAGTAGAGAAAAAGGTGATGACCTCTTTCTTTCTGGATGCAAAACTGGTAATGAGATGTGCCACATCGAAGGAGTTTTTGACCACAGTTGCAATGTGGTGGTCGGAGGAGAGGTTGCTGTCAACCTGTGTCCCCAGAGTTCTTGTAATGCCTTCAGTGTTTAGTGGGCTCCCATCAATGTGGTAATTAGTGGGAACTGAGTTTTTCCTAAAGGGATGATGATGCATTTTTGGCATTAAACTTAAGGCCATAGTTTCGGCACCAGTCATTGTTCTCAGTGAGGCCTTTCTGTAGGATGTCTACATCACTTGCGGAGTTAATAATGGCTCCCAGCTTGCAGTCATCTGTGAACTTGGCCAGCCAGAGCCCCTCCGTGTTGGCCTGGATTTCTGAGAAGTAGAAACCAAACAGGAGAGGACCCAGGACTGATCCCTGTGGGACTCCATCCATGATTGGTACTGGACCACTACGATTCAGGTCATAGCCTGCTATAGGTAACCAACCATGTGCCAAGACTCACACTCCATGTACCTAAGCATCCTGGAGAATATTAGAGTCTAACCTAACATTCTCATACTAGGTGACTTCAACTACCCCTCCATTAACTGGGAACCCTACTCATGTACCAATACACTTGCCTAATGTGTCATGGAATTCATTAATTACAGTGCCCTGCACCAGCTCATTCTTACCACCACTAGAGGTAGCAACATCCTTGACCTGGTCATTGTTAACATGGGTGACCTTTGCTCTACACCAATAGTCAACTCCTCCCTGGTTAGATCCGGGCACAAACTTATCAACTTGGAAATCCACATCCCTCTCCGCTCACCCCCCCCCCCACCCCCATGGAAAGGTAACCACCATGAAACACTTCTCCAAAGCTAACTTAGGGCTTCTAAAAACAGAGGAGGCTAACGTCACAGCACCCATGCAAATGGGGAATAGTTGCATGACCACTGAATCACATATCAGTGTACTGTATGAACACGTACACAAATGTATGGATCTCACCATACCCAATAGAACCAAGATGATCTCCTCCAAAACAAGGAAGCCAATCTTGTGGTCCCCTGCCATAAACAAATTCAACAACAGAAGGAGGAAATGGATGCGGAATAAGGTGAAGTCCAAGACTTGAAAAACTCCCTTATCAGCCTCAACAAAAAGTTGAAATCCCTCATCAAATCCTCTAAAGATAGCTATGAAAACAGAATTGCAGCAGATAGCAAGGCCACAAGGCCTTCTGTAGTTATGTAAAGAATCCCCAGTGCAATACCCTGAATTGCTCTGAGCTACTGCACAATGGTACCTCCTATACTGAGCAAACAGATATTGCCAATATAAACCAATAAAAATCACGACAAACTAGTTAAAACAAAGTGCGAACTGAAAAACCAATGAGAGCAGTAGAAACCAGATTTAATTTAGCGATAAAACAAATGAATAACACGCTTTCGGTAAAGACTGTGCTTCACCTTCATCAGAATACAAAATACAAAATAAAAGGTCACACATCTTTTAAAAATATCGCCAGAAAGCAATTAGAAACGTCACTTCCGAAGAAGGCGTGTTAAGTACCTGGCGTGCACAAAACAAAAGTATAAATATTTTATATAATAAAGGAACACTTGCTAAAACATGTCCAAAAGTCAATAACTCCTTTTCAAATGTGTAAAATTAATAAAATGGACAAATCTTCAAGAGCACAAGGCTATTAAATAGCCCAACATATTGACAACTTACTAAATCCAGCAGCAAAGACATTCAATAACAGTTTAAATAAACCCCATTGTCGGAAAACTAGGAAAAGCCTTTAAGTAAGTTATTAACACTGTTTCTCTTAGAAGAGTCTTTTGTCTTATTTGTGTGCAGGGAGTTTGATGTATTACCATCATCAAAAAAATTAATTTAATCCATCGAGGATGCTTACCATCTATTTTCCATCTATATCTAGAAATTCAATATAATTTGTTAAATAATAAATGTTAAATTAATATTTAAAGTTTAAATTCAAGTATGTCACGTGTATTAAATATTTTTATATTTTAAATCCGTGACATGCTTGTAAAAAATGTATATGTATTTATTGATGAAATAATAAAAAATTGATAAATATTAATAAGTATTAATAAATAATTAGTTGGTGCATTTAAGTTGTTAAGTAAATTAATTTGTATTTCTAAACATATAAATAATAAAATTTTAAATGCTATGATGTTCTTGTTATGTTAAATGAAGTGTGTATATCTCTTATTGTCTTTTAAGGGCTAGCAATTTAAGAATACATTTGATAGATATATGTTCATTAAGACCAGGGTATGCACTTGTGGTGGTCCTAATTTGCCACATTAACTCATCTATCTCCAAAGTTAACTGCCATGGGCCACCTCTTGGGTCATTTGTTTTTTGGTGTAAAATGACAAATTTAAAATTGTGGTTAGGGTGCTCAAGTATGTGCTTTGCTAAAGCATTATTGATGTCCTTTTTACCAATAGCGTACTTATGCTCGTAAATTCTTTGCTTGATTTTTCTCTCAGTTTTGCCTATATAGAAGGCCTTGCATTGTTCGCATAGTGCTGCGTAAACCACTCCTTTACACTCACAGTTATATCTTTTATTTATTTTGTATACCTTGTCATTAATGACTACTTCTTTTGTTACTAAAATTGATGTGCATTGTGGGCATGCACCGCATTTGTACATGCCATTTGACAAGATATTGCCAATATACTGGACAACAGATTCAATGCCAACTTTACCCCTCTCCCCGCACAAAGGACCAATCACAATACTAGTAGACTGCCAGGAACCCGGTATTACTGCTGCACAGGTTAAAACAGCACTATCCAAAGCCAAGAATACAGCTTCAATGGGACCTGGCAATATCCCTGGCTGTGTTCTACATGAACTACAGAGTGAACTGGCACCACACCTGTGTGCCCTGCTCAATCACAGCCTCACCTCAGGCTTTGTCCCTACCAAATGGCACACTGCTACAGTCATCCCTCTCCACAAGGGAGGAGCAACTACAGGTCCTGGGAACTATTGCCCTATTAGCCTGATGAGTCTGATATGCAAAGCTATGGAACACATCATCATGGACCTAATAAACATGTGACATAGAGAATCTCCAAACTCTGGATCCCACACAGTTTGGTTTTGTGAAGGGTAGATCATGCCTGCTCAACCTGGTCAACTTCTCTGACTCAGTCACCAGAGCTATGGATGAAGACAAGGTGGTTCATACAGCCTACTTTGATCTGGCCAAGGCCTTTGATACCATTCCCCACTCAGGAATCAAAGAACAACTCACTAAGCTAGGCATCAATCCCTATATCATTAGGTGGGTTGCAAACTGGCTCACAGATAGAACCCACAGTGTGAAAGTGGCTGACTTCAAGTCAGACTGCTGACCAGTCACAAGTGGAGTCCCACAGGGTTTTGTCCTGGGTCCTCTCCTGTTTGGTATGTACTTCTCTGAAGTCCAGGCCAACACGAAGGGACTCTGGCTCACAAACTATACAGACAATTGCAAGTTGGGAGCTATTATTAACTCCCCAAGTGATGTTGTCATCCTACAGAAAGGCCTCACTGAGACCAACAACTGGTTTCAGAACCATGGCCTTAAGCTCAATTGTGTCGTCATCCCCTTTGGGAAAAAACTGGTTCCCATGAATTACCACATCAATGGTTGTCCACTGAACACAGAAGGTGTTATAAGAGATCTGGGAAAACAGGCTGACAGCAAACTCTCTTTTGACCACCACATTGCCACTGTGGTCAGAAAGTCCTTTTACATGGCACATCTCATTACTAAGGGTTTTGCATACAGGAAGAAAGAGGTCATTGTCTTGATCTACACTTCACTCATTAGGCCAAACATAGAGTACAATGCCCCATTTGGCATGTACCTCACTAGACACCTGTAACAACTGGAGAGGCCATAAAAGTACCTCATAAAGAGGATCCTAGGCCTTAAACACTTGTCCCATATGGACAGACTCAAAAAACTCGAACTATCCTCTGTCTCATATCGCCTACTTAGAGGCAATCTCTGCTTCACTTATAAAGCCATGTCTGACCCAGCTGTGTTAGAAATGCTACATGTAAAGAATTTAGTTTAAGTGTGTTGGACAAGAGTTTTAGGATCAGAGACAATGAATAAGATTTAGGTTAAGTTTGGGCACTATGTGATAGTTTTAGGCTTAAAGCTGGGGTCCTGGGAGGGTTATGCAGTTTAAAACAGCTGGGTTTGTTTGAGGACTATGGCATTTGCTAAAATCAGACTAAAGGGAATTAGAGTACTTGCTGTTTAGATCAAGTGACAGTGAGTGACTGAGTTATGACTTAACAACAGGCAAGCACTTGTAGTAAATCCTGCTACAGAGTTACAGTGTACATGGTGGCATCATGCTGTTCAATCTTGGTCGAGAAACAAGACTGTTCCCTGAATGCTTTATGTGAGATGAAAGAAATGTATGCCTCACTGCCTGTAATAACATTAATTTCCCCAAGCACATTGTTATTGTTCTGTGTTATCTTAGGATCCCAGATACTTGTACTAATGTCAATATTCAGTGCAATGAGGGACGAACTGGGCCACAATGCTTCTGCATTGTACATTGCATATCCCATACATTTACCTAGGGCAGAGGCTGACACACATGCACATCTAAAAACAAACCAAAGAAAAGAAGGTCATGACTAAAAAAGAACTGTTTATTACGGATAGTTACACATGCACATCTGTTTCTGATGCTCACATCTGTTGATGTGCACCCTCATTTCCCCAGTCATTGTTAGTACTCCAAGCATTTAGTACTGCAAGTGCTATACCTGTCTGGCAGTGACTTTTATCATGGTTGTGCTTTTAATGAGAAAGACATATTAAACTATTAATCCTGAGACATATTAAGTTTTTTATACATTTTTATTTTGGTGTTTTTAACAATGCAGCAATAATATTGGTAAGCAATCATAGAAGCATTCACTATATTCGATACATAAAATAAATTTAAAAAGTAGATATTTAAAGTCAAACAAAACAAATATAAACGTTACTTCTGTTGGCTAGCTATAACATGATGTAAAAGGGAAGAAAACGTGCAAGTGAAGTTATAAACGAGGCTTCTGCCAAAACAACTATGTTGAATCAAAGAATAAAGGAGAAATAGACAGTAATTATACAGAGTCAAAATCCTGAAAAAGAACTCTATGTCTAACTGGCTTCACTGTCATCTAAAGCAATTTCAAACAAATAAGTAATTTAATGGGGTATTACTTTAGTTGAGGATGTTTTAAAGCATTTGTTGCATATTGGTAATTATTTATCTGATGTTATATTGTGCTGTTATATGTCTTGTGTTATTGATTATGTCTATTGATTGTTAATAAAGACTTTGAAAAATAAGTAAATACACACATGCATACATAAATAAATGGGCGGCACAGCTGTGCATTGGATAGTGTTGTCACCTCACAGCAAGAGGTTCTCCGGTTCGATTCTCAGCTGGGGTGCTTCTATGCAGAGTATGCATGTCCTCCCTGTGTTCATGTGGGATTCCTCCAGATGCTCCAGTTTCCTTCCACATTCCAAATACATGCTGTAGATGGATTGGATACTCTAAATTGCCCCTAGGTGTTAGAGTATGTGTGAGTGTGCCCTCACAGGAGGGTTGGTCACCGGGCTAGTGACCCAACCCCATAAAAACTGCAACTGCTATTGAACAACAATGAGCATCTGGAAAGTGTTTGTTGCCCAATGTGCCAATAGGATGAGAGAGAGAGAAATATACATACACAAATAAATAAATAAGTACATAAATAAAATACATAAAGAGAAAGATCTACAGAAGGAAACCAATGTGGTATACTTCCTCATCCATCATGGAAATTGGTTCCACAGAGTTAGGGCCTGGTGAGCAAAAATAGTAATACACCAGTTTTCAACTTGTCCAGCATGGTAAGTTAACTCTAGTTGCTGGGACTTGAATCGAGTATATACGTATAAACCAACATTAAGATGTTCAAGATGATACAAAAATTTAACAGAAATCAATACAAGTTACACATGATAGTGTGATGTAATGGTAAGTTAGTGTACCAGTAAGTATCCTAGCAGAAGAGTTCTATACCAGCTGCAAAGAATTTCATTGTTGAAAAGTCAGGGTATTACTTTTAATAAATAAAAGTTACCCTTACAGAGTACAGAGTATTACCGTTGTCTTCGTGGGAAGAAACAACTTATATATGAGTAGCTTATAGAATAAGCTGCTTGATTATTAGATATGCCCCATAGCTGGAAACATGACAATTGCACAATAAGTGACACAAGGTCCCTAAAGGATAGCCAGTTACTTGGGAGTTTGCCAAAATCGTGAACCTTACTTACAAATTCAAGCTTATTACCACCATGAAAGCTACAGGGAGGAAGCCGGGTGCACAAATCTCTTAAAGTTGCATAAGGTCCCATGGCCTTAGTTTTGGATAAGTTCAGCTTCAGTCTTTTAAACATTAGCAATTGATAGAGCTAACCAACTACAGACCTATAGCTATACTCTCACCCCTGGCCAAAATTATGGAAAAGTGTGTCCACAAACAACTGATGGAACACCTCACCAAAAATAAAATTCTAGCCAACTCCCAACATGGCTTCAGGCCAAATCACAGTACCACATCAGCCCTACTATCCTTTTCTAATACCATCAATAACTTCAGAAACAATAATAAACTATCATCTGCTCTTTTCTTAGACCTCTCCAAGGCCTTTGATATGGTGAACCACATTCAACTCCTCCATACATTAAAAAAAATATCACTCAGCAATTCCACACTGAAATGGTTCCAATCCTACCTGTCCAATAGGCAACAGGCTGTTCTATGGCAGGACAAATTATCCACATGCCTACCTGTTACACTTGGAGTTCCCCAAGGATCTATTCTTGGCCTTCTTCTCTTCACCATCTTTGTTAATGACCTGCCCACAATCACCCCCCATGCCACATGCATTCAGTATGCAGATGATTCGACTATCATCAGCACTGCCTCCAACCTGGCAGACCTCACTGCTTCAACCCAAGACACCTTCAACCTAATAGAAAAATGGTTCTCAAGTCGACAACTAGTTCTCAACCCCAACAAAACAAAACTACTTACTTTCTCACCCACTAACAAGACTCTTTCCCCCCACCTTCTCTATTACATCCTCCAATGGAATCACTATATCACTAGAAGCTCACACAAAGCTATTAGGTGTTACCATTGATAACTCCCTTAAATTTGACACCCATTTCAATCTAACCATCAAAACCGTCAATAAAAAGCTTGGCGCTCTCTATAAAGTAAAACACTTTCTCACTCCTCACACTAAAATTACAATTGCCAGCACACACCTACTATCAAATCTTTTCTATGCCTCCCCCCTCTTTACAAACCTAAACAAGACAACCCTTAACAAACTTGCTTCTTGTTACAATCACATAGCTAGATTTGCCACAAATTCCACCTTTAGAACGCACCACTGCACTAACTTGAAGCAACTAGGGTGGTTAGAGTTTTCCAGCCAACTCCATTTCAACCAACTCAAAACGGCTCACCAGATACTGTATCACCCAGAGAAAACACCAGCTCTGAAAAACATCATTCACCCCTATATTAACCTGCAATCTTTACGCTCCTCCAATAAGAGCTTAGCTCAAACTACCAAAGCCAATAATTCTGCTGGGGATTCTCTATTCTCAAACTTTGTAGGTAAAATGTGGAACTCCCTACCAACCATGCTCACCTCAGTACCTTCACTCCTACAATTCAAAAAAAAGCTTAAACCCCATCTCAATACTCTCTGGCAATGTCCCTGTTCCAAACCTGATTAACCACTATCATTTACCCTTCTCTTACCTCACTATCCTTAACCACTTTTTAACAAGGCACCTCGCCTTTGTAACTGACCTATGTTTTTTTTTTATATGCTGCTGTTATTTTTTTCCCAAGATGTGATGTATCTTTATATTGTATTTCGAACTCAACTATCCTCCTTTTTTGCATTAACAATGTTCATATGTCTATTATGTACCTGGAGCTTTTCTCCCCGGGCCTCCGCTGAAAATGGACATGTATCCAGTCGGACTCTCCCGGTTAACAAATGTAAAATAAAATAAAATAAATAAATAAATAAATAGATGGCTACCAGGTCCTCAGCAGGGGAATACACATTTTTTAAGTCTTGCTGAGGGAAAGAAATCCTAAGGTGGATATGATCAGTATGCAAAACCTCTCTTGCAAATCAGACTCCTCCTTAGTGGGAGCATTAACACTGTATAAAGGAAGTGACCCAGGATAGAGTCCTACGATACTCCGCTGTTTAGAGAAGAAGCGTTAGATGAGTTTAAGCCCGCTGAATCCCTCTTAGTACAAGCAGTGAGGTAAGATGTAATCCACTCCAGAAACACACATGAAAGACCACACGATAGCATGATTCACAGGACTAAATGAAGCAGAACAATCCATCCAGATCAGAACAGCATAGAAGCACTAATCTCTAGACACCATCATTTTGTTTTCTACTCAGATAAGACTAGTACCAGAACAGTGATGAAGGCACATCCCAAATAAAGGTGATCCAATAGTCCATTACTTTTAAGACAGGACTTAAGTTGTGCATAGACAGCTTTGTCCACAATTTGACATAGAAAATGTAGGTTACAGATAGGTCAGAAATTATCAAATGTATTAGTACCCAAGAAAAGTTTGGCTAACAATAGCCTTCTTCAGGCAAGATGGTAAACCCCCAGTGCTCAACAGTGATTGTAAAAGCCAATAGATCATTGGGTCTAGCACCTCCTGGCCATATTGTACCAGACTAGAATGAGATGAATTGTACCAATTCACAGACTGTGTGCCTGAGATCACAGTTAGGTGTTCATCATAACAGAAATACCAAACATGGTCCAAAAGAGAGAACAAAGCTTGACAAAGATTAGAGTACTGTCCATTCCACCTAGAGAAGGAAAGGCAGATATGACAGCAGCAGCCTTGTCAGTGAAAACTTAAGCAGCAGGTTCACATTATTATTTGTTATGGCTAGGTAGGGTGCTACTGAAACAGACTGGGCTGCACAATCTACCCACCATCTAACAAAGCATGACTGGTTGGTTAGCTGCTGTAAATATCATTTTGGAAAGATAAATTGACTTTCTATGAGAGATCACAGATAACATGCCACATAATGTTTGTCCTTATCAAGTCTGCTGCTCCACTAACCCATCAAAGTTTAGTAATGTTTAAGCATGTGCCCCTTTTCTCTCACTGAAGAGTTTTAGTTCTAAACAAGACTCGTATTACTTCTGCAAGATGGGGAGTACAAGAAATGGGATGAGTTTAATGAGAATCAGGCATAAGAACTTATTATATTTACTTAACAAGGCATTAGAAATGCCAGCACCATCCTCAGTGAAGAACAGAATAGATGATGGAAGTCAGACAGCAATAAGGTTAGTTATATTGCTCCACCCCAACCTGCCTGCTAGCCATCAAGTTTGCTACCAACCAGTTGGTGACAGACAGTTACAGGAAACATCTAACAGGTAGCCATTACAGCATTTTAGTTTAGCTCTACCATCCTCTAGGCACGCTAGTAGCATCCAAAATACTTGCATCCACTGAGCCTTGGGATCATACTTCTCAAATTCTTAGCCCAGGAAATCTGGACAAAGCCAAAAATAATGGGGAGACAAAGGCTAAATAAAGAGGGACAGATTTTAAATATTACTCTTATAAACTTAAAAGGGAGACAGAATAAAACATTTTTCATTAGCATGCATTTTCTGAAGGATATGAAGTTCGAAACTGAAATGCTTGTCATTATTTAGTGATACCCCCTCAGTGACTTACCAGAAAAAGCATGGATTTTATGAGGAACAGAGCAACAATATTGGGCAAAAATATGGACCTTCTGTGAAAAACTGGACAGGTGAGAGGTATGCTTGAAATCGATATAAGAGGGTAACTTTACTGGCATCTCTACATTTAACACATCGGGCAGGATTCATGAAGCCTCCGTGTAAGAGTTACAAGTCTTACACGGAGGCTGCAGTTAAACGGAGTGACATCAGCATGTCATGCATATTCATGAGGGCATGCTGACTCACACCCAAGGCTAACACGGTCCGTGTAAGAAAGTTGGGGGCGTGTCCGCAAGGCGAGTCCTGCAAACGGACATGCCCCCAGAAGAGTAACAGTCGCGAAAGTAAACCCCCACGAGAGAGTCCGCGTAAATGTCAACAAACACAGCACAACACATGCCCCCACAGACTATAAACATAAAATGTAAAAATGAACATGTTATATATTTTTTTATAAGTTTTAAAGATGTTTTCCCATAATTGCGCTCGTTTGTGCGGGCGTGCCTGTCGCTTAGCCACAGTTAGCAGTCAGTGGAAAAGCATATAAGATCTAAATATCCAATGTAAGCCAAGAAGCAATAGCGTAGCGGTAGAGATGTCATCTGAAGAGAAAGCAGTCACGGTTCGAGCCCCCACAACATCAATTTTAATTTCCAGTGAAATAAGCACAAAACAATTCCCTGATATATATGCACATATATAAAATTATATTTTATGTAAAATGTAATGAAATGGGCCATGTATTTTGAAGAAATGTGAGATAAAAAAAAAAAAAAACACTCTAACAAGCTGAGTATATCTGCCCGTAGGTGAGCAGTGGTTTAACAGGTGTAAAATGAGTGCCCGGGTTGAGCAGTGTTGTAACATGCTGAAACTGTGTGCCCGTAGCTGAGCTGAGCATAACATGTGTGCTGACAGCCAAATGACGTGTAAACCAGCGTAACCCGTTTGCGCGGAGCTGCGCACCACTCCAACAAGCTAACCAGCGGGCAACGTTGAGCAAGCTGTATCAAAACTGCCTTTACACAGACACACTTCCTCCTAGCTTGTGTAGACAGTCATAAAAAAAAAGCAATGGACAGGCTCGAACTCAGGATACCATGCACCATAGTCAAAGTACTGAACCACTAAGCCATGACAGTTGTGCTAAGCAATGCAGTATTAGCATATATATAGGAATGAATGGAAAGAGAAGCATGACAAAGCAGGATTTGTGAAGCTGATGCATTTCCAAAATGGCCAATCACAGATAAGTGCGGGAAAAACGGCATATATAAGCCCCATAGGTGGGAATACACAGCATAACTAATTGTGGAATCGATTTGCAGTCAGGATGGCAGGTGTAGGAGAGGGTAGTTGCTTCCGAGCACAGAGGTGGGGCATTGAGGAGTCCAAATATATAGTTTGGCTCCTCGTCTATGATCATGAGGCCCATGCAGGGTCAGGTCCTGTGGGGAGCATACAAGGCTGAGGCATGGGACCGGTTGGCACATGATCTCACCAGTGCCACAGGAATGCCAAGGACTGGTGAACAGGTCCATCACCACCATGCAGACCTGAAGAGATGGAAGCAGGACCAACTGAACCGTTGGATCCAGGAGGCCCGGCAAATGCCCAACGCCCCACTACTAAGTTACATGTAATTATTTATGTAAGAAATTAACCTAGCTGATATTATGGAGATGTGTATTCCAATATTACTTCATTTATATCACAGCTGCAGGTGTCCGTTCCATGAATCGTCGAGCCTATGCTGATAGGCTTGTGCGGTTGCACCACCAGGCAGGTTAGTAATTATTTCCCTGTAACTGTTAAAAAATATAAGTATGACAGCTTGCAAAAGAGTGCAGTGTAGTCACTTATTAATAAAAAGTGCAAGGAACAGTGTAAGAGAGATTCTGCTAGTACTGTGTGATTACATAAGTGTGATGCAGCCTGTAATCCAAAAATAAAAATGAAACAAGTCTGAAATAAAGATGTTCCACCTGTAATGTAATAGTACATAACCTGCAGCAGGCTGTAAATTACAGCTACATAAGCTGAGTAAAACACATGTGTGAAATATATCCCTGTTTAAAATCTGAAACATGACACAAGTGAGACTGTTGGAAAGGATTGTTGTAACCAAGTAAAACATGTCAATAAAGCCTAGAATTAAGTACCATCCTGAATTGTAAAAATAAAACAAGTGAAAGTGTGAGAAAGAGGTATGAATCCACCAAGAAAGTTGTAATAACTCCTGAATAAAGTATACTGCAGTCGGTACAGAATGAAATGAATGCGACAGGCACAACGAAAGAGTGAAATGTGTGCAGTAAAGTACTGAAGCTGGAATGTCTGTCCCACAATTTGGATATGTTGATGTACCTTTGCAATATGCAGATAGTATGGTTGTATGAAATACCAAACATCCACAGTTGTCTAGAGCCATATAAATCAAATGTAGCAGGATGCTGTAGCTGAACAGAGCCAGATATGAATGTGTATGAATAAAAATGCAATGTATATTAATGTAGCAGTAACATTCCCATCACCAACACACGTACGTTTACACATAGGAAACTGTAGTCAGACCTGTAGCGTGTATATATCTGCAGCTAGTAGAAATGTACAGCATATGTATAGGTATGTGAAGTTGTTAATTTTTTTTATTTATTTATTTTATTTTACATTTGTTTACCGGGCTAGTCCAGCTGGATATATGTCCATTTTCAGTGGAGGCCCGGGGAGAAAAGCTCCACTACATACTACTAAACAGTGTCAGTTATACATCAATTTACAATAATAGGAAAACAAAAAATATGCAATAAATCTTATAACAAGTTGTATAAACTTTTGAATAGAGTCTAAAAGTAGGATGGTAAAAAAGAAAAGATGAAGAAAAAAAAAATTAAATACTCTGTAAGTGTATATAGAAGAGAAGAGAAGAGAGAGAAAGGTTGTTAAGGAATTAGGTAAAGATGGGGAAAAAAGAGAGCTAACCAGGGTTATGACAAGAACAGAGCCAATGGTTATATAGAAAGAATTTTAGTTTAGTTTTAAAAAGGGAGAGTGAAGTTAGAGATGTAAGGTCTTGTGGTAAGTTGTTCCATATTTTGCCAATTGAGTTGGAGAATATGGCGTCACCTGCTGAATTTTTGGATCGGGATGTTTGGACCAGTATTTTGTTGGTGGGCGTAGGTACTTCTGATTATTATAGGTAATGAGGGTAGAGTATTGGGGTGTTGTCAGGGTGATGTAGGGCATTATGGGCAATAGTGAGTTGATAGTATTGCATGAGATGTGGAAGTTCAAGCCATCCTAGCTTCTTGAGATTTAAACAATGATGAGTTCTATATGGAGAGGCAGTTGCAAATCTGGCAATATTGTTATATGATGTAGTAAGTTTTTTAAGATTATGTTTAGAAAGATTTGTGTATATGGAGGAAGCATATAAGAGGGTTGAGATTAAGTGGGTTCTAGCTATTGTAACTTTGGCTTCAGGGTAAGAAAGATTTGATTCTATAGAGAGCCAAGTTTTCTGTTGGTAGATTTTATTGTAAGATTAATATGATTGTCAAATTTTAATTGATTGTCAATAGTGATACCCAAGAGTTTTGTTGTTTGGTCAGGAGAGATAATGGTCCCATTATCGGATGTAAGTGTAAAATGGATAGAGGAAGACAAGTGGGTGGGTGAAAAGAGCAAGAGTTTGGTTTTCTTGGGGTTAAGGAGAAGACAATGATTAGAGAACCATTGTTCTATGGTTGAGAAGGTTTTTTGTGTGAGAGAGTGAAGTTCTGACTGTGTTGAGGCTGAGCAAATGATGGTGGTGTCGTCTGCATATTGAATGCATGTTGTTTGTGGAGTAGCTAGATGAAGTTCATTAATGAAAATGGAAAACAAGAGAGGACCTAAAATAGAGCCCTGAGGGACTCCTATAGTGGTGGGGAGAAGGTCAGAGAGTTGGTTGTCCCATAGAACTGCTTGTTTGCGGTTGTCTAGGTAAGATGAGAACCAGGATAATGCAGGGTTATCTAGAGAGAAAGATTTTAAACGATGGAAAAGAAGCTGGTGATTGACCATGTCAAAGGCTTTGGACAGGTCTACGAAGAATGCTGAAGAAGGAGTATTATTGTTGCGATTTTTGTTAATTGAGTCAATGAAGGATAGTAAGGCTGTGCTAGTACTATGGTATGGTCGAAACCCATGTTGGCAATTAGCTAGGAGTTTATGGTCGAGTAGGTGATTTAGTAACTGTTTGTGGATACACTTCTCCATAATTTTTGCAAGCGGAGATAGTAATGCTATAGGGCGGTAGTTAGAGTACTCAGTAGAGTCACCTCCTTTAAAAAGAGGGATAATATAAGAGACTTTCCAGACTGATGGAATTGTACTTTCTTCACCCTACCCTATAACCACAAATAATCCATTCCACATGAAATGGGTATGTGTATTCACAATTAACTCCCCTGGACATTTGTCCTGTTGGTTCATAGCTATAGCTATACCTACTTCCTGTACCCGACATTCCACTCTCACCTGAAAAAAAAAAGGGCACTCTGTTCCCACAAAAAAATTATGCCCCATACATAGCTGCCCATTTCGCACACATGTCTGCTGGACATGTAAACTGGAAATTACAATTGGCTGTACAACAAATATTGTTGTCCTCACCCCTCTCTCAGGGGTGGAAGGTTTCAAATTTCACACCAAATTACAAACATATGCACAGCTGTTGCTGATAAAGAAATGGGCAGCTATGGGCCTTTCCTACATCCCTCCTGCAAATCCCGAGCTTGTTTTCCTACTGCCCTACCCCCTTTGTGCCCCCTTTTTCACCACTTTCCTATCTCCCCATTTTCTTTTCGTTCAAAGAAATTAGCGGTGTCTGTAGAGTAAGCACTTTTAAGCAGTAGTAAGCGGGTGTGCGCTTCTGTGCGCTTAGCTAAGCATGTGTGCGTGAAGCTACACAACAGTGTGCATGCGTGAGCTCCGCGCAAACCAGCGCTAACCCGCTTACAGCTGCTTAAAAGTACCATAGTCACTCTGAATGACAAGGCCTGTAGTTTGTTCAGCAGGAAAATAAAATTCCTCTGTCAGTCTCGAACCCAGGACCTTGGAAACACTAGTCTGCATGACTTACCACTAAGCCATGACTGCTATACAAGAACATTGTGCTGAAAGAAATATATCATGAAATAGTAGGAATTAATGTAAAGGGAATATAGCAAGTCTAGTACACAAAGCATGTCATGTATATTTACTATCAAATCTAGTGGATTTGTAAAATATTACTGTGTGAAGAGAAACAGCCATGCTAGTTGATAGCTAGTAGGTTAAAATGTCACAGTAGCATCTGGCAAGCCACACACATACTCAAAGCAGGATAAAGGCTGCCATGGTTGAATAGTTAAGAGCCCAGACATAGCAACTGTGACTGAGTTACAGAGATGTCCCTGATTTGAAAACAAATATCAACTGTGCCCCACTGGCACCCTGTGAAATGTACTAACAGTAGGCAGAAAGGTGTTACAACACATGCAATGGTAAATATGAATTACTGAAAGTATGTACCACTTGCACATCACAAATGGTGTGGTAATACATATGCTCAAAATAACCCACAGCCACAACTGCAGAATATCAGAATATTTCATGGGTGTATCCCACTGATATGTACCATTCCATGAGGCTGATAAAAGATGCACCTGAGAGTATCTGAGGCCTGCTCAGCAGCATGATCAAATACCCTTCTAAGTGTCAAGGCCCACACCATGGCCAGACCACACTGCATGCAGTACCACCCTACCACAACAAACACATAGGGAATTGCTGCTCAAACAGATATAGCAAGCATTACAAGCTGTGAATGTAAATGGAAAATAGGAAAGCCATAGCAACACATTACAGGAAAGACACCTAGCAGGCATACAAGGAGTGAATGTAAAGGTCAAATATTGAAGCCATAGCAACAGAATGCAAGAGCCACTGCTATATACCAGTTACACCACGATTCCCACAGGAAAGCACACACACCCATATACACAGTATTACTAGTTGTAGATGTCAGTTTACATACACACTGAGAAGAGGAAACTGGAAGAAGGAATACTCAGGTTACAGTACAGCATGCATTGCAGTGTCTACAACACAGCCTGAAATATGAGAGACATACCAACCCTTACACTCACAGAACAGTGTCCACAGCATACCAGCATGGTCCCCACCCTGATAATCTGAAAGGGCTAAGCCTACCTAACAAACCTTTTTATAGCACTGTCCTGAAATCACAGTGAGAACTGTAATCACTACACAACAGGCTGCATGCAATTAGTAAATGCTGGCTAACAATTGGTGCAGAGGCCATCACATGGACATGTGCAGGTACCTACAAAAGCATCCTGTACTCCCAGTACACACATGCAATACTTTCACTGCACCCTCTGGAGGTAGAGACAGAGAGAGAGAGAGAGAGAGAGAGAGAGAGAGAGAAATAGAAAGAGAAAGAGAAAGAAAGAGGAAAGAAAGAAAAAAAAATCTAACAACAAAACAAACAAGTTGACAGCAGGCCAACTATCAGAAAGCCACAGCAAACAGCTGTAACAAACACAGGTAATGTAAAGTACTAATATAATAGTCTACATACTGTGAACCCTCCATATGTGTTATTGGTCTGTATCTATGTATATGAAGATGTGCATAGGGCAGGGGGGACACACTGAAGGCTGTACATACATATGTATGTGAAGGTAGCTATGTGCACATATCAATGTAGGTTGTAGTGCAATGTGCAATGTAGGTTGTACAGTAATGGATGTTCATCAGTACGTTAGTGTGTGTATACATATGTGTAAATAAAAAGGATTATATATATATATCTATCATGTGTATACGTATGTATATCGAGATATGTATGTATATATATATATATATATATATATATATATATATATATATATACTATGCATATATGTATACATAGAGAGAGAGGGATGTAGAAATACATAGACATATATAGTTTCATAGTTTAGTACTAGGCTATCTGCCCTGGGGCATTTATAAGCCTAGCCATAGTGATGTGGCTTTCGCCACCCCATGTAATGGTACAAAAGTGTACAGAATAGATTTAGAATACTGTGCCTCTGTCTAGTTGTGACACAGGGAAGACCCCCTTACATAATAGAATTAGTTTAATGTGTCTCTGTCTAGTAGTGACATAGAGATGACCCCTGGGGTAAACCTACGATCTCCCATCCACTCGTCATGATTTCTCTTGAAGAGAGTCAGTGAGGGGCTCTGCCTAACATGAACTGGGATTCTGTTCCAGAGTATGGGAAGCCTCTGAGTTATGAATCTGTACCTCCAGCATGTCCTATTCATATTTGTGCTGAGGTTTAAATCTTTAGCTCTCATGGTTCTGATGGATTTGGATTTTATGAGGTGGAGCATGTCCATCCATTCCTGATTGGACATGGCCTTGTACGTCAGGCACAGATCACCTCTACATAGGCGGTATGTTACTGAATAGAGCTGGAGCTTCTTTAGTCTGGCAGCATATGACATATGTTGGAGACCCTTGATCCTCTTGGTGAGGTACTTTTGGGGTCTCTCTAGCTGTTGCAAGTGCAGGGTGAGGTACATACCAAATGGGACATTGTACTCAATCATGGGCCTGATAAGGGAGGAGTATAGGGGTACAATGACCTCCTTTGATCTGGATGTGAATCCCTTCATGATAAGGTGGGCAAGGTAGAAAGTCTTTCTAACCACTTTGGCAATGTGGGTGTCAAATGAGAGGTCACTATTGACTTGGGTCTCCAGGTCTCTGATTACTTTTTCCATACTCAGTGGGTTACTGTCTATGTGATAATTTGTGGGTACTTTGTTCTTCCCAAAGGGGATGACTATACATTTTTTGGCATCTAGTTTAAGGCCATGACTCCGGCACCAGTTGTCCGTTTCAGTGAGGCCTTTCTGTAGGATGTATGTGTCAGCTAGTGTATCGACTATGGCGCCTAGTTTGCAGTCATCTGCGAACTTTGTCAGCCACAACCCTCCCATGTTTGCTTTTACATCTGAGAAATAAATGCCGAACAAGAGGGGTCCCAGGACAGAGCCCTATGGGACACCACTTGTGACTGGCTTTGAGTCTGACATGGCTCCAGCGACTTTGACTTTATGGGTTCTATCCTTTAGCCAGTTTGCAACCCATCTTGTGACATATGGATTTACATTTCAGCTGTTGAGCTTGTCTATGATGCCAGGGTGGGGTGTTGTGTCGAAAGCTTTAGCCAAGTCCAGGTAGGCTGTATGGACTGCTTTGCCCTCATCAATGGCTCTACTGACTGCTTTGAAAAAGTCAACCAGGTTCAAAAGGCAGGATCTGCCCTTTACAAAGCCGAACTGGGTGGGATCAAGTGTCTGTAAGTCCCCAATGTCTCTGTTTATGAGTTCCATAATGATTCTTTCCATAGCTTTGCAGACCAGGCTGGTTAAGCTTATGGGGCGGTAGTTACCAGGGTCTGTAGAGGTGCCTCCTTTATGGAGTGGGACTACTGTTGCTGTATGCCAGTGTTCAGGTACATATCCTGTAGTAAGGCTATGGTTAAATAGCATTTTTATGTGCAGGTTTAGCTCCTCTTGGAGTTCACGTAGCATGCAACCCGGGATACCGTCATGTCCCATTGATGCTGTGATTTTAGCTTTGCTGAGGGCGGTTCTCACCTGGACATCTGAGATGACAGGGAGGTTACATTCAGCTGGGATAAGTATTTCTTCTTTTGGGGGTGAGGGAGGGGAGAAATTTGCACTGAACCTGTCTGCCAGAATGTTGGCAATATCTGTGGGTTCAGTGTATTTTTTGTCATTGTGAACTAACTCTGACCATATCTGAGGGTTTCCGTCCAGGTTTCTAACATAGCAGAAGAAGGCCTTGTGGTTATCTTTAGTGTCCATAGCAATTTTCCTCTCAAAGGTGGCCTTGGATGTTTATATGAGAGAACGTAGCTTTCTACTAGTGCTGATCAGAGATGCCTTCTCTTTATGGAATTTTGCTCTGTCGTGCAGTAGCTGCCTTCCTTTGTTATACTATTTGTTTATGGTTGGGGTCCACCAGACAGGACGCCTGCCCTTGGTGGAGAGGGTCTTGGTTTTAGTTGGGATGGCATGAACCATGCATTCTTGGAGATGTCCGTAGAAAGCATTTGTGAAGGATTCTGCATTGTGGGATGTGGTTTCCACTGGCCCAGTGGGCTTAAAGGATACCATCTCAGTTTTAAGAAGTGTAAAGTCAGCTTTTGAGAAGTTTTTCACTGTAGTCTTTTGTGTTGGGGGTGGAGGTGGGATATGTATATCTAGGGTGATTAGTTTGTGGTCAGATCTCACTAGTGAGGGGTATACTTCTGGAGTGGAGCACATTTTCCCAATGACTGTGATGATCAGGTCTAGCATATTATCTCCCCTTGTGGGAGAGGTGACTAGCTGTTCCATTGCATTTGAATTTATGAATTCCAGGAACCTTTGGGCTAGGGTGTTTGGGCTAGAATAATGCACCCAGTCTATGTTAGGGTAGTTGAAGTCTCCCAATATGATGGTGTTTGGTGAGACATTCATATCCTCCAATGTCTTCAGGAAGGCTGAATGGGGTTCCTGAGATTGGGAGGGTGGTCTGTAACATGCTAGCAGTTTTGCCTACGGTTAGTTGCACCTGGATGGTCTCTGATGCTTCATGTGTTGCCACTAACCTGGAGGTGTGGGTGTCCTTGATGTATATGGACACTCCCCCTCCCTTTTTGGTTTGGCCCGAGTTTTGGGGCCGAAAAGCATGATACGAGGTATAGCCTGGTAGTGCTGGGGTGCTCTCAGGAGCCTTGAACCAGGTTTCAGTTACTGCACAGACATTGAGATTGATAGAATACGTACGTACAGATATATGTAATACACACATGCATAAATAGATATATGCAGATATATATACATATACATTCAGATCTGACTGTCTACTGATATGTCTGTATATGACTATCTCTCTCTCTCTCTGTCCCACCCCTTCTCACTCTCTCTCTCCCTCTGTCTCTCTCTCTCTCTCTCTCCCCCTCTCTCCCCATATCTATATCTATATCTATATATATAATATATATATATATATATATATATATATATATATATATATATATATATATATATATATATATAGATATATATATATATATATATATATATATATATATATATATATATATATATATATATATATATATATATATATATATATGTATATATATATATATATATATATATATATATATATATATACATATATATATATATATATATATATATATATATATATATATATACATATACTGAGCGAGGCACATGTGTGCAGATGTATTGCAACAGGTGCCTGGTGACAAAGGCATGGAGTGAACACCAGTGTGGATACTGGAGTACCATACCCCATTCCAAAACACTGACACCAGTAACCATCACATATGTGCATGCCTGCCCACCACTGCATGTGTCAGGGGGGAACAGGGGCAACAAGTGTACAATAGGCTCCCCATTGATATACACAGTGGCACACTAGTCCTGTAATACCTGTACATGGTATGTGTTAGTGGACATGGTGTGTCAGCTATGGACATGTAGGTCACTGTACCCCTCTACAGCCCACAATGTCCTACACGGTATGTACCTCCCATGGCAGCTACAGATATGGAGAAGGACACAGTCATACGTAAGTAACTGTGTCAATGCACTCAAACACATTACCTATGCAGAGTGACTGACAAGACCACAGAGTGCACCCAGACTACCTACATAGAGGTTACCACTGCTGGATATACATAGTTAAGTCACACCCATGACAGTTGTCCAACAACCATGGTAACAACTCACAACATCCACATCCCAAATTACCTATGTCTGTCGTCCTTGTCACCGCAGTAAAGAGCACATGGTGGAGGTACAGGTCCCTACCCACAGATAAGACATACCCTGGAGTAAACCACACAGCATTAAGAAGCAAGGCTCCCCATGAGTAGATGTCAGACATACCCCTGCTGAATGTTATGCAAATAGGTAATATGCCATATGAGTCACCCTGTGTAACTGTTTGACTGGAGCAGGTGCAATCACATCACATGTGTCACAAGGGGCAGGGTAGCATAACAGTATGCTGCTGTAGGCCCAGGGCCAATAGCATACTACCTACCTAAGACACAATGCACACCCACGAACCCATTGCATACCAAATATGTGAGGTGGAATGAGTGTGCCAGTGACTGGGTGCATGTTATATACTGGTGTGATTGCTCATAATGACTGTCTGTCTGTCATGGTAGTGTGCATCCTTGGTGTGAGGTCTGAGACAGATGTGTGAGGTATTGTGATCCAAACATACTACATTGCCATATGTTGTGCTGTGTTACCCTGTATGTGACTGTGGTGTAGGTAGGGTTATGGCAAGTAAGAGTAGTGTGCATTACCAGTGAAATATGTAACGTGCATTGCATGCAGTGCATGGGTTGATAAAGTTCCCCATACAGTACCTTGATACAAACCCCCAGTGTGAGGTTGTGCATTGGACCTGAACCAGTGTGCTGACTGCTGGAGTATACTAGTCTGTCATATGGAGTGTGGCAGGTACTGTTGCACAGTTGTCGGCTGAGCACTTATATCTGGTCATTTACATGTGTATCCCCCAATAGACAGACAGATGCTATATATGGGGGTTAAGGTATATCACTACAGTCGAGTATTATGTGTGCCATATTTTGCTGACATATATTGCTGACATATTTTTCTTTTCCTTTTCAGGGCTATGGTTCACCAGCGAAACCCTGTATACTCCACTGCAGAGGATGAGGAGATACACCAGAGCCTGGTGCGGGATTTCGCAATACTCTTTTCCCGCACCAGCCAGAACCAGCAGGAGAGGGCTGTACTGTGGCAAGACTTGGTCCGTCGGGTAAATGACATAGGCACACATAACCGGACATATGAGCAGGTACGCCATCACTGCAGTGATTTAATTAGAAATGTCCGTCAGCGTGCGTCGGATATCCACAGGCAACAGCTTGCCACAGGTGGTGGGGTGGCTATACATCCCCCCTCACCAGACTGGAGGGACTACTCCTAAGTGTTGTGGCTCCAGCCCAACAGCAACAACAGCAGCAGCATACATGCATAATGATGGAGGCTGGAGCCACCCAGCAGCAGGTAACATGCCATATGTACAGTTGACTGTTCTGTACACTGTTAGTTTATGCATGTGTGAGGTGTGCCCTCGGTTTGTAGCTGTTATCTTGGTAATTATTGTACAAGAGTGATATTCTCAATATCAGCAGTAGACCTGTGGAAGCCAACTGTTGTACTACTGAACTGTATCATACTCACAGTATCAATGGCACAGTTGTGCCCACTGACAATAAATGTCTCAGTTCTGCAGGTCCCTCTGGTGTAACAGCAAGGCAGCCTATCCATGCTGGTGAGTGTGTAATAACAATACCTTCAATACTCTTGATACTAATAGTAATAATAGGCTGAAGCAGTAGTGCTATGTGTTTGATTGCAGGTGTGTTTGTGTCTGTGTGGTGATATCTCATATACTGAGGAGTGTGCATGTTTGCATGTGCACCTGTGTGCATGTGTGCATGTGAGCATGTGAGCATGTGTGCATGTGTGCATGTGCACCTGTGTGCATGTGTGCATGTGTGCATGTGTGCATGTGTGCATGTGTGCATGTGCATGTGTGCATGTGCGCATGCGTGCATGTGTGCATGTGTGCATGTGTGCATGTGTGCATGTGCGTATGTGCGCATGTGTGCATGTGTGCATGTGTGCATGTGTGTATCAGTGGTGACATTGTGTACACATTGTAAACTGTGTTTCCTGTCTTACTCCCACAGGTTCTGGTGCTGCTCTGGTGTTGTGCAGCAGGGAACCTTAATCAGCTGCCGTGGATAATGATAATGATGATACTTGTGTAATGGTACATGGAGGTGTGCCAGGGTCCGTCGTTGGTCAGCCAATTGACAGTACACAGCTGTCGACCCCATCAATGCTCACAGTCATCCTGCCAATATATCCTTTGTCACCAATGTCCCTAGGTGATGGACAGGATACAGTGGGCATTGACCAGGGCAATGTGGTATCGGTGGCACATACATCCCCACACAGCAGCCATGGCCAGGGTGCTGACATGGTACCACACAGGCAGATGTCCAGGGGTTCTCGTGGGAGCATCTGTGGGCGTACCGCCCCTGTCAGACATGCCCACAGAGATCTTTCAACCTCAGCTATGTTTCAGGCTGTAATGCAGGCACAGTCACGTATGGAATGGTACACCAGACAGGGTCTGAGGGAGCTGACAGCATGTCGCACAGCTATGAATGACAGTATGTGTGATGTTGCAGCTGCCATCCGTAATTTCACTGAGGTCATTGACAGACGTTGGGGGGACACATTAGATCTGTTCCACAACTACATATCTACGAGCCAGGGCAATAGTGGACGGTTGAGGCATTGATGTGGGCGTATGCCAGCAACAGCAGCAGCTGGCAGCTGTCATGGATGACAACAGGCCCGTGGCCACTCCCATAGTGCCAGCAGTAGCCCCAGCAATGCTAGGTCTGTGCTGTCATAAGACTGCCCCAGGAGACCACGTGCACGTGGCTCTGGACAGTCCCAACAGGGACCTGTCTCCAGTCACCAACCACCTGCTTCTGATGACAGTAGCCAGTCTGGCTTAGTACCTGATACGGTCCGTTGCACCCCTGCCAGGCAGAGGTACCGTGTCCATGGCCAGAGACAGTGATCTGTATGACCTGGCAGGTACAGTCTGTGGCTGTCCACAAACACCTGTATATGGCAGCCATGAGGTGGAACTGTGTGCATGCATATACACATGCAAATTGATAACACCTAGGGCTACCGCATACACGCACACACTGCATCAACATTGCCCCATCTTGTACTGCTGTCCCTCACCAACACACACACACAGACATGTCAATTGGTTGTATCAGTGGCAGACTCAGGCATACCAAGTACATACCCTGTTCATATGATGAAACTGTGCCACCTCCTGCAATCTGTAACATTGGTGCAGGAACAGGTTAACATGGTGCTGATGCACAGGGTGACTACATAGAAGTGTAGTAATAGTATCATGTTGTCAACAGTACAGTGTAATGATATCATTGTGGGTATATCCCAGCATGCCTGATGCAGTTACAGTATGAATGTCATTGTATTGTTTTGTACACCCATAGTAATTACCATAGTGTAATGTCTGCACATCTTTGCATACGGGTGGTTAGGCTGTCAACAGAAGGCCACCTACATAGGTAGCACAGGGGATAAGAAAATGTTAGTATTGATACTCAATGATGCACATGTCAACTGCAAGTTGCAAGCTGTCCACACTCAACTCTGCAATGAGGATGTTTGAGGATGTTGATATCTGTGCAGTAATACACAACAGGTTCAAGACTCACAAGAGCACCCTAGCACTACAAGGTCACACCTCATACCATGCATGACAGACCCAAAACACAGAACTAACTATGACAGGAGGGAGAGTCTCCATACATGTCAAGGATACTGTGGTGCCGGAACAGGTAGCATACATCCTACTAAGTTTGGAACTGTTGAGTGAGGGCTCTGTGTCTGTTATTCGAAATGTGTATTACTTCAGGTATGAGCACTTGGGTTTCAGGCATGTTATTCTACATTACGAAGGTACATGGTCTGTACACTTGTGGGAGGTGGGGCTGGACCCAGCCTGTCTGACCTGTGAATTTCCGGGTACAGGCTTATATTGCCTGCATATATGCACTGTTACCTACTGGAAGTCGTACACCTTGTTTGTTGTAGCATAGTCTAGATCCAGGCCTGCTGACTGTAGCTTTGTTTGTATGCATGTTTGCTTGTTATGTCCCTGAAACACTGATTCCACCTGCAATGCAGATTTACAGCACCTCTGTGGATCCCTAGGGACATCTGTATTGCTTACTGTACTGATGTCCATGTCTCACTTGACAGAATGTCACTGTTTGTCCTGTTTGCATGTAAGTTGCCTGTAACACATTGCATATGACTTACCTGGCATTTGCTCACAAAAGCATTTATATATTCCAGCACTAACAAATCAGGAGCACTACACCCTCACATACTCACCTTGAGTACCTTGTTCCCCATTGGCCCTATACGTTGTTAATTATTATGGGATTCACAATACTATGGTAGCATGTGCAAAGGTCACTTGTCAATCTCCTCTCTGGTCCAGTTGGTGTATCTGTGAGTCATGTGGCAATGTTACAGCTGCCTCATGTACACAGACAACCCTCTCCCCTTCCCATAAACTTACAACACATGTGAGAGATGCAACCACATAGCCAAACTGGGGGCTAAGCTCTCTTAACTCAGTACTGGCATACCCTGTCAGGTGGAGTGGGGTACTACAGTGAATACAATACCAGTCTCATATAGACCTGCCACGACAGCAATCCAAACACAGAAACACACAGGAACATTCTTGGAGTCTCAGAATAGTATCCTGCCTGAGCATCAGATACCTGCAAAGCAGACACACAAGCAAACGTTACGCCAGAACAGAGCACGTGCAACACATAGCTCACAAAGCCCGTGTGCCAAACAGTCACAGCCCATACGGCTTAACAACACACCTGCTACAGTTGTAATAGGTACCTCTATCGTCAGGTACACTGAGGTCCTGCTCACCAGGCTGAACAAGGAGAAGGTCCCGGTGAGATGCCCGTCGGGCACTATGATACACCACATAACACAAGCATACAGGTCACACCAAGGCATGTACAAATATGACTCAGTCATTGTCCGTGCCAGTGTGAATGACCTGTGACGTACCTCCCTGGACTACATGATAGTGGACATAGAAGGGCTCTCTGAGCATGTGGCACAGGCTGGTATGACCCTGACCTTGAGTAGCATCTTACCCTCACCAAGAATGCTGCCACAATATGTAGACAGGATGATCAATTTCTACAATTGTCTTATGTTTTGGTGACATTCAAAGGGGATCCAATGCCTGTCAGCGTGGGATTACATGCTAGACAAGCCACGTTGCTTTGCTAGGGACAGCTTGCACCTGTCACCCATGGGCCATTGTATATTGGCAAAGGATCTTGCTACACACATAGTGCCTTTTTATGCAAGGCTCAAATTACATAGCCACCTATGCAGGTATCACACGGGATAGGACACTAATAGTAATGCTACTCAACGCCAGCAATGTAAACCTCAAGATGCATGCAGTGGAAACTGTCCTTAGCATGGAAAACAGCAATAACTGTGCAGTAACAGAATCCTGGTACAAGGCTCCCAGGTGCACCCCATCACTGCCAGGTCATACCTCATACCATGCTTGTCGTCCCCTAAACATGCACTAAACCAGAACAGGGGGGATGTATTTAAAGGCACCACAGATACACACACCTCCAGGTTGGTGGCACAGCACAAAGCATCAGAGCCTATCCATGTGCAACTAACAGTGGGTTAGACTGCCTTCAGGTTCATAGCCTGGCACACACCACCCTCCCATACCCAGGAAACCCACTTGGCCTTCCTGACAACACTGGGAATATGACAGTCTCTACAAACACCATTATATGGGTGGACTGCAACTACCCAAACATCAAGTGTGAGCATTACTCTAGCTCCAAGACCCTAGCTGAAAGGTCCCTAGCATTTATTCACTGAATTGCTATGGAACAACTTGTTACCACTCCCACAAGAGGTGAAAACATGCTGCTCCTGTTCATCAACAACATGTGGACTATATGCTCCAGACCAGACGTGTATCCCTCGCTGGTAGGATGACACCATATACAATTCACACTATGTATTCACATACCACATGCAGCCCCTGCACAGAACACCACAGTCATACAGTTGTCTAATGCAAATTCCATGTATTCACATGAGGCAGGCTTCAGACATGGGAACTATTGAAGGTCACAGGTACATATGTGTATGTGGCACACACACACATACATCATGTGTGCATTGACATTACTGATATAATCTATGTCGTGCAATATTGGGAGCAACACCCCACACACATGGACAAGCTGTGTGACAAAAATACACATGGCATTTGTAGGATACAAACCCCTACCTAACCTGTGAGAGACACAGTAGCAGAGCACTCTATTTGCATTACTGGGAGGCTTGCTTTCCCCTGCTGTACTTATAGGGTGCTGACATCATCAGTATTTAGACAGTGGACTATGCAGCATGTGTTGTGTTGTACTAGTTGCCAAAAGGAACATTTCTATTACACATAGAATTACACACAAACTACTCCCCCCCCCCATTCACACACACACACTGAGCACTTGTAGAATTCAAACCCCTACCTAACTATGTTATGACACTTGGGAGAGACGCAGTAGCAAAGCATGCTATTTGCATTACTGGGAGGCTTGCTTTCTCCTGCTGTACTTATAGGGTGCTGACATCATCACTGTTTAGACAGTGGAATATGCAGCATGTGGTATGTTGTACTAGTTGCCAAATGGGACATTTCTCTTACACATAGAATTGCACACACACTACTCCCCCCCACCACACTCACACATACACACTGAGCACTTGCAGGATTCAAACCCCTACCTAACTATATTATTACACTTGTGAGAGACGCAGTAGCTGAGTGCGCTATTCAATTACTGGGTACCATTCATGCTCCTGACATATGTATAGTGTGCTGACATCATTATTTATGAAGAGGTATGTACATCTGTTACTATCCATCAGTGAGGGGGAGAGCATATATATGCATTAACTTTGCAGAGGCACAGTGGCCTACGGTATTGCGGAGGCAGATGCTAAATACACTGTGGATAGCCTTCTGTATTCCCTAGGGACAGCAGCCTAGTATTGCACTCTAGGGCCATATGTTTACCTGTCAGATGCAAGTATCTGTTGCTCATATACTGTTTGTGGGTCTTTATTGCCATAGCTTTCCCTATCTCTATGAACAACTTATGTACTGTGGCAGATGTTTGCATATGAGTGGGATCCAGTACTTTACTTGTGTCTCTGTTGTAATTTCACTATGTGCACTGGGCAGATTTCTGTATTGTGGGAGGTTCCTGTGTTAACACATACAAATGCCAGATATGTGTGTGCAACTGCTGAACTGTGACATGGCCTAAGTGTGTGAGCATGCCCAGTTCACAGTTTCTATGGCTTCTTGACTGACACGTCTCATTTATCTAAGTGTGCGAGCATGCCCAGTGTGAATTTTCCATATGTTGGGATCTGTGGTCCACCACATTTGTGTTGATGTGTGGACTTCATCTATATTTCACATATACAGTTGAGTGGTGGACGTCAGGTTGTGTTCTTATTACCCAACTGCTTTGTGTCTGAACCTAACAGGCATTATGCTGTGCCTGCAGGGTTGCCATGGGATAGTTTGCATACAGTTGTCAACATCCTTTCATACTGATCATACAGTGTATTGTCGTATGGTGTACTGGTTCAGTACTTTCATTGTGGTGGACAGTGTCATCGATTTCAGTCCTATCACTGCTTGTAATATTTATAGTGAGCACACCAGACTGGTTGAGGGCCAGTTGTGCAGATATGTCCATATTGCATTTTGTTCAGATATGGACAACATAGAACAAGATTGTCCAACATTGTTAATGTATTCCACAACTTGTGTGGACAGTGACAAACAATGGCCATGTGCCCTAGGCCATTTGTAATGCTAGTCAGAGAGTGTTTGTCCTTCAACACACATATTTACTGGTATTAACCATGACATATGTCAAGGTTAGTGTGCTGTGCCTCTGTCTACCTGTGACATACAGGTGATATCCAGGGTACACCTAACATCTCCCATCCAGTCATCATGATTCCTCTGGATGACAGTCAGTGAGGGACTCCCTGGATAACCTGTACTGGGAGTTTAGTCATGAGTGGAGTGAGCTTCTGGATTATGGACCAATCGGTACAGCATGTCCTGTTTATGTCTGTGCTGGGGTTCAGGCCTGTCATCTGCATAGGTCACCAGCATTCAGATTTTCCATGGTGCCATATGTCCATTGATTCCAGCTTGGTCATGGCTTTATACATCAGACACAGATCACCTCCAGCCAGGCGGTATGGCACTGTGTGGAGCTGCAGTTTGTTTAATCAGGCAACACATGGCATCTGTTACAGCTCTGAGATCCTCCTGGTGGGGTATTTGTGGGGTCTTTCCAGTTGATGCAGGTGTCTGCTAAGGTACATCCCACAAGGGCCATTGTACACAATTGTGAGGCTGCTGATGGATGACTGGGGAGGCACAATGACCTACCCTGACCTAGCTGTGCTTACCTTCATGATTAGTTGGGTATATGGTATGCTTCTGTAACCACTACAGACACATGGTTGTCACACACAGGATATCTATCACCTTGTGTCCCCAGGTCTCTTATTGCTCCTGATGTACTTAATGGGTTAACACCTATGTGGTAATTTGTGGCCACGTACTGTGTTTCCACAGGGGATGACTATACACTATTCTGTATTTAGCTTGTTGACATGGCTGTGGCACCACTTGTCTGTTTCTATGTGTGCCTTTTGTAGGATGCTTGTGTCAGCTGGAGGGTCCGATATGGTGGGCAGTTTGTAGTCATCTGCAAACCTGTTCAGACAGAGTCCTTCCATGTTGGCCTGTACCTATGTGAAATATATAGCATACAAGTGAGGTCCCAGGACCGTGCCTTGTAGGATGCCAGTTGTACCTGGTTTGTAGTCTGACATGGCTGCAGCATGTCTGACCAGGTCAGTTCTGTCCTTGAGCTGGTTTGCAGCCCATCTACTTGGATAGGGGTTTATAGTTAGGCTGGTGAGCTTATCTGTAGTGAACAACTGGGGTATTGTATGGAAGGGTTTAGCAAGGTCCAGATAGGCTGTGTGAACCACATTTCCCACATCAATGGCCTTGGTGCATGTTTCACATGAGTCAGACATGTATAAGTGGCAGGATCTGCCCTATGAAAGCCACACTGGGTAGGGTCCAATGTCTGTAGGTACCCATTCTCGTTATTCCTGGGATCCATGATTATCCTCTCCATTACTTTGCCAACCAAGATAGTCAGGGTTGAGGGGTGATAGTTTGCAGTATCCATTCAGGCACCACCTTTGTGGTGAGGGACCACTGTTGCTGTACACTGCTCTTTGGGTACATATCCTGTGGTAAGACTGTGAGTGCACATTAGTGCTATTTGGTGTTCCATTCTTCTTACAGTACTTGTTGGACACAACCCAGGACACCATCTGGTACCATTGATGCTGTGTGGTTTGCTTTGTAGATGCTGGCTGTTACCTCAGCATCTGCAATGTCAGGGGGCCAGCACTCTGCTGTGATAGATATTTGGCAGTTTGATGCTGGTGGGGAGTTTGCAAAGAATCTGTTAGGTTGGATGTTGGCAATGTGTGTGGGTTTGGTGTATTGTTTGTGATATTTGAGTACTGCAGAGCATATCTGTGGATTATCACCATGGTTCCTACCATCAGTTATGACAGCTGTGTGATTATCCTTTGTGTCCTGCTCAATTTGTATCATCATAGGTTCATAGGTTCAAACTAGGCTATCTGCCCTGGCCATGTTTGAGCATAGACAAACTGTGTGTGGCTTTTGACACCCCTTGCAATGTGCATATTATGCTCATTTTGGGTTTACTTTACTAGATGTGACACAGGGATGGCCCCCAGTGTACACCTACTATCTCCCATTCACTTGACCAGATTTCGCTTGTTGAGTATGAGTGTGGAGCTCAGCCTGTCATGGACTGGGATTCTGTTCCAGAGTGTAAGGAGCCTCTGAGTTATGGATCTGTCTCTCCAGCACATCATATTTATTTATGTGTGGAGGTTCAGATATCTCACTGTGGTGTCTCTGCTGGATTTGGAGTTTCTGCAGTGGAGCATGTCCATTAATTCTGGATTGGACATGGCCTTGTACATCAGGCATACATCGACTCTGACTGGGCAGTATGCATGTGAATTGGGCTGTGGTTTCTTCAGCTAGACAGCAGATGACAAATGTTTGGACCCTTTATCCTCTTGGTGAGGTACATTTGGGGTCTTTCTAACTGCTGCAGGTGTAAGGTGAGGTACATCCGAACTGGGGCATTGTTCTCAAGTATGAGCCTGATAAGGGAAGAGTATGGGGGCACAGTGACCTCTCTTGATCTACATGTGCATCCTTTCATATTAAGGTGGGCAATATAGCAGGTCTTCCTGGCCACCTTGGCAATGTGAGTGTCACATGACGGGTTACCGTCCACTTGTGTCCCTAGGTCCCTGATTACTTCTTCCATACATAATGGATTGCCACCTATGACATACTTTGTGTGTGCCTTGTTTGGTATTTGTTGAGACATTCATACTCTGCAGTGTCTTCAAGAAGGCCAGCTGGGGGTCCTGGGTTTGTGAGGGTGGTCTGTAGCAGGCTGCAAACAGGGAAGCAGTTTGAGCCACTGTTACTTGCCCGTGGATAGTCCATGCTGCTTCTTGCTGTGGTACCAACATGGGGGTGTGGTTATCCTTGACAATTACTGATAGCCACACTCCTATTGTAGTTTGTTCCATGTTTTGGGGCTGTAGAGCATGGTATAAGGCATAACCTGGTAGTATTAGGGTGCTCTTCTGGGCCTTGACCCAGGTTTCTGTTACAGTACAGATATTACCATTCTCCATGCTGAGGTGGGTTTGGTCTGCATGCACCTTGCAGTTTAGACTTCTGGCATTGGGTAGCATTACGTCCAGGTTGTTATCCCTTGTGCTACCTATGGTGGTGGGTTTGTGTTTCCAGCCTTACCTATTCAAGGCACAGTGGGGGTGACAACAGCCTTTGCCAGTATCCACACAGCCTGGTGTGCTGGGTGTGTGCCATCCCTAGCAGGTGGAGCATCATGTCTTGCTCGGCATGTTATCCCAGGCTGTCAGCCATTTGTTCCCCTTTGCTAACAGCAATACTTCAGCCAATTATTGTACTTGATCTTGTTGTCTTCATAGTGTGGCATCATGCTTAGTGAGGGTGAGATGTTAGGCAGGGTCATCATGTTTGCATATACTAGATGGTGTTACATTGCTTAACACATGGCAATCATGCCTCAGGTGGTGCTGCAGGGCTGCCTATGTCGGATGCACATACTACACTCCCTGCACATGTTTGAAAGCAGGTTGTGTCATGTTAGGCGTCCCTTTTACTATATGAGTGTGTCAGAGAGGGGTATCATTCCCAGGGTTCCTACTGAGCCAGTGTATGTGCTATGCGTTGCCTCTTTGCCAAGGCCAGGGCATACTGGGCACGCCTCCTTCTGCCTACTGGGGCAGGCTCAGATTGTTCCTCCTCCGAGTCACGCTCTGCCCGTGATGGCCTTGGCAATGGTGGGGGGCTGTTTGTCCCGGCCCTATGCTGGTCCTCTGCAGCTGTTTTCGCAGAATCATATTATGTAGCATAGTACATACCATGACAATTTGGGTACATGTAGTTGGTGAGTACTGCAAGGCTCCACCAGATGTGTCCAGGCACCGGAACTGTGACTTGAGCAGCCCAAACACACTCTCTATTACAATTCGTGTTTGTGCGTGTACCTCATTATGGCGTTCTTGTTCAGGTGTGTGTGCATTTCTGATGGGTGTCATCAGCCACGGCTCCAGTGCATATCCAGCATCCCCCACTAACTGACCATGTGGGATGTCCCCATTGGCAAATGTCTGGTACAGCTGTGTCAGATGCCAGATATGGAAATCATGGTAGCTTCCAGGGCAACCAGCACACACATTCGTTATTATGCCCTGGGCATCACACATGACCTGGCAGTTGATGGAGGGGAAGCCCTTGTGGTTAATGTAGGCCCCACCTGGCTCACCAGCTGGTGCCTTGATGCGTACATGCATGCAGTCTATTGCACCCACTACCTCAGGGTATTCTGCTATTTGCTGGAAGAGTCGCATATTGCTGGCCAATGCCTCATGGGAATTGGGGAAATATACATGATCTCCGACATGTGCAGACATGGCATCCAGGAACTGGTGCAGTACCCTGGATGCTGATGCCTGTGAAATCCCCATCATATCACCAGTTGGTCCCTGGAAGGTACCTGTTGCTAGTATTCTTAGGTCAACACATACTTTGGTTTCCACTGGGATGGGTTCCCCTCTGTTGGTTCTGTGTATGAGGTGTGGCCTGCACAGCTCGACAATTTGCTGCAGGAGGTCTCTGTCCACTCTATAGCGCTCCACTATCTCCAGCTCATGAAACCCCTGGTAGCTGACCCTGCCTGTACACTCTTCTCCGTCTCCTCACTGTGGGTTGTCTGGCAGCATTTGCACTGTCACCACCCTCAGCAAGTCTCCTATGTCTCCTTATAACAGCTATGGCAGCCCCTAGCATGTTTGTTCTGAGTGCAGATTTTTCAGTTTTCACTTCTAATAGCTTACTCCTCTCTTGCACTGTCTCTTGAGAGAAACATACTGCAATTCTTTTTGCAGTGTTTTAAGTGCTGGGCTGGACTAGTATTCTGCCTGTGTAATTGCCTGCTTCTAATTGTTTTCACCTGCTAGCTCTACCAGTATTCCCTGCTTGCTTTCTACTATTTCTTCTGCTTCCTTTTTCCTCTCTGTTTCCTCAGGGGGGAGCAGCACGCATACCAGCGAAAACACGCTCACAGTGGCTACCATGTGCACACACATGCTTACACGGACTAGAATCTGCTTATTCGGGTTAAAATGCACGCACACAAGCGCAAACAGGTTTACAGATCTTTAAACAGGCTCCTACATGCTTACTCTGCCTTACACACATGCACTCACTCTTACACGCGCGCACTCTGTCTTACTCGCTTCTCCCAGCACGCACAAGCATGCATGCACGCACAGCAAGAAACTTTGGTGTTAGCCACAGTGTACACCTTCCATTTCTTGACTTTCCCATGCTTATCTGTTGACACTCGTCTTTCTATGCTGTGTGACTGACATCTTTCACATACCACTTTGCTCCAATGAGCTTGATTTCTTTCTAACATTCCCCCCTGTGATGTTACCTATCTCCTACTCTGTTACTCCCCCTTATCTAACTCTTACACTACACGGAATGTGCTCATTTGCTATGTGACAGTGCGATTCACTATCCTACAACTCATTTACATAGGATTGCTTACTAATGCTTAGTTCCATGTCTTACATTCAGCTTCCCCCCTTAGCAACTACTAAACGGTGGCCATGTTGTTTTTGGTCTGCTAGTCCCTGCATTGTAAATCCATGCATTGCATAAAACCCACATTTGTGGGTTTCAAACCTTTATTTTTATGTTTTATATAGCGCAGCCCATTTGCGCGGGGCTGCGCTGCGTTTAAACCTCGCCAATCGCTGAAACAAAGTTTATTTTATTTCATGTTTGCATCAGGTTACCGTGCCAATGGCCACATATTTGGCCATTGGCATGCTGCCTGATACATATGAACACTTTATTTGGAGCTGACATGGCTCCATTGTGTTATTTGCAGAAACGTACTCAGTTGTCAACTGAGTACATTTCTGCACCTAACACGACTCTTACACGGGCTGGTTTCAGCTTCGTGGATCGCTAATCTACCTCATTTGCATGCCTTTCAGCTGCAAGTGAGGTAATTAGCATATCCACGCCCTGCCCATGTAAGAGACGTTTTAGCTGGTCTCTTACACGGTATTTCGGGCTGTTCCTGGATCGCTATGGCTGCATGGAGTCTTACACGACTCTTAGACTCCGTGCAAGCCATCGTGAATCCTGCCCATCTTTTGTGGACTTTGAAAATAACATTTTGAAGAGGGAAGCTTTATATTACTTCAGTTCTAAAAAGAAAAGAAATCCATGGTGTTACATAAACATTCTGCATGATTCACATTATTCTAAACAACTTGCCTGGTAAAATTTCTGAGAGTGAAATAAAAATTGCATCAATGTTTTCAGATGACTGTAACCATTTCTTAGAACAATCACAACTGAGTTCTTAAGATATAGCACAAAGATCAGAAGACTAGAATGTAACAGATATTCCACTTGTAATAATGACTTATGCTTGATATTTTTCACAGTCATATGCAGATTCAACAACTGGGTGCATTTTCTTTTATTTGCAACAATTTCTGCTATTTCTGCAGTAGTAAGCCATCCGTTATGAATTCTCAGAGAATGGATCCTGGTTTTGATCATATAATGCAATAATAATTTCTAAAAGAGTTGTTTGCTGCCCTTGGGGACATTTCTGTTTTTATTTTGGTATGCTGTCCTATTTTCTACTCCTTTACCTTTAGGTCATCATATATATATATATATACATATATATATATATATATATATATATATATATATATATATATATATATATATATATATATGTGTGTGTGTGTGTGTGTGTGTGTATATATATATATGTATAGTTCCCTATCAGAAGCCTGAAACACTATAAGCTTGAAAATCAAAATCCTGAAACCAAAAGCCTGAAAACTCAAAATCCTGAAAACCCAAAATCCTGAAACTCAAAATCCTGAAAACACAAATAATGCTAATATGCCAATACAAAGACACTAATATCTACCGACTGACCTTGACCCTAACCCTAACCCTAAGGTCCGTCACTATCACACACTCACCTGACCCACGCCCTAACCCTAACTCACTTAAACCGCCCCTAACCCTAATTTTTGTCACTATTGCATACATGCCTAACTTGCGCCCTAACCCTAACTCACTTAAACCGCCCCTAACCCTAACATAAAACCAATCAAGACACTTACCTGAACCCAACGCATGACCTAACACCACAGGGCTAACAATAGCAAAGCCACAATGACGTCAGTATGTCTATTTTGTGTTTTCAGGATTTTGAGTTTCAGGATTTTGGGTTTTCAGGATTTTGAGTTTTCAGGCTTTTGGTTTCAGGATTTTGATTTTCAAGCTTATAGTGTTTCAGGCTTCTGATAGGGAACCATATATATATATATTTATATATATATATATATATATATATATATATATACCAAGTGATTTGTTGGCACAGTTTGACAACTTAGACCAGCTGTTCCTGGATTCGGGGTATAATGAATCCATACAAGCTGAGGTTAGAAATGAGGTGCTGAGTTTAGATACAGCCTCAAGGAAAGGCAAAGGATTTTACAATAAGGGTGATAAGGTGTGTTTTATGACAGCATATGCAAATGATTTTGCTTACATAAGGGAAATTGTGAAACGAAACTGGTACATACTCATGATAGATCCTGCCACCATTGAGTTGGTTGGGAAGACCCTCCCCCCTTTTTGTTATAGGAACACCTTGAATCTGCAACGGCTTTTATGCAAAGACACAGTCTGAGGCATTATCAATAATTTAAGTACCACGTCTAGAGGTCTGAATACTGGGACCTTTTCATGTGGACACTGTAGTATGTGTCCAGCTATTACAACTATCCAGTTTTTCCAACATCCTCGTTTGGACTACAAGTTTACTCCAAGGTTCACTGCCACTTGTAATAGTGTTAATTTAGTGTATCTTGCATACTGTGGTTGCTGTGAGTGCTTTTATGTGGGTAAGACCTCTAGGAGGCAAAGAGATAGGGTATATAATCATCTCTATGATATTAGAAATTTGAACCAACAGAATGCCTTAGCCAAACATGTAACACTGTTTAGTACACATTTCTTTACCTTTATGGTTTTATAGACAGTGGCATTGAATGAGAGAGGGGGAATTTGAATAACCAGCTTGAGATGGTGGAATTGAAATGGATCCTGAGGCTACGTGTGCACATTTTTCCTGGGCTGAATAATTATCTAAGTCTAAAATGTGTTGGAATGATGAGTGTGATCTGTTTTTTATTACTTTATCTTTCTTTTTATTTGACTATGCTATTGTATATGTAGTTTTTCGTACTATTTAGGAACTTTTGTCTGTTTCTGTGATGTTGTAGTTAGATTTTTATATTAACTGCAGTCCTTGAATTTTGTATCTTAGGTATTTTCAGTTGTATAAGAGCCTGTAGCTTTAAGTCTTTGGCTTGTTTCATCATTGCAGCTTAAGTGCTTTACTTTATGATGCATTTTACTCCACTGATTTTAATTGAAAGGGTGGGACACTTGCTGTTATTTAAATCTGGATGGATGGTTTGTTTTTTGAGATCTGAAGAAGCGTGTTATACATGTGAAAACGCTCATCCTGTCCTTTGTTCAATAAATCAAGTTGGATTTTATAAGCCTGGTGGTCCTGCCTTGTTTTTTGTTTTGATATATATACTTTTACTGATGACTCTATAATATGTAGAAGATACCCTTTTTTACTGATTTGGTGAATTACTATCTGCCAAGTGAAGAAATGTCTACACAAAGATCAATTTTCTATCTGATTTTGTAATACATGATTGGATGCCACCTACCCAGCACAAAATGAAGCCAAATAAGTACAATACATGGGCAGTACTTCCACAGAAGAAAGTCACAGCTTGGGCACCAAATTCACAAACAATTTGCATGTAATCTAAGACCGTGCATCTCATTTTGCATACTCTAGAAGGTTTACAGTTCATATAGTCTTGCCTGAAATATACTTCTGATGGAATGGTTAGGTAATATCCAGGTAGGCAGTTTGCAGAGTATGCCTTATGCAAATAAGGTCTGAGCTATTGTAAACACATGGCAGGAGCAATTTACAACCAGCTATGGTAGTATGGTACAGTGATGATATGTGATGGTGACCATGCCAACATACAGTGGAATTTCCATCATGCGTATTGTTAATTAAGAGTACACATTTAAAAAAAATCAACTCAAAGGCACCATCACTTACCTGTACTGAGTCTGCTCTGTACTATCTGTTATCTGTTCATATACTTGTTAATGTTACAGGACTGAGGGCCATGGTTCAGATTCCCTGAGCAGCACTGAATAGTCAGGATTCAAGGAGATCTTCTAATTATGCATATTTCAGAATCACGTTAAATCTAAGCAAGGCGATTTTACCATACTGGAGTAAAATTGAAGGTGGTAATGCAGGGATGTATCTGAGTTGAAATCTGGATCCTGAATATGCCCACATAAAGAAAAATATTTAGATGAGTTCCATGTATGACATGTATCCATTGCTGCAAAATTCCACTCGGATGTCAGGCTTTCTATCCATATATGTGCACGTTATTGCAACTTTACCTTTATTTCCCAGATGAGCTATTTTGTTTACCTGAACTGCTTACTTACTGTGATACATATACAGTGTGTCATTTAGTTAGGACATTATAATGTCATATACATGTTGCTACTTCAACTATTTCACTATCAAGTGCAGCTTGGAAAAGGGATATAGCTATGATTCGACCTGGAAGTTTACAAAGTACCTCTTACTTTCATCAAACAATAAAAATCATCAAACTGAAGGTCAAGCAAGGTATAAAGTAATGTATTTTTGAAGATATAACAGAACTATTATGAGAAGTTATTTTGCCCTTTACCAAGACCCAGCACAGCACAGCACTGATAAATTCAGTCTCCCAAATTGCTTTAGGCTCTGGATTTTTCACTGTTATAAGCAGTCATTTCTGGAAGTTCAGAAAAGTCAAATAATTCAAAAACACTTAAATTCAAACCAGTTTCTGAAATGAAGAAAAATGTTTAGCTTACTTATTTACAGAAACCCAGCAGGATAGCAATTACAATTTAAAACCTCTGTCTAAATCATGAAACATACACCTAGTGAATCAGCTAGTGAATGATGTTTTATGAATAAAAAAGTTAATAAATAAATAAAATGATTTCAAAGTTTCCATTTAGTAGAATGAATTCCACACTGTATCCTAATATGTCTGCTCTAAGAAATACATTCTGCATCACAGTACATTAGTATATCTTCAATAATTTGACTGTGCTGGCTTTGTATTTAAATAACATTGTCAGAAATATACTGCACCTATGTTTCATGAGCAGAATCAATAGTCAGCAGGCTTGACTGCCTGCATCGTTCATGCTACTACTTCTCAAAAACAATGAAATTTATTAATTGCATCTGGTTCTTAGTACTTATAATTCCAAGGAATACAAGAGTCCTTTTATTGTACTAAGTGCTTTTGATGAAGTAAATAATGCAATATCCGATGCTTACATTTAGTCAGAGTCATTATTTCTGAATACTGGGAGGTTGGCAAAATGTTTATAGACAAAAGGATCAAAGTTTGATTATCACATGGGGTAAATGGTTAGACTTAAAAACAAAAGGCCCACAAGGGCAGTTAGCCTAGTACAAAACTGTATGTTCTCTCTTTTCTGTTTAGCACTAACCAAAATTATGCAGTTTGTTAACAACACTTCGATCTTCTGTATGCACAGTGATATATCCCCCCCGACTGACCCGACTCTCTAGGCCACCCGTCTATCACCTTTTTCCTATTGCAGTGAAACCTCAGCTTTCCTCATATCTCTCTCTCCTGTTCAATGCTGCAAGCCATCCTACCTAACTCTCTGCCCCTAACCTCTTCTTCCAAACCTTTTCATACTACCATCTCTTTTCCCACTCTCAGCCAGCTTAATCTTTATTGACGTATAGCCTTTAACAGTAGAAGGACTAAGCTTAGAAACCCATACTCACCCATCTTTTACTATACAATATCCACTAGCCTTTGCCCTGTAAAATGTATCTGAATGATTTCTTTACACTGCTGCAGTGGGGTCTACCTGACTTGGTCGACATTTCATTTGATTGACAGTTCATTTGGTCGACATGTCATTTGATCGACAAGCATTTGCCCCCTTCCCCAATGTTGTGCAACCCTGGAGTTGATATATATAGTTGGGGGGGGGGGGTGGGGGGCGAAGCCCCCCACTTAAAATGCTTGTTGATCAAATGAACTGTCGACCAAATGAATATTCGACCATATGAAATGTCGACCAAGTGAGGTAGATCCCTGCAGTGTACCTTAATAGGTGCCGATATGTACTAATTACCATTCATCTCAACCTGCTTTTTGTATATATCTACTTACATTTGTATATACTGTATGTATCAATGTATCTTTTGTGTATTTGTTTTAACTGTGGAGCTTTTCTCAGCGGGTCTCCACTGAAAAAGGGCTCTGTCCCAGCTGTACCAACCCAGTCAACAAATGTGAAATAAAATAAAATAAAATAAATAAATAAATATAGTCAAATAGGAATGAGAAAATTACACTCATTGCCAAAAACTGACTACATGACCCAATTGTCTGGTATAGTTGTCAAAAGGGCTTTAGAATTCTGCTTTAACCTACAGCACCACCAGCACAATTTTTAGTGTTGATGTGATCTTCCTCAAAATTTCTATTCCTTGATTTCAGCCATAGCATTCAGCCACAGCCAAGATTGAAACTTAATTTTGAACATACACAATACCAAAAAGAAAAAAAATATCAAATGAAATGATATTGAGAATGGAAAAGTATTTTGCTCCTAAAATTAACACTAAAAAACATCATAACACTAGCCTCAAATTCTTCTGCATAGTGGCAGTTACTAGTAGGTTTTTATGAAGGTGAAGTGTAGGGGAATGGTTGAGGGACAGAGAAGCACTGGGGTTTGGGTTAGCACCCATTATGAAAAAGGGCAGGGGGCTCTGCCTCCTGCACCACCTTTCTAATGGGTGCAATCTTAACCCTAATGCTGCCTTGTACCTCAAACCTAACTCTACAGCTTACCTTCATAAAAACGTTCCTGTAACACTGCCACTATGCAAGACACACTCAAATACACATTCACTAACATGCACAAACAATAATATATCTATCCCTTAACCTTGACCTTAACCCTAACATACACAAACTTGTACACAAACACACAACGCCTATCTTTCACTCATCCCCAACACTATCCCTAGCTCACATACACAGACACTCTCACCCTTTCAACCCCAACATTATACAGCAGGAACATTTCCACTGCTCATCTATTCTTATTGTCAGCATTAAATGACAGCATTTGTTGAAGAAACAGCATTTGACAAAATGCAAGACACCTATATATATATATATATATATATATATATATATATATATATATATATATATATATATATATAAATGGAACCCAGACACTTGCGTGAATTTAACTTTCACCGAAAGTCAAATTCGCGCTCACACATGACCCAATTGTCTGGTATACTCAGCATCCCTCCTCAGCACATGTCTTCATATAAAGTTACTGTTCAACCATAGCCTTAGTACAGGATATGTACCCAAGGAATGGCGTACAGCAACAGTGGTCCCACTCCACAAAGGCGGTGCCTCAACGGACCCTGGAAACTATCGCCCCATAAGTTTGACTAGCCTGGTCTGCAAAGCTATGGAGCGGATCATCATGGAGCTCATAAACAAAGATATTGGGGACCTGCAGACGCTGGATCTTACCCAATCTGGCTTTGTTAAGGGCAGATCCTGCCTCCTAAACCTGGTTGACTTCTTTGAAACAGTCACCAAGGCCATAGATGAAAGGAAGGTAGTCCACACAGCCTACCTAGACCTCGCAAAATCCTTTGACACAATACCCCACTCGGGCATCATAAAAAAGCTCTGCAGCTTAAATATCAACCCCTATGTCATAAGATGGGTTGCAAACTGGCTCAAGGATGTCAAGAATCTGAATGGCAATGCTCAGATCTGCTCTGAGCTAAAACAGAATGGCATTAAATATACTGATCCGAAGGATATTGCCAATATCCTGGCAGATCGATTCAGTGCCAACTTCACCCCCCTCTCACCCCCTAAATGGCCCATCTCAATACCGGAAGATTGCCAAATTCCAGTAATAACGGCCACACAGGTACAAAACGCACTCTCTAAAGCCAAGAATACAGCATCCATGGGACCAGATGACATCCCGGGCTGTGTACTACATGAACTACAATATGAACTGGCACCTCACCTAAGTGTCATGTTTAATCATAGCCTCACCTCAGGTTTCTTGCCCAGTGAGTGGCGCAGAGCTACAGTTATCCCAATCCACAAGGGGGGATCCACCTTGGATCCAGGAAACTACCGTCCCATCAGTCTGACAAGCCTTATCTGCAAGGCCATGGAGCGTATTATCATGGAACTTATAAACAAAGACATTGGCAACCTTCAAACACTGGACCCAGCCCAGTTTGGGTTTGTGAAGGGCCGATCTTGTCTCCTGAACCTGATTGACTTCTTTGAATCAAGTCTCCAGAGCCATGGACAAGGGTAAGTTAGTCCACACAGCCTATCTAGACCTTGCCAAGGCCTTTGACACCATCCCCCACTCTGGAATCATAGATAAACTTACTAAGTTGGGCATTAATCCCTATGTCACCCAATGGGTTGCTAAATGGCTTACTGATAGAACCCACACTGTAAAAGTAGCCGACTCCAAATCCAGCTCCAGACAAGTGACAAGTGGAGTACCTCAGGGTTCAGTCCTGGGGCCGCTTTTATTTGGCATCTACTTCTCTGAATTACAGGTCAACACTAAGGGACTCTGGCTAACAAAGTTTGCAGATGACTGCAAACTGGGAGCCATTATTGAATCCCCAAATGATGTGGATACTCTACAAAAGGGCCTTACAGAAACAGATGCTTGGTGCCAGAGCCATGGGCTCAAGCTCAATGCCAAGAAATGTATTGTTATCCCCTTTGGGAAAAAACATGTATCCATGAATTACCATATAGGTGGTAGCACACTAAACACAGAAAGTGTGATAAGAGACTTAGGGACACAGGTGGACAGTGGTCTCACCTTCCACATCGCCACAACAGTCAGGAAATCCTTCTATGTGGCACACCTCATCACGAAGGGCTTTTCATCCAGAAAAAAGGAGGTCATTGTCCCACTGTACTCATCCCTCATTAGACCCATTATAGAATACAACGCCCCATTTGGTATGTACCTCTCAAGACATCTGCAATAACTGGAAAGGCCTCAGAAATATCTCACTAAAAGAATCACAGGCCTAAAGCAGATGTCCTACGCTGACCGCCTTAAAAAACTCCAGCTATACTCTGTCGCATATCGTCTACTCAGAGGCGATCTCTGCTTAACATACAAGGCCATGTCAAACCCAGAGCTGTTGGACATGCTACACTTAAAAAAATCCCAATCCCTCAGAGCTACATGCTCCAGGGATCTAAACCTTGTCATCACAATAAACAAAACATGCTGGAGGGATAGGTTCCTGACCCAGAGACTCCCCAGACTCTGGAATAGATTGCCCATACATGTCAAGCAGAGTGCCTCTTTGGACCTCTTCAAGAGGAACCTTGACGATTGGATGGGAGAAAGGAAATTCACCCCAGGGATCACGTCAGTCACCCTGCTAGACAGGGGTCCAGGAAAGTAAATAATGTGGGAAGAAATAGCCAGGGAATTGTTATGGCTAGGCTTGTATAGGCCCTAGGGCTGATAGCCTAGTACCAACCTATGAACCTATGAACCTATGAACCCACATGATGTCAGACTCTAAACCAGTTTCTAGTGGCGTCCCACAAGGCTCAGTCCTGGGACTTCTCTTGTTCGGTATATATTTCTCTGAGGTACAGGTTAACATGGGAAGACTATGGCTGACCAAGTTCGCAGACGACTACAAACTGGTTGCCATAATTGACTCACCAACTGACACAGACATCCTCCAAAAGGGTCTCACAGAGATGGATAACTGGTGCCAGAACTATAGCCTAAAGCTAAATGCCAAAAAGTGCATAGTCATCCCCTTTGGGAAAAACAAAGTGCCCACAAATTACCACATAAGTGGTAATCCATTAAGCATGGAAGAAGTAATTAGGGATTTGGGGACTCAAGTGGATAGCAATCTTTCCTTTGACAATCACATCACCAAAGTGGTTAGAAAGACCTTCTATACAGCCCACCTTATCACGAAAGGGTTCCCAACTAAATCAAGAGAGGTCATTGTGCCCCTCTACTCATCACTCATCAGGCCCATAATACAATACAATGCCCCATTTGGGATGTACCTTACCCGACACCTGCAGCAACTGGAAAGACCCCAAAAGTACCTCACCAAGAGGATCAAGGGACTCAAACAGATGACCTATGCTGCCCAGTTAAAGAAACTCCAGCTATACTCAGTTGCATACTGCCTACTCAGAGGCGACCTGTGCTGATGTATAAAGCCATGTCAAACCCAGATTTAATGGACATGCTCCACCTCAGAAAATCCAAATCCCTTAGAGCTACATGCTTGAGGGACTTAAAACCTCAGCACAGAAATTAATAGAACATGCTGGAGAGACAGATTTATAACCCAGAGGCTCCCATCACTCTGGAATAGAATCCCAGTCCATGTCAGACAGAGGCCCTCACTGTTCCTCTTCAAGAGAAATATTGACGAGTGGATGGGAGATCGTAGGTTTACCCCGGGGATCACTTCTGCATTACTGCTAAACAGAGTCACAGTAAACTAACCTTAAAAGGGTATAGTAAACTCATTTAAAAGGGTGGTGAAAGCCAAACACACTCTGGCTAGGCTTGTAAATGCCCTAGGGCAGATGGCCTAGTATCAACCTATGAACCTATGAACAAACCCGAAATTGCGCTTCATTGAAGCAGCAATTTCAGGTATGTGTGAGTGGTGTGCTGGTCACACTGCGGTGCGAATAAAGGAATATTCCTTTACTCCACTATAGTGTGACCTTGGAGTGAGAATATTTAAGTAGGGGGAATGTGGGGGGCACAGCTTTTTTTTTCACAGTTTAACGGAAGCGCTTTTGTTAAACTGTGATCGGTATATATGGATTCAGACACTTGCTTTTTCGAGCAAGTGTCCTAGATCCATATCATCATCATCATCTTCTTTCTGCTGTTCCCTTGAGGGGTCGCCACAGAGGATCACCTATTTCCATTTCTTCCTGTCCTCTGCATCTTGCTCTGTAACACCAACCACCTGCATGTCCTCTCTCACCACATCCATAAACCTTATCTTAGGCCTTCCTCTTTTCCTGTTACCTGGTAGCTTCATCCTTAGCATATTTTTTCCAATATACTCAGCATCCCTCCTCAGCACATGTCCAAACCAATGTAATCGTGCCTCTCTGGCTTTGTCTCCAAACCTTCCAATATATATATATATATTTTTTTGCAGGGTTCATCCTCCCACATTTCTTTAGTTTGCTAACTCCACACAACTGTGCAGAAATGTTAAAAAAAATCAGCTGTCAGAATAGCTAAAATAAAAAATATTTCCCCTTTATATATTATAAGCTACAATGTGGACAGCCATGATGTGCAAGTTCTTCTGCAAATACCATTGTTACTGTCACCTGTCACAGCCTTTGCACATCAAAACCTGTACTATGTGTTATGAGCAGTGCAGCTGACCGCTGTATTATTAATAATTTGAACTCTATTTTACCAACAAGTCATGATCACTTTTTCATTTATGTCACCCATTGATCAGCTGCAGAGATAATCACGTGCATGTCAACAGGGCTCAGCTGCAATATTATGAGTGTGCATTTCCATGAATGTGTATGTGCATGTGTGCACTGCATATGTGTGTGCATATATCACCTAAGGGTATATGTAGACATATTATCATTACTTGTGTCACCTAGTTAACATCATGTGTGCACTGCATATGTGTGTGTATATATCACCTAAGGGTATATGTAGACATATTATCATTACTTGTGTCACCTAGTTAACATCATGTGTGCACTGCATATGTGTGTGTATATATCACCTAAGGGTATATGTAGACATATTATCATTACTTGTGTCACCTAGTTAACATCATGTGTGCACTGCATATGTGTGTGTATATATCACCTAAGGGTATATGTAGACATATTATCATTACTTGTGTCACCTAGTTAACATCATGTGTGCACTGCATATGTGTGTGTATATATCACCTAAGGGTATATGTAGACATATTATCATTACTTGTGTCACCTAGTTAACATCATGTGTGCACTGCATATGTGTGTGTATATATCACCTAAGGGTATATGTAGACATATTATCATTACTTGTGTCACCTAGTTAACATCATGTGTGCACTGCATATGTGTGTGTATATATCACCTAAGGGTATATGTAGACATATTATCATTACTTGTGTCACCTAGTTAACATCATGTGTGCACTGCATATGTGTGTGTATATATCACCTAAGGGTATATGTAGACATATTATCATTACTTGTGTCACCTAGTTAACATCATGTGTGCACTGCATATGTGTGTGTATATATCACCTAAGGGTATATGTAGACATATTATCATTACTTGTGTCACCTAGTTAACATCATGTGTGCACTGCATATGTGTGTGTATATATCACCTAAGGGTATATGTAGACATATTATCATTACTTGTGTCACCTAGTTAACATCATGTGTGCACTGCATATGTGTGTGTATATATCACCTAAGGGTATATGTAGACATATTATCATTACTTGTGTCACCTAGTTAACATCATGTGTGCACTGCATATGTGTGTGTATATATCACCTAAGGGTATATGTAGACATATTATCATTACTTGTGTCACCTAGTTAACATCATGTGTGCACTGCATATGTGTGTGTATATATCACCTAAGGGTATATGTAGACATATTATCATTACTTGTGTCACCTAGTTAACATCATGTGTGCACTGCATATGTGTGTGTATATATCACCTAAGGGTATATGTAGACATATTATCATTACTTGTGTCACCTAGTTAACATCATGTGTGCACTGCATATGTGTGTGTATATATCACCTAAGGGTATATGTAGACATATTATCATTACTTGTGTCACCTAGTTAACATCATGTGTGCACTGCATATGTGTGTGTATATATCACCTAAGGGTATATGTAGACATATTATCATTACTTGTGTCACCTAGTTAACATCATGTGTGCACTGCATATGTGTGTGTATATATCACCTAAGGGTATATGTAGACATATTATCATTACTTGTGTCACCTAGTTAACATCATGTGTGCACTGCATATGTGTGTGTATATATCACCTAAGGGTATATGTAGACATATTATCATTACTTGTGTCACCTAGTTAACATCATGTGTGCACTGCATATGTGTGTGTATATATCACCTAAGGGTATATGTAGACATATTATCATTACTTGTGTCACCTAGTTAACATCATGTGTGCACTGCATATGTGTGTGTATATATCACCTAAGGGTATATGTAGACATATTATCATTACTTGTGTCACCTAGTTAACATCATGTGTGCACTGCATATGTGTGTGTATATATCACCTAAGGGTATATGTAGACATATTATCATTACTTGTGTCACCTAGTTAACATCATGTGTGCACTGCATATGTGTGTGTATATATCACCTAAGGGTATATGTAGACATATTATCATTACTTGTGTCACCTAGTTAACATACAAAGAAATGAATTTATTGACCACTGACAGACCAAATATTACATTATGTATAAATATAACATATACAGCATTGTAATGAATGAGTGCATATAGTGGACATTTTGGGAATGCTGCTCGCCTTGATCTGGCCAGTGCTTCTGACATTATCCCATGTGCTGTTATTGAAAAAATGGACACATTTAATGAAAACCCTAAATTGCTATCTGAGTTACAAATTGACAATCTGACAAATCTAAAATGGTAAAAGCTGTTGGTACCCTCCCAGAATGTAAATGTGTGACCATGGGGTACCAAAGGGGATAGTGATGGGCCCTATCCTTTTGGCATTTATTTTGCAGACATCCAAACCAATATCAAGTAAGTATGGATGACTAAGTTTGCTCAAGCCTGCAAGTTGGGCAATGGTGTCTGCTCACAAAGTGATATTAAACAATTCAAGCAAGGCCGGAATATCTGCATATATAGTGTAATGAAAATGGTCTCAACCTAAATTCATAACAGTGGAGAGGAGCAGAGCTCAACAAGAAAAATTATTCCTACCTTATATGCTAAAAATTGGATTCCTCTTCGGACATCAATGTTTTGTGTACTTATGTGGACAGCTCTTGTCGTCCAGTCATCATGTTTCCACCAATGTCAGGAAGTCCTTTTGTCTGACCTAGTTAATTTCCAAGGGAATATCCATGGCTCCTAAGAAGTTATCTTACTAAAGTATTTTTCTTTATCAGACAACTCACTGAATGCAGCGCCCCCTTTTCTGCATATAACTCAACAGGAAAGGCCCTGTAACACTTCTAAACAAGACAAGGTAAAACTTTGTCAATGCCGCTTTGTTAGAAAGCATTCCAAAAACAAGAAACACTGAAATGATGATCTGGTACTAGTTAGTCTTGATTATACCTAGGATTTTGCTATGCAGAAAAATACTCAGACAACAGAAAGGGGACTGTACTCAGATTTTGTCAGAGGCAAAACTAATTCTGGTAATATACTTTAGCTTCAGATTTCAGCCGAAAGAAGTATCATATGCATTTGTGGAAAAATGGGCTCTCCAAAAGCTTTAATCTTAGCTGCATGGCAGAAATTCAGAGTAATGATAGGTCATGCTCCTTTATATTGCTTACAAGCAGCCAATGGATAGAAGTGCATGGTTCTTTTATTGAGTTTGAGTAAGAGGTCCTATAACATTATCATCTAGCGAAAGAAGTGAGTCAATACTAGAAATTCACATGGCCTTTCTAGGGAAGAAACTGAGTAATGTGGTTTCTGGAATAGATTTTTTTGTCACCATGCCTCACTTTCTGATAATGTCTCAACAAAGCTCACTTAAATTTAGTTGGGATGGAAGGCAAAAAAGCTAAAATCATCAAAGCAAATTACTTTTTTTAATGTAAGTGGATGGCAACTGAACTAAGCTATGCTAAACCTGTATTGAACTAAAAAGTAAAGGGGCCCTATTAGATCGACAAAAAGTCTAAATATCGAATGGCTTAGTGATCTAAAATGCCGTTCTTCTAAATAGGTATTGTGCGGGGCTGTGCCCCCCACACCCCCCGCTAATTATATATGCCATCTCCAAGATCGCACTACAGTGAGGAAAGGGGGAATTTTCTGATCTTCACTGTACCGTGATCTTGCAACAGTGATTCCGAAGAACGGCATTTTCGATTTCTAAGCCGTTCAATATTTAGACTTTTCGTCGATCTAATAGAGACCAGAAATAAACATATGTAAAAACAATTCATTACAATATTGCTTTAAAAGAATGTTTATTGTAATTGAATTTTTAGTAAATCAGTGGTATTTAAAAGAGATAAGTGAAACTGCATATAGAAGGGCAGTGTGCATTTGCTATTGTGGATATGTACTGCAGTGTGAAAATGAAATCTCTCCTTCTTGACTGTAGAAAACTCTGAAGTGCCTAAAGCCTATGACCCTTGGAGGAAGTTGCACTAAGCCAGATAGTGATGTCTTATGAGGGATCTACTTTAGCTGACTGAATTGCCAGAATGATGAAATTTAAATTATTGAGATGAGAAGACTGAAATTGTTGTAAGAACAAACCTTTAACATGCCAAACTTAGAAAGAATGATAAGATACTGTGCATGTCAAACAACATTTGAACTGCTGAATGGAGATCATGGAGCATTCAGAAAAAAATGCTACTCCAGTTAAATACATATTTTAACACAGAAATGTATTTTTCAATGTTTTGCAGGGAGCAAGCCCCTTGCACCCCCAAACTCCCTGCAAATTATATGCACCAACTCTGAGATCTCACTACAGTGGAGAAAAGGGTAAATTTCACGATCCTCACTGTATTGAAATCTCCATACAGAGCAATTTAACTTACATTTCTGTGTTAGAATACATCTAAAATGGAATGGCTGTTTTTTCTGAATACCCCATGATCTCCATTCAGAAGTTCGACTGCTGTTTGATATGCCTTTTTCATTCTTCCTATGTTCAGCATGCTACATTTTCATTCTTACAGCAATTTCACTCTTCTCATCTCATTAATTTAAATTTCGTAATTCTGGCAATTTGAACCACTAAAGTCGATCCTTTATGAGACCCTCATGCAACATCACTACAGTATGTAATTGTTTAAAGAATAAAGCATTGTCTAAAACTGAAAAAGAAGCTAGAAAAATTCTGTCTGTGACTCTTATAAAGAGAGAGAGAGACAGGCAGACAGAAATAAATAGAGAGAGACAGACATTTACTGAGACAATAAATTCAACTCATTTACAGTTCTGCCTGTTAGGGAGTCAGTTGATGAGCCTTCCTGCTACCATAGCACGAGTTCAACCACATTATATAGCTTGTAAGGACTCTCCAAATTCTGTTAGGAATAGCCTTGATAAATTATGTCTCCTCATTTTAAAATAGAAATGTAGTTTTGCTGACATGTACTGTTTGCTTTCTGCTTGTCATCTGTCTACTTCAAACCTTTATTTTAATTTTGTGAGCAATACTATTTCTTTTGGCATATTTATTTTCTTGTGTAATTGTTTATTGTCTTCCACCAAGTGCTTTCATTATTCAGTTTTAAATACTTGTAGCTAGCGATGCATTTTTTTATTTGCTTATGGGTTGAACTGGCATACAACAGACATACTCAAAGTTAGCTTATTTAAAGAACATATAGTAATTTGTAGTTTTAGACTGACAAAACTGGCTGGTGTCAGCACACGTTAAACAGGAGAAGATGTTATTGGTGTAGAGGAGTTATTATTTATCTTCCCTTTCTGGAAAATGTATCTCCCTTTTCTGGAAAATTGTGTGTGTATGTGTGTGTGAGAGGGAGAGGGAGAAAGAGAGACAGAGAGAGAGAGAAAGACATAGAGAGATAGAGTATAACATTTGGTAAGACTGCAGTGGAAGATACTGGACTTGGTTTAAGATTGGTGAAATCCTGTGGAGGTAGGGATTATAACTAAGACTGGCAGCTGTAGAACGTAAAATTTGAGTGTGCCAGGTGTTGGCAGTGGAGTGGATTGAGAAACCATATCACAGATTATATACTTTTGGTTCCAGGGATGCGATTCAAATGCTATACTATAACATGCTCATTGCATATATTTGGTGCAAATGGTGCAGGTTTAAATCCAGTAAATTGGGCAAAATGGATAAAGTCTGCTTCTGCATAGCTAAAGAACTCAGATAAAAAAGTTTTGGAACAAAAGAGAGGAAACACTTTAATGAAATTCCATAACACACACATTTGTTTTTACATCTACATCGTCAGGATGTTATATTAAAACAAATAGCAAACATATTTAATAAACACCCAGGGTTGGGAGGGTGGCCTAATGGTTAAGGTGTTTCCCTTACAAACACAAGGTGCAAGGTTTGAGTCTCACAAGGGATAATTAGCTAAGCTTAAAATGGCTCGCAAGGGCAGTTAGCTTAGTACTAATCTATGAACCTATGAACCATATGACTGTGGCTTCAGGAATTAAGAAAGTGCAACTCATTAATAAAAAGAAAAGAAAAAAATGAAATAACTTGCTACACATCTGTGTGATAACCCTGACTCTTTTAAACCCCATGCTAATGATATTTACGGCTCAACAATGCAATTATATTTCACTACTTCAGCAGAGTTGTTTAATCACTACCTGTGATGCTTGTTATAATCTGTAGAACTTGCAGTTTTAAAACAATGCCTAGTAGATGCAGTAAAAACATGCTTTGCAAGATCATTATGTCTAGTGCTCTTAGCAATATCACTGATATGTTCAGTAATGCATCCTTTAAAATACAATTGACCTTACTAAATTAAAAAGCTGGGCATGTCTGTTAGCTTGGTAAATAAACTAGATTTCTTCTTTTACTCTATGCATAACATTTAAAACAATGCATTTTGTAAGTAATAGGATGCACAACGTGTTCTGTTTCTTGAATAAGTTTAAATATAGAAAAGTGTTTATAAGAAAAAGTGCCTTTGCAATCAAACTTGACAGCATTTTGCTTCTTACAGCAAAGCAACTTCTTAAAATTCTATGTATTCTTATATACAAACTGCAGTGACTCCATCACTTATTTGGAAATAACCATTACTAGCTGAAACCTTTGTTTCTTTTAGAAAATTTCACATAGGGTGTCTATATCACTTGAAAATGTGAGTGGATCTCTTAACCAATGTTATGAATGTCTACGTATCACTTAAAAAACAAGATAATATCACATCTTTGTTTCAAAATGTGTTCTTTAAATAATAAAGATTGTTGGGAAACTTAGCCTTTAGTTATGAAAGATTTTTAAAAGAGGTCTTAGCTTCTTCCAAGCATTTTGCGTGGTCAAGCTAGAAGCTCTCAAAATTGACTCAGTCCTGGTTATTGAATAAACTCCATGTAGGCTTAGTGCTAAGCCTACAGAGTTTACTTTTTGTGACGTGAGCAGCAGCGCTGATTACATATGCATGCCATGCACTGTATTTAAACATAAACAAGCGCAGTTTTGAGGCCAGCAACAGTGTTGCTCACTAGGAAACTGTGTAAAGCAACAGAGACAGCAACAGACATGTAAACCTGTTTAGCTACAGGCAAACTAGGTCTGTGGGTTTGTGCGGAAAGGCGCAATGACTACCAGGTTTATTAGTAAAGCAATGTATATATTTCCAACACATTACTCAAAAGTATGTACAGTGTAGAGTATTGTGAAAACCTGTTTTAGGCATACTGAATAAAAGTTGTGTAAATGATCAGTAAGGGTACATGAAATGCATTATAAATAGTCAGGGGAAGTGTGTGTATTGAAAAGGGACACACAGATAAATTGTAGGAATGAATACAGGGGAAAAGGACACATGAAACATTGTAATGTACAGCAGATGAGGGCATGCTAATGAAGACAGTGGTAGCATGAACACTACTCTCATATTGACATGATACAGTACGGACTGCATGGTTATAGTATATTATGCAACTGTCACACAAGGTGATATATCAATGGAGAAGATACTTTGTGATATAAGCATCCTGACACGAACAATGGAAAGGACATATATCAAGGATAGTATATACAACAGGGGTTAGGTATATATTGTGAAGCTATGCAAAATGATTTGTCTGAATATGAATGTAATGTCAGTATAGGTCTCAACCAAACTGGACACAAAGTAACAGGCCCATGGACAACACTAGACAGAAGCACACCCAATCATGGACAATATCAGAGTAATACTATCAGTAATCCCATGCACGTGACATAACATCTGTGATTGTGAGTGGTCATAGATGGTTCTGCAAGATCACATTTGTACAACTATTATAATTTGTAAGCAATCTCTGAGGAGAATCAAACATACCTTCCTCAAAATGTAAAATCCGCTGGAGGTGTTAGGAGGAATCCTATCACCAGTATTTGTAATTACTAGCAATTCTGGCTAGTGTGCATGACATATATATGGTATAATCCACACTGTCATGAATGTAACTCGTATTTACTGGGTGCATCACACAAACACATATCACAAATGCATCTTGTATAATTCATTGATGGGGGCTCTGCACCATCAATTACTAATGTGTATGCAGCAAAACACTTTGCTATGGCCAATATGATGTGTAGGAAGTCACTGTGGCAAAAGTGGTACACTTGAGTAACTCATCCCTGGAAGATGTGTTCTGAGGTACATGGAAAATGGTGCATTGTACTCAATTTTTGGTGTATTGAGGGCTGAGAACTATGTAACTATAATGACCTTTGATGTGGATGTCCCGCACATACACAGGAGTTGTGTTACATGCAAGGCAGTACTCACCACTGTGGGAATATGCTGCTGAACATTCTGCATAGCATCTACCTGAGTTCACAGGTCACATACCAAATGGTCTTCTCATGATAGTGCGCTGTCTATATTATAATTAGGTTTTGTATTTGTTTTTATAATGTAAAAAATCTCCCGGTGATTTTTGTTTTCTGTCTCCATGCTGTTACAGCAATCCTTTGTGTGTGTTGATACTGCCTGTATTATATTAATATCACACTTAAATTCAAAGAATGTCCACAATCTGCAGTCCTGCACAAAACTGTTTGGACAAAGGGTGTGTAAGTCATTCTTGACATCTGAGACTTAAATAATGAACAGAAATGCGTCTAGTGCAGATCCCTGCGGTGCGAACCTGATCACTGGACTCTAGATATAGATCACTTCACACACTTCAACATATTTATCTGTCATGTATGTGATCCAGTGGTCTACTCACTTGGTGATATAGGTGTTTTTGGTCACTTGTGACAATGTTTCACTAATACCTCGGTGTGGGTGTGTATCAAGTGCCTTGGCCAAGTCAAGTTACACAGGATGATAATGTTGTCATCATGCATGCCCTTGTTGACTTTCTTGAGGACATTGAATAGATTTAACAGGCATATATCAGCTTGAACAAATCACACATGTCTTTCCCACACAGTTGAGATATTACCTGTGCTCTTTTAGAAAAGGTTGATGATGACCTGTTCCCCACATAGTCAGAAGGATGCATGCTGATGCACATCCTTCTATGGGAACATAGTCCGTTAGGGGGCTGTGTTCATATATGGATCCAACCATGTCTGGTAGGTCCATGTTTTGCAATAAACAACCTGTGATGTTGTCAGGGTCCACTGATTCAGTGTTATTAGCCATAGAGAGCACACAAATGTGCTGACTTCCTTACAATACTGTCAAAGGAAAAAACTTCAAAGACCAATACACGTAAGGTTCAGTTAAGGCACTTTAATTTACTTGCAGCAAGGAGACAAATGCATGCAAATACAAGGATTTGTCTAACTACTAACAGGAAGTATGTTCATTCTTATACTGTTTTACAAGACATGGCCTTCTAAGCTGACGTGATCAAACACAACTTTAAGCATTGTACTACAGCAGGTGTTACTTCAGATTTTCTGCTGACATGACTAGATTTGTGAGAAACTTTTCAGAAAAACAACCTGGCCTTGGTGACCAGTACTTCATTTAAAAGCGTCTATTGTACACTGTTACTTTTCAAGGTACTTTTCTAATACAGATACAAGCAAATGCTGATTGCAGTTCATATTTTCAAGCAGGCTTTGTCCTAATTATCTGTTATTTCTGCAGCTGTGTATGTTCTCATAGCACAGCGGAACTTCTTGTCTGAGTTTCATATAAGCAGTATTGTTCTATTCATTATTTTCCTAACGCAAGCAGAAATCATCTGCTTCTCAGTAAATTTCCAAGGCACAAGCAAGATTTAGCTGACAGTACAAGGTCAAAAAGCAACTGCAGTTTGTACAGATTTATGCAGTATGAAATAGAATAAATGTGTTAACTCTTTTCAAGTTCTAAATGCACTAAGCATATTGCTAATACACACATTAATACATATTTCTCTAACAAATACAAATTGAGTAATGTTTGCATGTACAGTGTGGCTGATGGCAAGTGGTGACAGGTGAAACAATCTGTCAGCTAGATGGTTGTCTATTTCCTCTGGTTGGGTATGCTTGGTGGGATCCACATGCAGATCTGTGCTTAGTTGTATATTCCAATTACCATTTAAAGTTTATTGGAATAAATGATTTGTGAAAAGACCTACAAATATGACCTTGGTCATTCATCACATTCCACGCACTGGTACTATGCACAGTCGTACAACTATACCAATGTCACATAATTTCATCAGCTGCAAAATATATGCCTATATGTGTTTAATGGGCAAGTTGTGTCTTACCAGCCTGATGTCATATTAGGAAATATTACAGATCAGTTGTTTGTGGCTCATGTATAGCATTTTCTGACACAAATGTTAATAGTCACACAGTAGTACTGCTGACCACTTCAATAATCCTTGGGTATAGAAGCATAAATGCACATTGTTTGTGTATATCACAGCATAACAACATGTGCATTAGACAAGAATTATGTGACAATGTAATCAATATGAATGTATATTGATGTATGTCACAGAGCATGTAATGATGCTATGCAGACATATGCCATACTGAAAGTGTCACTGTGATGGTGGAATGTGAACTGTGTAGATGGTTGATCTGCTCCACTACAACACATGTCCTAATACGCCAACAATATGCATACAAGCATATCATACCATGTCAACAGTTCTTAGGGGTATATTACTACAGCTGTTATAGAAGGTGCATGTAATGCAATGGTAGCAATGGTTGTCAATACATTAGTTCACATCGTAGATTGTAATACCCTGTTGTAGCTATACTGTACATTCACACCTCAATGTAGCACATGTCAATGACATGTGGACTGTTAATAGGGTTAGGACATTATTATGCTAATGGCCAACATCACATGAAATCCCAGTTACTATTACACCATGTAAATAGAAATCCCTATATCTATATTATGGAAGATAGTAAGACTATTGTGCATATGTGTATATTTGTTGGATTGTATTACATCATGCCACTGCTCATATGGGATATGTGCACCACACCATGGCAGAATTAGCAATCACATATGCAGTTGTCTAAAGATGGCTAGCAGAGGCTCATGGAAGGACTCTGCTTCATGATGTGTGTATGCATATTTGACATGAGGGCATCCTCTATTCATCTTCAGGAAGGACGTCATGTGGCCAAAAGTAGTAGGAGAATGCATGGGGTTGCATGGAACATACCCCAAATGGTAGTGATATGAAGAGCTATTCCAAAGATCATATAATGACCATAATGCACCACCAACTACACACTAGCAGCAGCAGACTGGGCCTAATTTGAATATTACATCTGTGTAGACATAGAATACGAATATCATGCAAGGTTACAGCAGCAACGCTGCATCTGTCTGACAGTTACACTGTCACATTGTACTTTATGGAGTGTAATCATTATATGCTAAATAGAAGATGTTGGGAGGAGAATAGGGCATGAATGTGGAGTCACATCCCTGTGTAAAATTGTCTCAAAAGTGATAGTTGTATGTACAGACATGCAAGTTGTCTGCTGTCAGATTTGAACACCTATATGTGTTTTTAAAGTATCTTGCAACAAAGTAGTTAATGTTACTGCTATAGCACAGGTTTGTCTTGAATACTATTAGAGTGCTTGTTACACAGGATGGCAAAATCATTGTATGCTATAACAAGATGCTTGGAGGAGGGTTGTACATACATGTGGACTCACATATTGTTCTAAAATTATCACCATAGTGATTGCTGAATGCACACACAGTTAGCTGTAGTGAGAACAGAACCCCTATTATTTATTGAGCACAGTGCTTAACACAAGCATCACAGCATAATTCTCTCTTATAGTGGTAGAGAATACTTTATAGCCAATGACATCAGCATAGTCTGGTGAGAAGTGGATGATAATAGCAGTGTCCCACATGCAGGTGTAAAATAGTCTTTTGAATGTCAACCAACTGAATAAACATGAAAACCTACACAAACAGACACATGCACCAGTTGAATGCAGTGAGAACAGAAACCTGCCTAAGTGCACTGACTTAAGAACTCAGTATTTAATGCAAGCGCCACAAGACAAGTCTGACTTGGAGGGTGTTGTACAACATTTTACAAGTGATAACTTCAGCAGTGTCTGGTGAAAAGAGGAAGGTAATAGCAGTGTCTTACATTCATGTGTAAAATCTTCTTTTGAATGTCAACCAACTGAAAACACACACACACACACACACACACACACACACACACACACACACACACACACACAGACAGACACACACACACATACACACACACACAAAAGAGTTGACTGCAGTGAGAACAGAAACACTGCCTAAGTACACCAGTTAGAGAACTCGGTATTTATTGCAAGTGCCACAACGCAAGCCTGACTTGTAGAGTGGTGGACAACACTTTATGAGTGATGATCTCAGCAGTGTCTGGTGATGAGAAGATGAGAATAACAGTGTCTTGTGATTAGAGGATGAGAATAGCAGTGTCTCACATGCAGGTGTAAAGTAGTCTTTTGAATGTCAACCAACTGGGCAAACACACAACACACACACATACACACAAACCAGTTTACTGCAGTGAGAACAGAGCCCCTGCCTAAATGCACTGACTAGAGAACTCAGTATTTAACAAAAGTGCCACACGTCTGATTTTTGTGATGCTGCAGGACAATTTATAGTGGATAATATCAGAACTGGATGCTTGACAGAAGATGTTGGGTAGCCTGAACAAAATGGATATGTAGCCATGTACAAATTTCAAAATATTGGTTCTCCATGGGATTGTACTGATGACTGCAGGATACACAGTTATGCTCTTCTGAATAGACAGACACATACACACACACACACACACACACACACACACACACACACACACACACACACACACAGACACATAACAGTTGACTGGAAAATCTGAATGTGCATTGTCAGTATAAAGATCTACATGTTATAGAAGAAAGCATTTTTATTTATTTCTGTACTGCAGTTGATATAGTTAGAAAAAGTACTGAGACACCATGGTTCAAGTGGATGGGTGCAGTTAGCACATGGCTACAGTGTAAATACTGTATGCATTTTCTCCTTAAAAGTGCCTTCCCTTTTTTGTGTTTTTACACATACTTTCATGGGATGAAGACTAAATGGGCAGTAAACATAAATAATACATGTTCCTGTGCATTTTCCATAGCACATCACCAAGCAGCTGGTTTGCGCGATCAATGGCAAAGTGTCTGTGCATGTGAGATACACATTTAAGGACTGTAATTGAACTTAAGAAGTACTTATCCATTTTTGCTATGGAGGATACTACTAACAACTACTATGGTGTTCATAACTAGTTCATTTCAGATGTGTTGTGTCATAAATTGTATAATCTTAAAAATATTTATACTGCTTTACCTGTTTTGCGTAGTTAAGCAGTGAGCAAATAGCGCCTCTGCTTTATTGATAAAGTTGTGACAGTTCTATTGGTATGCTTACCTCTGCACAAGCAGATTAAGTGGAGAAAAATAGCAGTCAGCAGTGTGGTTAGTACTGAATGGAAAAAACACACCTGCTGCTCAGCTGATTCTGTGACAGCAGGTGTAAATGCACTCAGAAATTTCTTTTTGAGCCCAGATGATACAGGATTTGCATCCAGGTGTATCTAATAGTTTTAAACATGTCTTCATAATGCAAGGAAATTATTCTTTATTCTACATTGTGTATTATCTTAGCGCACTGTGTTTAAGCAGCATTGTGCTGAGGCAATCATACCACTAAACAGTCATTCATCATCACTCTGCATTGGTGTGTAGCGCACACACACAGAAGACAAAAAGTGAAGAGCTTCATTGTTTTTTTTTCACTTATGTGTGTGGTGTGTGATACTATTTTTTGACCAGATTAAATGTGTTAAAATGAGGTAGATAGAAAAGTGATGAAATGGGGACAAGCAGGGGGAAGACCAAAAGGAAAGCAACAGAGAAATGTCTAGGAGGGCAATAGGAAAGAATCATAACTATCCACTACTTCAAATGAAAATATGTACAGAATATTAGCTGAATATGGACTGTTACCTCAACAAAGATGGGTGACAACAACACAATCATATTCTATAGCTAACTGGATTAAATCAAGTTTGTCAAGAATATGTGTGCAAAGTGGAGAGCTATGCATGGGATAATACTTTTTTATTTGTGTGACAGGTGCCCATTTTCTTTTTCTTCAGTAAGGGAGGAATGCTGGATAAGGGATATAAGTATTTCTGGGTCAGGTAAGTAGGGTTGGTGAAAAATCAGATGCAAACAAACAGGACAAAGAAAACAAGACACAGGGACAGTGAGGGAAAAGACAGGTTAGGGACCCCACGATTGGGGTTGGCGGGGACAACTGATACCCACAGCCACCAAACATGGGGACAGCGAGAATCTAGTCCTCACCTGCAGGACTGTCAGCACTGTCCCTTTACTCTGCTGGCTGTTGGAGTGCTTGATGCCTTCTCCTATGGACTGCCCAAGAATAACAACCCGAGGGGGAAATACGCTTTAAGTGAATACAAATCAGCTTTTTGTCAGTAAGACATCTTCAGAATACAACAGACCCACTGAATCAGTTCATATATATATATATATATATATATATATATATATATATATATATATATATATATGTGTGTGTGTGTGTGTGTGTGTGTGTGTGTGTGTACTAATCAGCTGATACTCTTAATCAAGTTTAATTGTGACAAATGAGGTTTGGTAACAGACCAGTTTGTCAGAGGACATCTTCAAGTGGGGCTAGATAAACATAGTGGCTGGAATTAAGAGGATAAAGGGAATATATGATTAAATGGGGATGAATGGGAGGATATGAGGTAAGGGTAGAGAGGGGCTTAAAGGATTTAAGCAAGTGTGGTTAGTGTAGGAATCACATTTTTGCTGTGAACTTGCTAAGTCAAGGGTTACATCTGAGATGACCTATAGGTATTCCTGGAGACCAGGTTGGCCTAGGAATACTGATTTGGTGGGTTGTAGGGGACAGGTGGTTGTTATTGGGAACATATAGCTAAATATGTTTTTTTTTCCCTTGCCTTATTCTTTTCACTCTTCCCTGGGTTGGGATAAATGATCCAAGGGATAGGGATGGGGCAGGCTAAGTGCTGTTTTATATTTGTTATTTATTTATTTATGCATTTATTTATTTATTTCCAGTTTGATGAACAAGGATGTCCACTGAGTCCAAGGAGCCTGTTTTCAGTGGAACCCTGGGGAGAAAAGCTCCAAGAATACAAAATACAGTGGGATACAGAATACAATACAAAATACAGTAGATACATATTCAAGTAAATACACAGAATATAAGTACACAGCAAATGTAAAGTAGAAATACAAAAATGTATACTGTTTAAAGCAAACTATTTACAATATTGGCCTAAAAATATTGTAGTTATCAAGTTGAGGACATTAGTAAGTTTGGAGTTATATTTATAATAGCATATTGGAACAAACAAGATTTTCTAGATATGGGAGATTGCAATGTGGAAAAAGAGTATTGATGAGAGTTATTATTCCTTTTGTAGAGAAGGTTAGTATAGAGCTTAGGTGTTGAAGGGTTAGAAGGGGGAGTAAGCTAGCTTGGGAGAATGCAGGTGCATTTCCAGATAGAGGAGAGGTAGGAATGAAGCTGAGTTTTAATGTTTTCCACATTCTCCATTGTCCTTAAGGTAGGAGGAAGAGAATTCCATTTTTTGACTATGGAAAAAGAGAGAAGTTGTCCAGGTTGATGGTTAAGTTTATGAACAGTAATTAAGTTTTGGTGAGCTGAGGGATGTAAGGGAGTAGGATATGTGTAAGGGCAGGGCATTTGGTAGGGTTCAAGTTCATAGGTTCATAGGTTGGTACTAGGCTATCGGCCCTAGGGCCTATACAAGCCTAGCCATAACAATTCCCTGGATATTTCTTCCCACAATATTTACTTCTCTGGACCCCTGTCTAGCAGGGCGACTGACATGATCCCTGGGGTAAATTTCCTAACTCCCATCCAATCATCAAGGTTCCTTTTGAAGAGGGCCAAGGAGGCGCTCTGCTTGACATGTATGGGCAGTCTATTCCAGGGTATGGGGAGTCTCTGGGTCAGGAACCTATCCCTTCAGCATGTTTTGTTCATTGTGATGACAAGGTTTAGATCCCTGAAGTGTGTGGCTCTGAGGGATTGGGATTTCTTTACAGCTCAAGGTTTGACATAGCCTTGTATGTTAAGCAGAGATTGCCTCTGAGTAGACGATATGCAACAGAGTATAGCTGGAATTTTTTTAGATGGTCAGCATAGAGCATCTGCTTTAGGCCTGTGATTCTTTTAGTGAGATATTTCTGTGGCCTTTCCAGCTGTTGCAGACGTCTTGTGAGGTACATACCAAATGGGGCATTATACTCTATAATGGGTCTAATGAGGGATGAGTACAGTGGGACAATGACCTCTTTTTTCTGGATGAAAAGCCTTTAGTGATGAGGTGTGCCACATAGAAGGATTTCCTACCTGTTGTGGTGATGTGTTTATTGAAAGTGAGACCACTGTCCACCTGTGTCCTCTCATCACACTTTCGATGTTTAGTGTACTGCCACCTATGTGGTAATTCATGGGTACATGTTTTTTTCCAAAGGGGATAACTGTACATTTCTTGGCATTAAGCTTGAGCCCATGGCTCTGGCAGCAGGCATCTGTTTCTGTAAGGCCCTTTTGTAGAATATCCACATCATTTGGGGATTCAATAATGGCTCCCAGTTTGCAGTCATCTGTGAACTTTGTTAGCCAGAGTCCCTTAGTGTTGGCCTGTACTTCAGAGAAGTAGATGCCAAACAAGAGTGGTCCCAGGACTGAACCCTGAGGTACTCCACTTGTCACTTGTCTGGAGCTGGATTTGGAGTCGGCTACTTTTACAGTCTGGGTTCTGACAGTAAGCCAGTTGGCAACCCATCGAGTGATGTAGGGATTTAAGCCCAGCTTAGTAAGTTTATCTATGATTCCAGAGTGGGGGATGGTGTCGAAGGCCTTGGCGAGGTCCAAATAAGCTGTGTGGACCGCCTTACCTTCATCCACAGCTCTGGAGACTGATTCAAAGACATCAATCAGATTCAGGAGACAAGATCGGCCTGTGATGAGCTGGAGCTAGTCCATATAGTCTGGGAGATCGAAGGGCAATACAGTGATGGGAGGAGTTTTTGGAGTTAGTGGCAAATTTGGAAATTTTGTTATAGCAGTTTTCTAATTTAGAAGTGATGGATGCAGATAGGTTGGTTAATAAGGGTGCGACATACATTAGTTATTGAAGGAGTTAAGTAGAGGCAAGAGTATGTCTGGTATGGTGTGAGAGGAAGTGATTGTTCCTGTATAGCATACCACATTTATGATGGGTTTTCTTTATGTTTTGAAGAATATAGTAGTCACAATTTAGGTGCTCATCTATAGTTACACTTAGCAGTTTGGCATGGGGGACAATTTCAATAAGAGAGTTGTTTTGGCTTAGAACTTGGAAAGTGGTTTTGTCAAAAATGAAGGATTTTGATGGTGGGAAGATTAATATTTTGGATTTGTTTGCATTTAGGGAGAGGTGGTTTTGGAGCATCCAGGCCTCGGTGGTTGAGAAGGCAGACTGAGTCTTTGTTAGAAGTTCAGGGAGATTAGTGGGAGAACAGACTAAGGTTGGATCGTCTGCATATTGGATTATATATACATATATAGTATACATACATATATATATAAGGGATCCCTATTTAATTTCGAAATACTGAAATCCCGAATTTCAGTATTTCAAAATTAAAATACTGAAGTCTTTAAATACACCAGAAGCACGAAATTCAAAATCCCGAAGTACACAGATCTTGAATTAGTGCTTCTGGTGTTGTGGTGTGTGAATGGTAAGATGTGAGTTTGGGTATGTATGCATGTATGTGTATGTCTGTTGGTTAGGGGCTTTAGTGTCTGTCAGTGTGTGTTTTGACTGTGATGTGTATGTGTGAGGGTGTGTACAATGTGTGGGAGTGAGTTGTTTGTGTGTGTGTGACTGTGCAATCTCGGAGTTAGTGTATATGTATATATATATATATATATATATATATATATATATATATATATATATATATATATATATAAGTGGGGGTTGGGGGCACAGCCCCCCACTGGGGGGTGCAAGGGAGCTTGCCCCCCTGCTTATCTGTATTGTAGGATGTTATATTTGAGTTGGGGGGGAGTTGTGTGTATGTGTTTGTGTGTGCTGTATCTGTAGTGTAGCGTTGGGATTTTGAATTTCGCGGTTTTAGGGTTTCAGTGTTTGGTGTCTTCGGATATGTAATTGCAAAGTACTGAAATTCGGGATTTCAGTATTTCGAAAGTACATAGTGAATCTGTATACATATATATATAAACACACACGTGTATATATGGTGCAGTTACTGTTGTTGACATAAGACCGTTATTGTCGCAGTATGTTCAGTTGTAGGGATAGAAGGATTTGATGCGGGATATGATGAATGACTCTTGGCAGTGCACGATGATTTTAAATTTTCATTTATAGGTGCAGATTGCTTACAGTTTCTTTCTTTTGCAGATCAGTCTGGAGTGGTGCTGGCCATTGGAGTGGTGTGCAAGGAGGTCGCAGAATGACAGGGTGGATGGGGTGGTTGATTGGTTCACAAGAGTCACACATGGTGAGGCTAAAGGTGAAGCAAGCATAGAGTGGATATCAGTCGGTGTGTTTGAAAGGTAATAGTGCCCATTGCAGTGGATGTCTGAGTCGATACATTGGCACACAGGGAGGCTTGAGTTGGTGAGTGAAAAGTGAATGACAGTCAATGGCTTGGGAGGGGAGTTCTGGTTGTTGGAGTTGTGCACAGTGAGATTGCAGCTAATCGTTATGGGCAAGTTGCACTTTGTGTGGTGGTGTAGAGTGGGGGCAAGTGAGGAGAAAGTATGCTGGTGTAGTATACAACAAGGTGGGAGATTTTGGTATCCCCACAGGTGAGGGGGTCACAACAAGCAAAGGATCATAGGAAGTTATTAGGCTAATGGCTCTAGGGCATGTACAAGTTAGCTAAGGCAGGCAGCCTTGCCAGGTGTAAACCTTACTTTCAAGGTCAGCACCTGCTGTCTTTGTCCAAGAGGGACTTGAGTGGAACTCTTGGGGTGATTTTATGGCTACCCATCCAGTTTCTTTGAAGTGCTTGGAGAGGGCCAGGAAAGTTTTATGTCACAGGAAGTTGAGTTTGTTACAGAGTAAGGGTAATTTTGGGGGAAAACTTGTCCTTCAAGCGGATTTTAGGAATCTCGCACACCAGCTTATTCCACAATGAGGTCAGAAAGGGGGTGTGCACTGAGTGGGCAGCAGTTAGTGCCCTGATGAAATGACTTTGGAAGGTAATTGAGTCTTCCTGTATGGATTTTGATTATTGGTGTTTTGCACAACAGGGTGGCACAGGGAGGTATGTTTGGCTCACGGCCATGCAAGGCTGGGGGCCGTGTATAGGGAGTTGGGGTTTACAGGTGCGGTAGAATCACATCAATCACAGAAGGCATAAGAAACTATGAGGTTGATGGTTTACAGCCCTTGTAGGCTACTTAAGTTCATTTCTTATTTCCCCATATGACCTCTATTGTTCTTTGAGGGGATATGAGTGGAACTCTGGGGTGAAGTTTTAGTCACCCATCTAGTTATTCTGGTAGAGGGATATAGAAATGTTTCAAACGTGACACCTTTGGGGAGTTATGCGGTCCTGAACTTGTATGTCAGTTAGTTTAAGTCAGTTCCTTAGGTAGGGGTTAATAAGTGGTGTAGTTTACTATCTGTGTTACTTTGGGTTACTGTACTGGGATAGCTCTTTGGCAGATGGATAGGGTAGTCAGGGGGATTTGCAGTTTTTATATTTTGGCTATACATTCTATAGGAGTTGTAGGATTTGGGGGTCATTTGTGATTGGTGGGAGATAAGACAGGGGACAACTGGGGGATGCTGAGTATTGGGAGTTTAATTTAATATAGAGTAGGCTTAGTGGGTGTTGGAGATTAGGGTTCACTATAACTGTGTAAGATGGCAATGGGATGAGTGGTGCTGTCTGTTTGTGGAAGGTGCATCACATTGCGTTCAGGTTAAAAGGCCTTCGGGGCACCTCTTTATAAGTCAAGCATATGGTGAGGTGAGGCTAGCTTATGTAGGTGGGGTATGGCGGCTGCTGGAAGGATTTTTGATGGAAAGAGTAAGTTATTTTGACAAATACAATTAAAAAAAAAATAAATAAATAAAATGATAAAATTCCACCAAGACCACCGATCCAAGAAGTAAGCGAATTTAATGAAACACTTAGCACCTCGGCTTACACATCCTTCCTAGAGTAAAAACACTACAAAATACTGTTTGCTTATATACAGCATATTGCATGAAACAATCAATCAATTAAGCATACAATTCAAATCACATACTTCCAATTACATTATTTGTTGAGTTCCTGAGCCTCCAAAGTACTATAAAAATCAGCAGGGTTTCTTTTTTTAAGAGTTTGTTTTTTAACGACACACATTCACCTATGCCAACTTGCAAGACACAACCCGTAAGAGAATCAGGGTTAGAGTTGTGTGCTCTCAAAAAATTACTCCCAAGGGGACTCTCTGATTTTTTTATTTTTTATGTCCCTAATATGTTCCTGCAACCATACCCTAAAACTTCTATAAGTTTCCCCTATGTAAAACTTCTTACATTTACATCTCAACACATACACTAACCCCTCTGTATTACAACTGTATTCATGTCTAGCTGTAAACCTGATGCCATTAATATAGGGAAATGAGCTTACTACATATTGACAGATGGAACAACCATCACATGGAACAGTGCCTTTATTTATGCTTAAGCTCTGACTGCCATTAACATCTGGTAAACAAAATTGGTTATGTACCAGAATGTCAGACACATTCCTAGCTCTTTTATATGCAATACTCACAAAATCATGTAGTATAGAGTTCAAAATTTTATCCCTTAGGAGCATAGACCACAAGCTGTGTGCTTTTTTAACTATTTCCTCAGTTATAACATTATAAGTTGTCACTAAGAAAACTTTCTTCTGCTCTCCATTGTTCACAGCTGTATTTGTAGATTTGTTTCCACCAATACAAACATTTTATTTTCCACTAGCACGGACATAATGAGAACCTCCCTGAGAGTTAACAGAATACCTCATGTCCATAATTTTTTGTTTAGCTTCCCTGACCAGTTGGACATCATAGCCTCTTCTAATAAGCATTTTTTCTGCTTCAGCTATCTCTAAATCAAAGCTCATATCAAGGCTACATAGCTTATGAATTCATAAGAATTCATTGTAGGGCAGTACCTTGACCAAATGATTAGGGTGACAACTATTCCCATATAAAAATGCATTTCTATGTTCAAATTTCCAATGGAGAATTTATATGATACTGAGTATTGGGAGTTTAATGTAATATAGAGTAGTTTAGTGGGTGTTGGAGATTAGGGTTCACTATAATTGTGTACGATGGTAATGGGATGGATGGTGCTGTCTGTTTGTGGAAGGTGCATCATGTTGCGTTCAGGTTAAAAGGCTGTCGGGGCACCTCTTTATAAGTCAAACATATGGTGGGGTGAGGCTAGCTTACTTAGGTGGGTTATGACGGCTGCTGGAAGGAATTTTGATGGAAAGCGTAAGTTATTTTGGCAGCCTTGGGAGCAAGGTAAGACAGTTCAGTTTGTCAGGAGGTTATAGCTATGACTACTTCAGCTGCAAGAATGACAAGGTTGAGTGAATTATTTTGGTTAGTGTTTGCTGGTTTGAAGGTTTGGGGTAAGTTGAAAGGGAAGATGGGCAGTCTTTAACTATTGGCAGGATGGGGTCAGTTACGGGGATTGGTGCTGGGATATGGAGTTCAAGGGGTTGCAGTTCTGTGGCATTAATGTTATGGTTGTATTTAGTCATTCTGAAAGTCTTTTGAGGGACAACAAAGGTTAGGATGGTCAGTCTGTACTACGCTTGTATGGGATAGTTGCAAGGATGTCAGGATTGCTTTTGGACCTTATGATATAGGGTTGCTGTTAGAATGATAGGCAACTGCCCTTGCGTGGTTTCATGTGGCTTTGGGTTTAAAGTGTTGGTATTGCTTAGGGCAGGTATTGCCAAGGGAAGGTAATGTACCAGAGCTTATATGACGAGGTTAATATTGGTAGTGGGATTGAGTTGCAAAATGTATGGTTATTTAGTATTAGGGGAAAGGATCATTGATCTAACTGTTAGTCGAGTGACATCTTTCACTGCTCAGATAACAGGGCTTTTGGAGTTGCTAATAGGAATCCATTTGGGTTTTAGAAAAGATGGGTACAAAGAATGATGTTGGGCTGAAACATCCCTTCCCTTTGGTATGGGTGGTTAGGTTGTAGGAATTCTGGTATGAGAAAGGGGGAGCAGCCTGGTCAGGCTGGTGGGCAGAGAAGAGAGGCAGGCTTTCCCTCTTCTGTTCACCGTCTGGTACTGGATGTTCAATTCAATGAGTTGGGAAAGGAAAGCGGGCAGCTGGACGCCACTTGATAAGTAAATTAAGCGAGCGGAGGTAAGCTGCTTATTTGGTGGCATGTGTAATTCAATAAATGGCAACTGAAGTGAGTGGTGGTACGCTGCTTCATAAGTAAGTGAGTGGGAGGTATGGATGCTGCTTACTGGTTGGCATGAGCAGGGTCACAATGCCCTATTTTTATGTTATATGGATGTTATCCTCATCTATGTCATGTGCTGGTTTTCAATAATAAATATTGGTTAACAATCATGTTTATGGAAGTTTAATAAAGGTCGTCAAATGTCATTCGATGTGTTGTGTTTATTGAAGGGGACTGGGACAAATGAGGTTTGGTAACAGACTGATTTGTCCATGGACATCTTCAAGTGGGGCTAGATAAATATAGTAGCAGTAATTAAGAGGATGGAGGGAGGATAGGGTTAAATGGGGATGAGTGGGAGGAAATGAGGTAATGGTAGGGATGGGCTTAAAGGGTTTAGGCAAGTATAGCTATTGTAGGAATCACATTTTGGCATGAACTTGCTACCTGCCCCCCCCCCCCCCCTTTTAATAGTTGGGATTGTGGTTATTTCAGTTTGGGTATGGAAGAGAAGAGAGGCAGGCTTGCCCTCTTCTGTTCCCCCTCTGGTGTTGGATGTTCAATTCAATGAGTTGGGAAAGGAAAGCAAGCGGATGGACGCTGCTTGATAAGTAAATTAAGTAAGCAGAGGTAAGCTACTTATTTGGTGGTATGTGTATTCAATAAATGGTAACTGAAGTCAGTGGTGGTACGCTGCTTCATAAGTAAGTGAGTGGAGGTTATGGACTCTGATTACTGGTTGGGATGAGTGGGGTCATGCTGTTTAATGTTATATAGATGTTATCCTCATCTACATCATGTGTTGGTTTTAATTAATAAATATTGGTTAACAATCATGTTTATGGAAGTTTAAACTTTTAAGTTTAAGTTAGGATGGTGCAGTGGTGCAGCGGTAGCATTGTCACCTCACAGTAAGAGGTTCTGCAATTTAATTCTCGGCTGGGGTGCCTTCTATGTGGAGTCTGTATGCCCTCTCTGCATTTGTGTGGGTTTCCTTCAGGTGCTCTGGTTTCCTCCCATGTACAAAAACATGTATCTGGAGCATTTCTTCCCAGGCCTCCACTGAAAATTGGCTTTGTTCCAAGTCAGACTTTCCTGGTAAACAAATGTAAAATAATAAATAAATTAATAAAGGTCATCAAATGGCATTCAGTGGGATGTGTTATTGAAGGGGACTGGGTCAAAATGAAAATACCTGAGGTGAAGTTTAAAAAACACAGCACTGAAACATTTTCTCTCTGACATGAAAAAGACTGAATATAATATAAAAACTGTATAGATATGAGAAACTGTAATAAAAACTGAATAAATATATGCAGTGAAACTTTATAAAACCACAGTATAGAACACAATAAATATATATATATGTATAACTTATTAAGGTTCGGAGTAATATATCTTTTCATATGCATATTAATGTCCAAAAATAGTGGAACTTCCAGCATAAACAATAATACATTTTTGTGTTTAGGCTAATATTTCTCTGCCCTGACTTTTAATAATGGCATCAGAAATAGGCAGTCATTAATTCCAGGAAAATGGGTTGCATCTAATTTTATTTGCCAGCTCAGCTCGTTTAATTCCAAATAGTCTTTCCATCCACCTCTCTAGGATCAACAGGAACACTTTCCAATATAGGGAAGAAAGATTGCTTAAAGCCAGTACAACAGGCAGAATGTCTGTACAAAGCATTGTTTTGATTTTTGATTTTTATTAGACATCTCATATTGTCGTTCAAATGTCCTCTTCTTTAGCTGCCTTTCTGTTTTCCCCTACATAAAATGCAGGGCAGGACATACACACAGCCAGATATACCACCCCCTTAGATAGACAATTCCCTTCCTGTGAGTGTATGATAGACCTTGCTGCATTTTGCAACTGCAGTACTCTGTGGCCAAATATATATTTACACTTTACACTGGCTACACATTCCAGATTTTTGGGTACCTTTACTAATTTTTTCCTTTCTTCTCCTTGTTGTCACCATTAGATTCTAATATATTCTTAATACTTTTACCTTTTTTGTATATACAAGTGGGTCTATTACCCACTATATCTCTGATTTGTCCTTCTTCTACCAATATTCCCCAATTTTTACTCATGATGTACCTAATGCTATTGTAACCAACACCATATTCAAGTACCATAGCGCCAGTCTTTACTACTTCCTCATATTCTAACTGTGGACAAGCATCTATTACTTCTTCCCCATTTTGACTATTATTGTTGTCAGATATCAAAATAGATCCCTTGTTTAAGCCTGTTCCCAAGAGGGGTAGCTATTTCTTCCCTCTATTTTGGGCAACCTCTGTACTAATGGTTCTCACAAAAAGCTCAGGGTATCCCCTCTCAAGGAAGATATCCTCCAGTTTTCTATTTTCAGATTCAAAAGCTATATTATCAGACACTATCCTCATCAATCTAATAAAACTGTCCCTTAACAAGACTTTTTTTCTGGGACAAAGGATGCATACTACTAAAATGTAGATAACTATTCGAGAAAGTGGGTTTTCCGTAAATAGTAGAGGAGGATCCATTTTCTCTTCTCTATGGTGATGTCTGGATAACTGATGCTTTTTTCCATTTGGCAAGTGAGTTTCAAGAAAGGGGTAGTAGTATTCAAATACTCTATGAACCTGGGCATTCCCAATATGTACACCACCCAGATGACAAAGAGGTCATCCAAATATCTGAGATATAATGAAAACTTGTCCTCAAAAGGGAAACCAAAAATGAAGCATCTCTCCCAACTAAGCATCACCAAGTTGGCATAAATGGGGGGACACAAGCAGTCGTTACTGCAACTCCCTTGGTTTGTTTGAAGATGTTACCCTCAAACCAAATATAGTTGTTATTGAGCACAATATCCATACATTCCATAATAAGCCTGAACTGTTCCCCATTAACTATACCAGATGTCAGGACTGCTTTGCTAAACAGTTCCAGTCCATCTTCATGGAGGATACTAGAGAAAAGATATTTCACATCTATTGTTAGAAAGATGACATCCTTTTTCCAAAGGGAATGTGTGATCCTACCCAAAAAATCTCAAATGCCACTGACAAATGTGGTTGTCTATTTTTTGAAAAGGTTTCAACAGCCTATCCACATAAAGGGCAAGGGGATGTGTTTTAGCCTCTGCTTCAGAGACAATGGGTCTAAAAGGAGGATGCTGAACATCCTTGTGAATCTTTGGGATCCCAAAGAAGGATGCAATTCTGGGGTTATTGTTCCACAAAAACTTGTAAGTCTTGAGATCCATCCCACCCTGAAGCAATTCATCATCCTAAAATAGATGTATACATTGGTAGAAGCCATGCACTTCATTCATAGAATCTCTGGTGTAAGAATCACTATTTTCTAAAATTTTTACCATTTCTTTAGAGTATTCTTCTCTTATGAAAACAACTACCCCCCCCCCCCCCCGGTCAGGTTTCATTATTCTAAGGAGGGGATTCTTTTTCAAGTTCTCTAAAGCATCATGTTCTTTTTTAGTAAGGTTAAAGGAACTATAGCCCTTTTACCCAGAAATATAAAACTGATAAATGTTATTCTCACATATTTTGGAAAATGCCTCAACTGTGGAATGGGGAATGGGCATTGCTGTACTCTTTTTCTTTAAAGTTAAATAATTAGAATATCCAATCTGTTCTACACTTTCCACCTCCTTATTCTTGTATTGGATAGCAAACTTCATTTTTACAATGAATCATTTAAATTCCATCATAGTATCTACCAAATTTTGTTTAAAAGTAGGAATAAAGGTAAACCCTTTCTGAAAAACAGAAAAGTGCTCATCGGTGATGTTGTAGTCAGTGTAATTATAAATAGTAAAATTATTTTTCTTAAGAACCATAGGGACACTACTGAGGTGGTGAATATCATAAATGGGGTTCAATTCTTTCTCTACCGCCCTCTGTAGCCCTTCTCCCTTGCTGGTAGGAAAAGTTCTGCTGCCTCAGTATCTGACCCCCCCCCGAGGGCGCCCATCTGCACTGAAAGATTTCTCTGACAGAGATTGGGTCCTGCTGGCAATTCTTTCAGACCTCCGGAGGGGGGTGGATTCTAAAGGGCCTTCCAGATCAAAGACCACCTGTACATCATTGGTAATAGTTTCTTCATTCCAATTCCCCATGTATCCTGCCCTCCCATCTTCAGAATTCCTGTTGGTAGAGGGTGGAGGGTAAATGTCTTACTCTCCTCATATTCTGCCTTATCCCTGGACATTTTTTTTTTATTTTTCTTCATTTTTTTACTTTATAAGTATGAATATCTACTTTGTTAAATAAATTACTGTGCTCAATGAGGGTTGACAGGGTGGCCTAATGGTTAAGGTATTTGCCTTACAAACAAAAGGTGCAGACTTTGAGTCTCCCAAGGGATAATTGGTTATGCTTAGAATGGCTCGCAAGGGCAGTTAGCTTAATACTAATCTATGAACCTATTCAACTGTGCATACAGAGAATAATAAATCATTTTTAATCTTCACATTTAACTGTTTTATTTCAGTGATACGATTCTGTATACTTGTTTTATTCTCCCTTACCATAATTTACAAAAGTTTCAGTCCTTGTTTGTTAAACAGTTCAATCACATCATTACAATTTGAACTTAAGTGCTGGTGCATTTTGAGAATGGTTAAATTTAGATGCTTCCCACATGGCAGAGCATCATCGCACAACTAAATTGAGTAGCCCTAAAGAGAATTTAAGAGACTGGATCTCTTTATTAGAGAAGGAACTTGTTAAGTTGCCTAATCTGCAAATGGACAAATTATTTCTTATTGAATGTTTGCAAGTCCGTAGGGTTCCAAAAGGGTTGAGGTATTTTACGTTTCTTAATGGGGTTGTGGCAGGGTCTAGGTTAAACCAGGAACTTGTATAAAGTAAAAATGAGGAAAAATAAAAAAAACACTGGCCAGGAATAAGGCAGAATATGTGGAGGGCAAGGCATTTCCTTTCTGTTTCCCTAAAAAGAAAAGTGAACGTGACAGAAGGGGTCCCCACCACACCCCACCCCCTACCAAATGGTATTTTGAAGATGGTAGTGCAGAACACGGGGAACAGGAATGAGGAAACTGTTAATAATGATGTATTGGAAGGTACCTCAGCACCAGCTGCCAGGGAAGTGCTACCTGATGCGGATGGCCTAGATAGTGCAGGGGCAGCAGAGGCAGTACTGCCACGTTGGGATCCAGATGTGCTGAGCATCAGTGTATGAGCCGGTGGAATGGGAGGTAGGCTGAGCCATGGGGGTTTGCTTACATCCCTGTGCTGTAAAGCATTTTTTGATTTGTCACAGATGGATGACATGGAAACATTTTGACCACACATAGAAAAATAAAAAAAGACAGATAAGGGTAGAGAAAAAAGAGATCATTACTACCATCACATGTGACATACAATGCATTATCACAGTAATGAAGTATTTATTTCTGCTTTTATATTTAAATATACTTTATAACAACTACAAACTATAAGTAATGATTTTTCAAAGTAATCCTTGCAATGTGCACACAGTGCATATATGTTTGGTCGAAGTATACAGATTCAGTTAACAACAGGGCATTTATGCCACTTTTGTTGAAATTATTATTTAATATTTTAAATTCTTTTACTATATATGTTTATTGTGGTATCTGAACCCAAAATGACTACAGTATTAAACTTGACTCCCACAGTTGGTTTGTGCTACATAATGAAGCATGTATGTTTGCTTTTACAGTTAGGATCTGCATGCTTAATTTTCTACTATGGTATAGAAGAGCAGTACTTTAGCTAAAATAATAGTTATGTTACATTACATAAATACCCTTTGCTTCCTCATTCTCTCTAGATGCTCAGCATGGGCCTCCCTATTCACCATAATCTCTTGATTGGTTGTGGAATAAAAAGAAGAGAACAAAAAAAGAGCATTAAGCATGCCATTGTTGCACATATGCAGCTGTCTATCTAGTTTTTATTCTTTGCATCTGTATACTTACACAGCTGTGGAATATCAGCAGTCCTAAACTCATCCAGCCACTGATTACGTGCATCCTGCTTGCACCTATTGAGGTCATTATAGTGGTGCCTACACTGTTCTTCAGTGTATGGAATACCAGTTGCACTGGAGACAGCCTTAACCAGACTATTCCATGCCTCGGACTTGTACTGGGAGCTGGTATAGTCCCTCCCCTGCAAGAGCCTTCAGCTATAGAACTTTACAAGGTGTCCAGTAATGATTCCGAACTCCTCAACAGCCCATCTCTGTGAAGTAAATTGGGCACCTTCCCTTCTACCACCAGACATGTCTGACTGGGGAAAGCAGCAATAGTTAAGAGTGATTTCCCTCCAATGCATGTTATCACATTTAGTACTAGTGAGCAAACCTGAACAACCATGCCAACCAAGTTTGCCCAACATTAAGAGGAGAGCAACAGTTTCAAACAGACAGGAAATCAGTTTATGAACTAAGAAGGGTCATTTGACAATTGGCATTATTTTTTGTTTTGGATGCTGCCATATCCATTACTTGATTTAACTTTGCAGACATGTTGACTTTTAAATTATATGACCTGACACATTTTTTTGTGTTGCGTTTACACATTGATAAAATTAATTTGTAAAATGTTGGACTTAAACCTATGCATCGCAGACAAAACATATTCTTCCACATAGGTGATTTTTCATCCTTGCCACAGAAGAAGTGTTTCTAAACATGTTCATTAATTTTATATATATATATATATATATATATATATCTATATATATATATATATATATATATATATATATATATATATATATACACACACACACACACACACACACACACACACACACACACACACACACACACACACACACACACATGACTGAATGAGGTGTTAACTAGGTGTGTCTTTGACCTGATAAGGCCCTTCTGGTTTATACATTTATGTTTGTACAAGTATCATACCTCCCAACCGTGCCAGATTATTTGTGTTTTACCAAGTTTTGGGGTTCAAATGAAGGGGTGCCATGATTCCCAAGTGGCACCCCTTCATTTCCATTTTTTTTCTTTTGTTTTTAATTTTTCACACTGTTAGAGCTGTCATCAGCCTGTCAGAATTGAGCTCAAAGAGCTCACACATTTCCAGCTGGCCTGGGTGCTCAAATGCGAGCAGAGGGAACAGCCACAAATGATTGCCATTACAGGATCTTTATTGACAAACGGTTGCTGTTACAGGAACTTTATCGAGCAGGAATTAATTGCTGGTGCAGGATTGGAACGCAATTGCTGGTTGCTGTCTTTATCAGCAGAATGAAGACTGCGGGAACAGCAAATGGAATGAAGACTTCAAGTAAGGAAACCAATCTGTATCTTTATCAAGGGAATGAAGGAAACCGACTTTCAGAGAGTAGTGTGTGTCTATCATTGGAATGAAGACTGTGAGAACGGCACTTGGACTGAAGACTTCAAATAAGGAAAGTGAAGTGTGTGTTATCAGGGGAATGAAGGAAAGTGAGGTGTGTGTTATCAGGGGAATGAAGGAAAGTCAGGTGTGTGTTAGGGGAATGAAAGAAAGTGAGGTGTGTGTGTGTGTGTGTGTGTGTGTGTGTGTGTGTGTGTGTGTGTGTGTGTGTGTGTGTGTGTGTGTGTGCGTGTGTGTGTGCCCCTCATTTAATACACCTGGTGGCTAGAGGTACTCAGGCTCAAACACTGTACCTTGGGTACAGGGCCAAAAGAACCTTAAGTCCCTAGCCACCACCACTTGTGAGCTTTGCCCAGGTTTCATGTGCTAAGAGGTTGAGAGCTGTGGTGAGAAATTAATTCACTAAATGATACCCATTAAGTTTCAGAGCTTTGCCCAGGTTTTCTTTATGCTAAGAGGTTGAGAGCTGTGGTGATAAATTAATTAACTAAATTATAGCCATTAAGTTTCAGAGCTTTGCCCAGGTTTTTTTGTGCTAAGAGATTGAGAGCTGTGTTGAGAAATGAATTCACTAAATGGTAGCCATTAAGTTTCAGTCTTCCTATTTTCAGGAAGCTGCTGGTTTTACATAGTAGTATGTTGCTCTGACTGTAGTTCATAGGGTCCTGGGTTCAAGACTTGCTAGTGAAATGTATGGTGATAGCACAACATTTTATTCTAGCAACTATACAAAATTATACAAGCAATGTTTAAAATATTTCCCTGGTAAGTCCCTAGCCACCACCACTTGTGATCTTTGTCCAGGTGTTTTGTGCTAAGAGTTGAGAGCTATGGTGAGAAGTGAGAACTGAATGTGTATTCCCCCATTATTGACTTTGTTTGTCCAGGTTTCTTGTGCTAAGAGGTTGAGAGCTATGGTGAGAAGTGAGAAATGAATTCACTAAATAATAGCCATTAAGTTTCAGTCTTACTATTTTACAGAAAGCTGCTGATTTGGCATACTGGTATGTTGCTCTGACTGTAGTGCATAGGGTCCTGGGTTTAAGACTTGCCAGTGAAATGCATGGTGGCAACACATTTTATTCTAGCAACTTTACAAAATTATACAAGCAATGTTTAAAATGTGTCCCTGTTTTTTGACCTTTTGCCCCCTCCCCAAAAAAAAGCAAATGAAATTGAAAATAAGTATGAAAAGCTGTGCAAGATGCCTATGGCTTACACAACTGCCATTCTATTTATCGTGTGGGTGTGGAAGTAGACTTTTATGATGGAAATGTAATTGGGCAGTTTTATCATTATTGGTTCATGCATTTTGTTTCATTGCCCACAGTGCAGCCTACTGGAAAAATGTTCAAACAATAAATTTAAAATGTGCTCTGTCTAACAAGTGTGTTGTATTATACAAGGTCACAAGGAATATAACTTCATAAAGTCAGGAAGGTGTATCAAAGAAAAGAACACATGTATGTTTCTTGTTTTGTGTGCAAGGGGCCAATGATTTGAAAACAGCCCAAAGGTAATCTTTATCCACCACTGACCAGATGCATTTTCTTTGATGTGGTGTGGATTTCAATGCTGTTTCAAAGGTTGTGAGTTTCAAGGGCAGATAAGTTTTAATGTCAAGTTTATTTTCATTGTGAGACAGTATTGCTTTGTTTATCAGATGTCTGTTAGTGTTTGTGCATTTTGCTGTAAAGTGTGAATATAAAATCCAAATAATCATTGTAGAAATAAAGCAGCATGCACACATTAGTGTCTATGGTAAATGGGGTGAAACAGCCTGGTAATGGGTTACTGGAATGGCTGCAGAGGGACTCTGGTGTCATATTTTAGTTGTCTGTTCTTCAGCTTGCATTTGAAAGTTGGTGAACTACAGCTCCAACCTTGCCTTGTGTGTGGTTAAAATGTGTGTGCTTTTCTGTGAAATCCAAATGCGTTTGAAAGTTGGTCTCCCACAATTCCATTGGAGTGGGTGGGTTTACATAATTATGTATGCACATTAGATGTTGATCAGCGTACAGATTTGTACCTATTTTTCATGGGCCTTGTCCAGATTTTTGATGTTTCCAGGTTGAGAGGTATGACAAGTATCAGTGAGGTCTGAAGCAATCCAAGGCCAGAGAAGACAATTATAATTACAGAAACATAATATTCAGTATACCCTCTGTCACACATATAATTCATATGAGCTTCAGTGTTATACATGCTTATTGTTATTTATAATTATGTTGAATTTTTTTGTTTTTTGTTTGAGTGGACAAGCATTAATAAAATTAGGAGTGTGCTAAATTAAAATCCAGGTTCACCTATACTGCAGCCCTAGACTTACACCTGCTTCTATAGGAACAGTTAAGAAATGGTTGTATAGTTTCATATATGATTATGTGTGTTAACTGCCATGCAACACCACTTAGCATGTTTGTACAGCACAAAAAATAGAGGATACAATGTATCTGTTTTGAAATTGTCTATTGTCTGCTTCCTGTCTGCAGAAGTTTTAGACCTGCAGGTGTTGAGGAAGGTTGCTAACATTTGTGCAAACCTGCTAAGCAGCATTGCAAAACAAAAGAGACATCAATATATCTTTTTGAAATCAAGAATGTCTGGATCCCATCTGCAGGTGTTCTGTCTGCTTTGTGTGTAGACCACTTGGCCATATTTGCACAAAAGTAAGCAACGTGAAAACGTAACAACCAAAGCTCACCTTGTTTTATGTTTAAAAGATAAATGTGGGACTTGAGCCATGATCTACAGATAGTATATAGTGTGTGGATGATCATGTTTAGCCGATGTGCTACACATAGATGTGATTCACAGGTGTAGTTTATGTATTGTTTGCTATAGAAGTAAATTACATGACATGTATTTTATTTATCTATTTTCTGCATTTGTGCTAAGCCACATACCACATAAATAGTGGTATTTAAAAAATAAAATAAAATAAAAAATTACAAAATAAATGTTAATACACATTAAGGAATTTTACACAAGTCCGGATTTGAACTTTCACACTAATGAACCTACAAAACACAGTAAGGGTGTCTTATCCCTCTTTGCCACTGAAACAGCTTAGCAGCAGGAATGAACATCATTGTACATGCAAGCAAGTCCCAAATCATCCACAGTATTTACAAAACATATGGCACTTGTACAATCTCAGTTGTTTGTACATGTGTTAATTTCAGATGTAGTGCAATGAGTGATTACACAACCATTTATGACTATTGTTTGCAGCAATCCAGCTCTATCTTATCATTCTATGGTGTGCAGTCTTCTCTCATTTGAGCTGTAATCTGAGACATGCAGTCTGTAGGACATTTTGTATCATCATCCTTAAAATGTATGAAAATATTAATTGGTATTAATATGCAATTTCAACAAAGACAGGGGAGTTTGGATATTACATAGAAACATAAAACATAACAGACATTACTTAACAGTGTATGCTGCTTACTGACATCTAAAACCTTGATACAATTAGTTGTACACTTTTTTAAGTGTGACCTGGCTGACACACCCACTGCAGGTAAGGGAATCTAAATTGCTGTTGTGTTTTCCTTCTCACTACCAGTAATCATTCCAAGTTGCAATCCATTAGCAACAAACAATGAGACAGCACCTACACTATTTTACACCTGCTACAAAGAGCCAGGAAATTTGGATTCAGCAATTCTAATGAGTTCAAACCTCATTTCCATCTGATAGACTTTTGCAATTATATGCTGGATTTCTGTATTTGCTCACATGTAATGAGAAAAATGTGTGTGTGTGTGTGTGTGTGTGTGTGTGTGTGTGTGTGTGTGTGTGTGTGTGTGTGTGTGTGTGTGTGTGTATATATATATATATATATATATATATATATATATATATATATATATATGTGTGTGTGTGTACAGTAGATAGATATGTGTATGCATTAGCAAATGCAACCTTCATTGGTATGCACTTTATAGAAGTTTACTGATAGCATAAGCATTCTGTTAAGGCATTTTACTTCCTCAGATACACTGCCTTATTAACTTTCATCACAGGTGTTACTGTTACAACCGTTTCTCTTTACACTTTTCGATGTTATTTCAGTAACATGCAATTGTCATATATTGTCAATGACACAGGGATATTAGCCTTCTAGGATGGCCCATAAACACCTCTAGTGGAGTACTGGGCACAGGTAGATGTGACTGGAAATTGCATAAAAATGACTCTTCTGTGGTAAATGTGTCCACATGTTTTTGGGACAGTTTGCTCAGAAGCACATATAACTATTGACTGATGTGCTATTCCTTGTTTGGTACAACATGTCATTTGCCTGATGTTTTGGGGGTGCGGGGTCAAGCTTTATTTCTGTGTTGCCATAACCAAATCATGTTTTTACAGATGTTTGCTTTGGTCTTATTAGTCCTGGTCTTGGATCAAACCTTGGTTTGTGTGTGACTGTGATATGTCACAACCACATAACCTTAACAGAATATTTTTGTTTCTCCAGTGGGTAATATTGAAAAATGAATAATATGTGTTATATATATGCAAGACTTTTATTTTTGTGATATTTATGTGTAGTGTCCTTCTTTTGTGTTTTATGTCACTATGGCACACATGCAGCTCAATACCTGCAAACCACCCTTCAGTGAATAAGAGAACAATATGTTTGTACAAGCCTTTCACCAACATAGTACCTTTTTTGTTTGAGAGAGGACATGAGGATATGCCTGGAAGAATGCAAGTTTGGAACCAGATAGTGAACAAAATCAATACTTGTGGGGGCACAGGAGGACATAAGATCAAGTGCATCATATGGTCACTGATATGAATTTATGGGCTCAGAGGAGAGCAACTGCAATGGCCCATGGACAGCTGACAATTGGGAGAGGGGAGCCTACTAAAGAACCTAAGGCACCAAATGAAGAGTTCCTTTCTACTATCAGAGATCAAGAGAGCTCAGTGGAAAATGCACAACAGCATGTAATTGATGTTGGCCCTGCTGTTTCAGGGAGGACAAGTATATCCCAGGAGGAGCTTTTATGTAGGCTTACCTATCTCAATTGTTAAATACCTCTTGTATAGTCAAATATTGTAGGCAATACTTTATTGTTTTGATATTTGTTTTGGGGGGAGAATAGTTTAAATTGATACAGTTAACAATACATTCTGGTTCATTAATTACACATGGGCTTAGGGTGGAGATGTCATTCAGGTTTCAGTTAAATGTATTGTTAATGTACAAATAAAGACAACACATTTTTCCTCCTGTGTTACTGTTTTTGTGATGATGGTGTCCAGACATTTTCTTAACTTCTTACAGGAACATCCTCCTTAGCAGGTATATAGTCATCTGCACATGGTAAGCCAAATACTTTGATTTCAGTATTGATGAGCATTTGACAGAAATATGCATTTATCCATATGTGTAAGGTGGGTCTCAAGACTGTGTGTGCATTGCTGTACCATCTGTGATAGTGGCAACAGTGTTAGTTTTTTAGCATATATTAAATTATAGTAGCGAAGCTATTAATTTCTTTCCTTTGTTTGTTGCTTATTTTCATAGGTGATCCTGACAGTGGAAGTGAAGGACTCCTACCACATAATGTCAGAGTATCGGCAGACTCTGATGATGATGGTGGCCAAGCACAGGCACAGACAAGGGGTGCAGAGGTTGAATTGGACACTGAGGTTGACATTCAGCAATCCCCTTTAATTCCATTGGACTCAGCCAGTAGTCCTTTGCAAACCCATTCAAGTGAGTCATCAAATATTGCGCAGGTGGTGGGTGAGGAACTTGATCAAGTATGTGGTTAGCACAGCTTCAGTGCCTGTTGACTCTGGCCATTGCCAAAGTCTGGATGATGTGCCATGCAGAAAGTTTGTCAGGAGTGCTCAGAGGAAGTCTGCTGTCCATCCGCCACCTGATCTTGGTGTGTCTTTCTGTGTCACTCAATGTATGTTCTGGCCCTCATGGAGGTGCAGTCATGTTCCAATAGGGCTTACAAGGAAATGCTTAAGGTTGTAGTTGCAATACCGGCTGATATGAGTGACTGCCTCCACCATGTTGCCAATTCAATGGATCAAATGAATGACACATTGGAATGGGCAGTGTCTGTGATGGAATGTCTGCTGGGAGTGGGATGGCATCCACGTGGATGTAGGTATGCAACATTATCTGATGTTAGCCAATATGGCCATGCCCAATCACACTCCTGTACTGGCATTACTTTAACAGCTCTGTCAGTGGTTAAAATGTCCACACCCAGATGTGGCAGGCCATGGGTTCGTGTTCCTGGGTGCACTCATGAGGAGAGTTTGTCCAGCAAACATCTGCAACATTCAGGTAGCAGCAGTACAGCTGATCATGGGTATGGACTTGTCAGAGCAATTCCTGGTAGAGCCAGTTCTCTGGATTGGGGATGATAATGATGAACTGTCACCTCTACCATGCATGGCTCACACCTGTCTGACATACCAGGATGCAGAGCTAGCACAGAGTTTGGTTGTATTCTTGCAGACACTCACACACCAATTTTACCTGGAGTGCCCATACAGACACATGCACATGACAGTTACATGGTTAATTTGTGAATCTTACAGCTCATTCTATCACAGTGGCCATTTGATACTTTATCCAAATGTCCACCTGTTTCTCTTTCTTACTCACAAGCACTCACTACCTTTTGTATCAGCTTATGCCTGCTGCCCCCCCAGCGCGTGCACACACACACACACACACACACACAAAAATACATGGTAAAAATGTTGATAACTGTGCCATATCCTTGTTTTCTATCTTTTGGATTCAGGGATACATAAGTTTTTTGTCTGATGCTCTGATGCTCAGGGTGCATAGCTGACTTAGTATATCTGAGTTTGTGATGCTGTTTTGAAAATTGCACTGCTTTCTTATAGTTTTTCTAATGTGTACAACTCCCCTAACCTTTCAACAAACAAAGCTGGGCCAAGCCATACATAAAATTGTGACAAAGGCTCAACAATGGGGCGAGATTTTAAAAATTGTGGTCTTACAAACTTAGTTGATAGAATAACAGGTTTTGCATTACTATTTTTAATTTTTTTATGAGGGATATGAAGTCTGAAACTGAAATGTGTGTCATTATTTTTTAACCTCACTCTTTAATGATTTGCCAGTACAAAAGTATGATGCCAAATTGGGACATTTTGTGAAAATTTGTACATCTTAGACAAATGAATGTATGAATTTTTGATACACGAGGCTTACTACTTGATAGAGGACACGTATTCATATAAATCACTGCTGTCACATGTTGATGTAATTGTTGTAAAAATCACCCAACTTATTCTTACTTACATTACCAAGTAACATTATGCCAGGATATACAATTCCTTTGTATTCTTAGACATTTTGTTTTTCCAGTCCAGGTCCAAAACATACATTGAAAATACTGCTGTTGCAAGAGTCTTATTTTGGGGCTGACTCTGTCTGATGCTTGCAGGACTCAGCCATTACATAGGTAAGTAAAGGTTGTGAGCATTACCTAGCATCAGTTTTACTATATGTATGTGCATAATATGAAGATTTTACCCCTTAGGTGGTGAGCGTATGTGCAATCCATTGCCTTTTGGCCAGTGCAAGGGCATAATGTGCATGCCTACATCTGCCTACACTCACAGTGGCTGATGATTGTCCCACTGACTCCTTATCTGCATGTGGCTGTGGTGACCATGCCATTGGTGGTGGGATGTGTGGCCCTTCCCCTTGTCATTCCTGCTGAAACTGTTTTCTCAGGATAATATTGTGAAGCATGGCACAGAAGGGGAATATTTCAACACATATATGGGGATTGTACTGCAGGTTTCTCCAAAGGTATCTAGGCAACAGACCCATGAATTCAGCAGCCAAAACACATGCTCCATGTTATTTCTTGTTTGAACATGTGCCTCATTACAGCATTCTTCTGTGAGTATGTGTGTGCATTTCTGATGGGCATCATTAGCCATGGTTCCAGTGCATAACCTGCATCCCCCGGTAAATGACCCTGTGGGATATCATCCCTAGTGAACATCTGATATAGTTGACTGTTGTGCCAGATATGTGAGTCATGGGAACTGCCTGGGTTGCCAGCACACATATTCAGGATGATTCCATTAACATTACATACAACCTGGAAGTTAATGGAGTGGAAGCCGTTTTTAGTTTTGTATATCCTTCCCTGTTCCCCAGGTGTTGTTTTTATTTCTATATGTGTCTATGGTACCAAGGACCTCAGGGTAGTGTGCTACAGAGTAGAATTCCTCCATAGTTCTGGCTCTGTCCTCAGGTATACAGGGAAAATATATGTGCTCACTGGCATGTTGTGGCCCTTCCCCTTGTTTTTCCATGTAGCATTAAGGAATTGATGAAGGGTCCTGGATGCTGTGGCCTGTGACACCTCAACATTTCCCCTGTTTGTGTCTAGAATGTTCCTGTAGCTAAAATTCTAAGTGCTTCACATATATTAGTCTCCACTGGGATTGAGTCCCCTCAGTTTGCCCTTCTTCTCAGTTGAGAGCAACCGAGGTTTCAGAGTTCCTGTAGTGTCATTCTCCACCTTGTAGTGGTCTACAATTTCCACCTCATGCAGGTTGAGAAAAGTTAAATGGGGTGTAAACACCGTTTTCCTTCTTGGCCATAGTCTATTAGCAGCAGCAGTAGCATAGACTTGGGCTTACTGCACATACACATGGATAAGAGCAACAGCAGCCCCTAACATTTCTGTGCAGCCTAGTTTCTGTGGCTGTATTCCAATAGGTTTTGGAATTCACTTGGAAAATCAGCACTGATTCTACATGGTTGCTTTATAGCTTGTTGAATAGCTCCTCCATCTTGGATTGCTTAACTAGCACACAATTCAGCTACTTATGCTGTAATTAGCATGCCACAAGGTTTACTGTGTTTGCATGGCTCTATATGGTGTGTAGAGCCACTTACTGAATACAAAGCAGTGTGCTACCATGTGCTCATCATGGTGTGATGTGCACTTGATTTCAGCAGACCATGTAGGCTTTATTGAATCTGGACCAATATTTTTAATAATAAATTAGGGTGTTTACTAGTCCAATGTATTTGTGAATTATTATTATAGGCTTTCCACTGTATCTGTGAGTTAATACAATTATCCATATCCTTTAAGACAGAAACATCAAGAAAATGTATGAACATTTTTTTTTGATAAACTTATATCAAGCTATAAAAAAATTGGTAGTGTATTCTAAATAATTATTAAATTCGTATAGCAAGTCAGTATCACCTTTGCATAACAAAAGTATCAAATGCCAATATGTCATTATATAACATATGTTGTTTAAAACATATTGCTTCTTCCATTTAGTTAAAGTTGGATGTACACATAAATTGACACAAACTATACTCACAGCTATCTCCGTTTTCTACAAATAATATATATTGTTGAATAAAAACTCTATTATTTACAAACACTAATTCAAGTAATAAACAAAGTGAACTAATTCTGTAAACAGATCAGCATTTTCAGTTAAAAATGACAAATGAATTTAATTCCATTTGAATTTATATCACAGTAAAGAGAGATTCATAATAACTAGATTAAACTTTAACATTCTTTCTTAGCTACAGCCATATAAATCATTCATTAATGCCCAGTGACATTCGAAAGAGTCATGTGAGATTTCAATCTTGAGATAAAACAATTAATTTCAAATATAGTTATTGCACATTAGATGGTTGTATCAGCTAGCATATTTGCAGTGGAGGTGATATAGTCAGTCTTATTTTAATTTACTATGCCCCCACCTTTATCAGCTTGTTAAATTTATAATTATAAAACCTACATTTTTTGTTGTTATTAGAGCAGTATGCTCTAATGACTTTTTTACACAAGTGTAGAACTGCTTCTGTTAGAAGATAATGCATGAGTAAATGCATTCACTCTCTTGTATAGATTTATGCTCATCATTTCAGGAAAAATAATTTCAGATCCATATCCTAAATAATAATCTAAGATCAGTTAAAAATTCAGCCAAGTCACTGTTACATCCAAGAATTAAAGTCCTTTACTCAAAAGTGTCTTCTGTGAATCAAAGACAAATTCAAAATAGCTACTTCTTGACATGCTACTGGATATCATTAGGTGGACAGTGCAGCGCGCTCTCTCTCTCTCTCTCTCTATATATATATATATATATATATATATATATATATATATAAAGAGAGAGAGACATATAGATATAGATGTGACTTACTTATGTATGACTGATCTTCCTTAATATTGAACAAAACACAAAAGTAAGACTGAACATACATCAGACAGAATTAAAAGGAAACCAAGTTCCTTCCAAATCTTTGTATTAAACAGTTCACATAACACTAGCCTTCAATTTGTCTGAATAGTGGGAGTGTTATGGGAAAGTTTTGTTTTTTTTTAAGATGGGAAGTTTTTTTTTTTTTTTAAGGTTCATTGTGGCATTAGGGCTAGGACAGGCACAGGGTATTTACACATTACTGAGGTTATGTGGAAGGGACTTAAATAAGACCAGTCTGTAATGTGCAACAGATGAAGCATTTTACTCCACCAAATGAAAATTTACTGCAGCCTGATTTGAAGTGCTGCGTGTATATTATAGAAGATTGCATGATTTTCCTCACAACTTAATGTGACCTCAGAGAAAATAATGTCAGCAATTTCATCCAGGGTGAGATGAACATCTTCCATCAATCCTCTATGTGCATTCTTGTTGAGTTATTTATTTATTGTCAGGTGAGAGTATTAAGTTTTGGTGGATCATGATGCATTACAGTTCTTAATGTCCTTTAAAGAAATAAGTCATTGTCCTTTATGTTCTCACAGTACAGTAATCTGACCATAGCGGTACATGCAGTCTAGGCTGTTTGAGAAGAGCATAAAAATACAATGCAGGGCAGTGAATGAAGAGTTGTTTTATTTCTGTTAATTTAGAATAGATAAAAAATAAGTATAATTTTAACTGCATGTGTCTAAAAACACAGAATGAGATTACTTTAGCAATCAAGAAAAATAAATAATAATGCCATTATTAAGGAAAATATGCAAACTCTACTTCTGCAAAATTTAATATTACATTTACAAACGCATACACACAAACATTTGTGGTCATAATGACTTAAAAAATAGTAGTATATTTTATGCAACATTTAATTGTATGGGCAGTGAAATGGTGCAAGGGTTATGTTGTCACCTCACAGCAAGAGGTTCTCTGATTCAATTCTCAGCTGGGGTGCCTTCTGTGCAGAGTCTGCATGTCCTCCCTGCGTTCATGTGGGTTTCCTCCAGGTACTCAAGTTTCTTCCCACCTTGCAAAGACATGCATCCTGAGTGATTCTCTCCAAGCATCTGCTGAAAATAGGCTCTGTCCTACTCAGAACTTCCCAGTCAACAAATGCTATATAAAGTATTACACAAACAGAAATAGAAACAGACTTTCCCATTTAACAAATGCTATACAAAATATTACTCAAACAGAAATACAAACACGTCTGTATTCATGAAGATAAAGCAACAGAATCCTATTACTCAAGCAGAAATACAAACTTTTGGGAAAACTAGGCCACCCTAGTACTGAACTTTAAAATTAACAGATGGTATGTCTATAGGGAAACACTTTCCCCACTTTAATGATCTGGTGGGATAATGGGAAGAAGGTAATTCTTTTGATTTACTACATTATCACCATGTAGAGGGGAACAAGCAAATGATTAGATTTTCAGATATACCTCTGTCCAACCTGGAAAAATTGGGGTGCAGGATTCAACCACAAGATATCATAGTGTATGAATCCAATAAAGATAAAAAAAACTGTGATTTTTATATTTTGAAAGGATAGAATGTAGTTATCCATCAATACCAAAAGTCTTTCCTCACAATTTCCAATTTAATGGTAATAAGCAGATGCAGCGTATATTGTGATTTGTTCAGTTTGTCCAGCATTTTATATTGGAAAAAACAAACATAATCTCAAAAAGAGAATGTATGAAGATTTTAATTCTATTATAGGTTGTGACAACACCACCAATGTACTATACAACTATACCAGTATGCAGAGGGGGTTTATGAAACTTCAATATGTATATATGTATATATATATATATATATATATATATATATATATATATATATATATATATATATATATATATATATATATATATAGGTATATATATATATATATATATATATATATATGTAGAGGTCCACTTTTTAATCTCGAGTTTTAGCATTTTGAGTCTAGAATGTCGAAAGTGCTGTATGTCAAATCTTAGTTTACAGAATCTGTGTTGGGTTTGCTGTGGTGTGTAATTTAGTATGCACTATGTGGTATGGCTGGCAAAGTTAGTTTCTGTGCAGAGATTCAGGTAGATGTTCACATTTTTAAGGGTTTTAGTTTAAATATATTAATATTTAATTGTTGTGGGGAGTTGTAGACGTAGGTTCAGGTAGGTGGGTGTAAGCGCTGAATGTGATGATTTTTGTACTTGTGTAGTGTGTGTGTGTGTGTGTGTGTGTGTGTGTGTGTGTGTGTGTGTGTGTGTGTGTGTTATTAGTGAGTATAAATATGACTATCTGCAGTGGGAGTGTAGGGAAAGTCAGGGAAGGTGTGTGTTCCTTTTTGTTCAATTTAGTGCGACCTTGGAGTAAGTATATATAATTAGTGGGGGTGGTGAGGTGAAGCCCCCCAACATGGGGGGTGCAGGGGGGCTTGCCCCCTCTGCAGAGACATATGGTGGTATCGGTTTTAGTTATGTATTGTTTATGTGTTGTTTTGGAGGGAGGGTTGGATATTTATTTGTGTTTTCTGAAATCTGATATTGTGAGTGTTCATCATTGTGTAGTTTCATGTTTATGAGGTTTCAATATTTTAGTCTTGAAATACTGAAACTCAAGAGTTCAGTATTTCAAGATTAAAAATTGGACCCATATATAAATATATATATATATATATATATATATATATATATATATATATATATATACATATACATATATATACAGACATAGATATAGATATGTATATTTTAACTCTGAGTGCACAATCTCTAGGGAAAGGGCATATTCCTAATCCCAAGGATTGTCAGCCAAAGTGTATTAAAAACCCAAAGGTCAAATTTCCCAAGTCAACTAAAACTTGAGAAACCATATATGTATATATGTATGGAAAGACTGGGAGGGAGAGAGATGAAATGATTCAAGATATTCAGTGAATTTTTTTAATTTTAAGTAAGGAACCAAGTGGGGACAATAATTAAGGTTATGGATTTGCACAGCAGGAAGTAGAAAGATATTGTGACCTTTAATACGACTGGTAAAGCTTTTTCTTTGATGTCACTGATGCACTGGGGCTTACACTTAGGGGAGATTTTCATAAATCTACATGTCTTGTCCAGTAGCATTTGCAGTCTGTTGCAGTTGATGGAGGTCCCACAGTCATGAGCATGAAGACATATTCTCAAGTAGGCAGAAATGTACTTTCTGAGAGGATGCTTTTTGCCCTGTGTGTTAACAAGTGGGAGATTCTATGACTGGTAGCTATGGGGATCCTTGTCTTTATCTAACTGGAGGGAGGTTTTGTTAGAAAACTGAAACACAGATATTGAAAGTGAAGCACAGAATGTAAGGCACCACTAATTAATAAATTAACAAACTAGTTTAGGGGATTGGGATAGTTACTTAGCTACAGTATAAATAACTGTTTTAGTTTCTTTGACTACCATTTTTAAAACTAAGAAAACTAACCAAATTTAATCTGTTAGAATGGGATACAGTCTTTGTCTAGATGACCATGTCATTGGTATAAAAAGAGTTGAGATATTATAAAGTTTGCCCCTAAAAGTATTAATAAAACAAAATAAAGCAAGGAAACCAAAGGCAGTGCCTTGACAGACACCTTTGCTAATCTACATAGGGTGGTGTAGGGAAGTCTCTGATTAACTAACCAGAAGGAACATGATTGAAACAATTGTGCATCCAATGAAGACATGTGGGCAATAGCCAGTAATATAGTAATTCCTATATAAGAGACCGTTGCCCTTTACTCAGCATAACAGTCCTTTATTCTAATGGATAATGGATTGCTGCACTGACTAAAGAGCGTTAAATTGTTAATACGTTAAATTGAATAAGACTGTATCAGTGAGTTTCCCTTCATCCTTACTAGTTAGAATACAGTTAATGAAGCAGAGTGGACTAAGCTGAGATGATCACAGCAGTTAGGATGAGAAAAATTGTGGGAAGATACAGCTCATTCCAGAATGTCTGGTACTAGGCAAAGAAGAGGCATGGTTTTACAACAATGTGCGCAGGGTTAACATTATGTTAAAGTTATCAAAAGCACAATTCAAGCCTTAACAGTTCTGACATTAAACAAATTAAAATGTCATTTTATACAGACTCTCCACAAGCTTCTAATAGAATAATCCAGCTATTCAAAAATAAACTCACTAACAAATCCAGTTATGAACACATGCAACAACTGAACTAAGAAATTAGGCTAATTTGGTTTGTCCGTTACAGACATATTATACGCAAGAAAGTAAAACAAGTCTGAATCCTGATATAATAAACGTCTAAAAGAATAGTATGTTGTAAAGCAAAGCTGTATAAGATTTCAGAATATTATCAAATTAACCTTATTAAACTGACAATTTCTGAACTGAAATATGCCACAAAGCTGTCCAATTCAGTTTGTTTACAGGATCATATGCACTCCAAATCATTTATATGTGAAATTTCCTCAAAGTGATATGAAGATTGCATTATTTTATTTTTTTTATTCATTTTGAAAGTGTGACCCATCACTATCATTATAAAACATCCTCTTAACTGTAGCAATAAAATGCAAGAGAGCTACTATAGACAGTTTGCCATACATGCCATTTAAATGTAAAATGCTGAATGTAAATGATGTTTGTACATTATAAAAGTGAATATTAAGCTGCTGCTGAATAATGCAGTAATTGCCACAATTGTGGACTCCATCAAGAAACATACTTAAGTTAGTATTAAAACTCCTTTATAGTAATGAAAGATATAAAACTACAAAGTTACATGATCTATATAAAAAGACAAAATGCTTAAGATTGTATCATATATCTCAAATATATCTGAGACTGATAGAGGGAAACATGTGGATATCTATTATTTATTTCTGCACCTACTAATAATTTATAAGCCAAAAATACAATAAGACAGGATGTTTCCAAGCACGGCACAATTAAATAAAGGCATCGCAGAGAAGATTACCTTTTAGAGATAACAGAGGATTATTTTCAAAACACACAGAGAAATTCCAAGAGCCACAAACATTTTTTGAGGATTTCAATATGGTGTTAGGTTTAAATTCAACTATCATGTATCTTGAATTTTTCAACTAGGTTGTAAAATCTCAGACTTTTGCACAATATACTAATATGTCATCATTTAATGAAATAGTTAACAGCTCACTGACCCAAAAGAACTATGGGTTCAGCTTACAGAACTATTAATAATTCAATATATAGTAATTCACTGGGATCATATCACTTCTCCATTAAACTATAACTGATAGTAAACTTAAACAAAATGTAAATGCCTGTACAAGCTATTACCATAAATCCTGATAGGTTGTGAAAATATAATTGCCAATCTTTTACTGCACCCCTTAAAAACAATTCTTGTTAAGAATGAGAAGTACTGGATGGAATGGCTTAGGCTCTCCAGCTCTGTCAAAGAAATAAATCCCTTCAAATTTAAGATACCTCATTTTCTAACTTTTTTTTTAATTCATTTACTCATTGCTCAGCTGAAGAAATAATTAAGAGTCGGAGTATGGCTGCTAATCCTTCTCAGAGGTGCTAACACCACACATATTAAATGCTATAAATATACTTAAATATAATATCTGCTTTTTTTACAGCAATCAAGTAATTATAAAAATAAAATAATATTGGTCTTATGTATAGCTCCTAAGCTTATTGATTACCTTAATATACAGATTTATGCAAAATATAAAATTTATGGAAGAAAAAGTCTCTTCAGTTTTGCAAGATGATTTGCAAGGTATTCTGGTTACATGTTCAACAAACTGGTCATTTCTCTAAATATGTTTGCAATCTTCAGCATATAGAAAGAAGTCAAAGACTTAATTAAATTTACAAGTAAAAGAGCATAACACCCAAGTTCAAATTAATTACTTGAAGTACACAAATGCTGCTAAATATCTGTAAGGAATTTCCCTTAATTACTTGGTAGATATAAAATAATTATTAACTTCTCTAATAATACGATCAACAATCAAAATTTACAAGCACTCAAACTGATTAACCATCCCTTACTTTGAAATACCTTTTCTTGGAAGTTCCCATTCAAAACATTTTTAATCTCTTACAGGTTATAAAAATCCATTAATTTCATGCATTCTCCAATATGTTGGCTTTTGTGGCCTTCAGAGGCTATTCTGGTACTGATTTCATCATTAAATGGGAGCCAACTCATTACAGGACACACACACACACACACACACACACACACACACACACACACACACATATTGTAGGCAAACCTAATAGCACTTTAGATAATTTCCTATTCACTTAAGGCACACCACCCAGAACAGGGAAGATGTACAAACTCCACATAGCAGGTGTACAAATTGTAAAATCGAGATGGAGAGCCAAGTACTGTGAGGGAGCAATGTCAATTGTTGCCACACTTTGCCGCCAAGAAAATGTCAGTAATTTTCACAGCTTTGAGGATACAGGCAATTGTGTTTTGTTCTGAAAATATTTACAAATAAGTAATATAAACTCCAAGAAGTTGTAAATCTACAAAATGAAATTGAAATCAAACTTCTGAAAATCATGCAGATTGTTTAAAATGATACGACTATTTCAAAGCAGGACATATTATTTAATACCGAGGTTCCTTCATGCAGTCATTATTTATAATGTATATGACTAAGGAAAACACTGTTATGTGAAATACATTACTATATATCGGCTACTTACAGTTGCCCTAAAATACAAGAAAAGGGTACATAATGAAGGGGGCATATGTCTTAATAGTTATCAGTACAATTTTATAGTTAGGGAAGAAGAATGGGTGAATTGCTATTTGCTTTCATAATTTCAAAAACTGCAAAAATGCACGAAATCGAACAATGCAAAAAAGTCAAGCATTAACATCAAGAAACACAGAAATATGTGTATTTATATATATGCACTTTCAGGCAGACAAAACTCAAATAAATAGATGGTATTATAAATTATCCTTTATTGTTTTAATATTCTGGATACACAACTTCTCTTCTCTGCTTTTCATAACTACAATATCAACAACTTAATCTTACCTGTGCATGCTTTATATAGATGTGTTGATAAACAATTGAGTTACGTACATGTTTATTATATGCATTGTTTCTTTTCATGAATATTTTCCATTATATACTTATCTTTTCTCTCACTGATTTAATGTTACTTGCTGTACTTAATCATCCTGTCTCACTGTAACTTGTTAAAGAGCTTATGACTAGTTTTTCTCCAAACTCTGTTGAGCAGGACCAGAATTAATCCTTGGTTTGGCACCTGTCTCTCTAATGCAAACAGTTAACCTGTAATTGGTTCATCTCTCAGGCCCATGCTTACTCTTATCAAGGCTATCAGAACTTGTTAGAGATTTGGGATGCATGGCTAGGCTTAAAAAGGCCCTTGTGGTCGCTAGTCTAGTAAACACCTATATACCTATGAACATATGAAGGGCTGTTAGCTCAGATAGCTTTTCCTAGTAAACAAATACCAATAAATAAACACATAAATAAATGTTCTTATCTCCATGTTACATTTTTCTTTTTTATATGGAGTATTATTCCTAAACATGTACAGGAAATATTATATGGATTTGGACTTAAGCAATTGATAGTCAGCCTACCCTATACACAAATTCCTACCAAATGTGCATCTTTCATAGACCCAGTAATAATTAATGATGACAGTATGCTTTTTAATGCTGTGTCCAATAATGTCCAAGATAGTTACAGCTATTTACTAACAAGTATTTTAGAGCAATGACTTATCTGGGGATTTATCATTTATTGAAACAGGTTAATTTGGATCCCATGTTTACATGCCAAGACTTGGATCAGAAAATAGCAAATGTTACTGTTGTAATAAAGAAATAATTGAGTTAATAGCAACACTGAAAAAAGTACTGAGGTGTTTGAATAAAAAGCCAAGTTTGATAAGATGAAAGAAAAGTTAGGAAGCAGCAATGTCTTCATAAATTTCATGACAGATTCTGAAGGCATTCTAGTTGGTGCATGTGTTTGGACAGATGCATGGCAAAGAGGGGCATTATATTCAATGAGTGGCCTAATGACAGTTGAGTAAAGGGGGTCAATGACATCCCTAATCTAGACACAATCACTTTGTTTTTAAGCTTGCAATATAGAAGGACATTCTTACAACAATGACAACAATGAACACATGTTTATAAAACGTTTGGTCTCTGCTTTCATAAGTTCCCAAATCCTGAACAACTGGCTCATCACTTAGGGGTGCATTGTCAATGTGGTAGTTCCCTGGGGTAGGTGGCTTTCCAAAGAATACAGTAATGCATGTTTTGGCACGTAGTTTCAGAACATGATTTTGACACTAATTATTTATTTGCGACAAACCTTCCTGCAGGGTGGCTACATCATTTGTGGGTTTAATGACTGCTAATAGCTTGTAGTCATCTGCAAACTTAGACTGCCGGAGCCCTTTGGTATTGGCTTTTATTCAGAAAAGCCGATGCTAAACAGGAGAGGTCCCAGCATGGAGCCCTGGGGGAACTCCAATAGTGACTTGTCTATTTGTGGAGGTAACTTCCCTAATTTGATTATCTGCATCCTATCTTTGAGCCAACTGGAAATGCAGCAGGTAACAAAGGGGTTTATTCCCAGTATAGTCAGCTTTTCTACTATGCCTGACTGGAGAATTCTGTCAAAATGTTTGGCCAAGTCGAAGAATGTGGCATGTACTGTTTTGCCTTCATCCATTGCTTTGGTGACCTTTTCAAAAACCAGGTTGAGTAAGCATGACCTTCCCTTGATGAATCCAAAATGAGATAGGTCTATTGTTTGGAGGTTCCCTACGACCTGATCGATTAATTCCATGATAAGTTTTTCAATGGCTTTGCATATGAAGCTGGTGAGGATTATGGATCTGTAATTTCCTGAGTCTGTGGAAGGTCTTTCCTTATGGTGGTTAATGACTGTAGTTCCCCATTGGTACAAAACCTGTATGAAGGCTAAGATTGAACAGTGTTGCTGGGACAATGACTAAATCATGCTTCATGCTGTTTAAGATGCATTGAAGAGTATTGTCAGGGCCCACTAATGCAATATTTTTAGCTTTTGATAGTGTTAGAGAAATGTACAAATTGTATAAGTGTACAATTATGCACCTAAAGGGTTAAGAGTTAATATATTTATTCTATGTAAAATGTGTAAATACCGGTGGTCTCTGTAAAAGCTGCTGACGCCTGAAAGTCTGTTGTTCTTGCTGTGGAATGTTGAGATAGGGGCCTCACACTAGCAGCAGATAAATGTTGTGTTAGGAAGAGACAGTTACAGGACCATTACTCAGAAACTGGGTTTAACAGGGCAAGCCCTGTGGTCAAGCTAAATTCTGAGAGATGTTTTTGTAAGTCAGCAATTAACTGATAAGCACCTGCTGTGAACGTGCGAAGAACTGTATAAAAGTAGCAGGCTGAGCTATTGAAAATCAGACAAACCTTGTACCTACATGCTTTGTCTCCTTGCTGCAAGTAATAAAGAATGCCTTGCTGAAACTTACGTGAATTGATCTTTGAATTTTCTTTCACAGATAGCACTTTTTTGGACTTAGTCTTGTGTGATAGATGGAGGTGAGCCAGTTTCAGGTATGTTTTTAGGGACAGATTGAGGTGAGAAAGGTGTAAAGTTAAAGCTAAATTCATCAGACAGTATTTATTTTATTTTACATTTGTTGACTGGGATAGTCTGACTAGATGCATGTCCATTTTCAGCAGACACCCGGGGAGAAAAGCTCCAGACAAACATACACAAAAATCATATACTCGAATCATGTTACACATAGTTTACAGTCTCTATTCAAACAAGCAAGTTATACAATCTCTCATAATATGTAAGTATGAAGATTAACAGTTATGAGACAGGCTGAGTGTGATCTAAGTACTATTTAACACTCAGTAATAAGTAGGGAGCTAGTCAGGATCAGAACAAGGACAAAGCCAGTGTGTCTTAAAATATAGTTTGAGACTTTTTTGAATCGAGTTAGAAAGGCTGTAAAGTAAGATCTGCAGGTAGGGAGTTCCAGGTTTTGCCAACAGAGTTGGCAAACAGAGATTCACCAGCCGAGTTGAGGGTTTTAACTGTTTGGCCAGTAGTGCATTGGATGAACAAAGTGGCCTGAGGTTACTATAGGTTAGCTATATCTTCGGTCTCAGTGTGGATTGTTCTTTCAAGATTACAAACATAACCAAAAAATGCCTTGTGATTGTCTTTAGCTTGGGTAGCTATTTTAGCCTCAAACTTGGCATTGGTGGATTTTATTAATCTCCTAAGTTCTTTGCTTATTTCAGTGACAATGGCACTAAACTTCCAATAACTACTGTTCTTACTTTTGATCAAAATTATTTTCCTTTTATTGTAAAGCTCGATATTAATGATTCCACAAAGTGAGTTTGTTTCTGGTGTTTGCCTTGCACTTGTTCCTGTGGGGTACAGCTGGATCTTTAAAGCTGTTTACATACTGGTTGTTTACATTTCTGTGTACTCAGTGGAGTTAACTGGGTTTGGTGGGGAATTTAAGCTTGCCAATATATCACGTAGGAGTAAATAGTCTGTCTTAAAGAAATTTCTAAAAGTACACTGGGTGGTAGGGATCTCTGGTTTCAGTTTTATTTTGAAGTAGACTATTTTATGGTCAGACCTAACAAAGTGATGAAGCTGCACAAGAGATGGTGCAAGATGATACATATTATTAAAGACAAGATCCAAGATGTTATTCTAACAAATTCCAGGAATATCTGTGCTTGTGCACTAGTGCAGGTCTAGGTTTCCCAGTCTACAGTTGGATAATTTTGGTCAACTAAGAAAATGGTATGGGGTTTAATTCTGAATTATTGTAGTTCCTACAGAGAGGCATTGTGGCTTTCTTTTGTCACAGTGTGGGTTCTATAGCTGGCTAATATATATTGTAATGGGACCTTCTTGATAGTTATTTGGACATGAAGAAGCTCTGGCAAACCATGCTGCTTTACCAGCCTTGATGCACATTTCTTCTATATGTAGACTGATACGCCACCACCTTTTTTCCTCTCCTCTGGAGTAACTGGTCTAAATGTATGAAAGGCATTATAGCCCAGCAGAGCCTGGCTGCTCTCTACTATTTTAAACCATGTCTCAGTTACTCTGCAGCTGTCAATGTCTTCCAGGATGAGAAGGGCTTGTAGGGAGAGAAGTTTCTTACTCAGGCTAGTGGCATTAATAAGTAAAACCTTCATATTTTCCTTTCCTTATCTGGTTATGTTATATGTTTTGTTCTAATATGGTAAGAAGATAGTGGTGCCCCATAGGGTGAGTCTATGACTACAGCACAAGGTGCTGGAACGATTCAGCCCTTGATGAAGTATGTGATTATCTGAGTAGAGGTTTGACAATTGCACACATTTTATAGTCATCAGTGAAATTATCTAGCCACACCCACTTGATATTGATGTTTACTTTGGAGAAGTAAATGCCAAAGAATAGAATGCATAACACATGTCTGTGCACAACCTCACTGGTAAGGCTTTTCTGAAAAGAGGAGGTTCTCCTACCATAACAAGAAGTAATGAGCTGTCAATAAACATAAAACAGTAGTTGCTGAACTGTCCCAAATCTGCAGCAGCAAAAAGAATAGAAAGAACAGAAATATAAATAGGACTGGCTTCCATGATGCTTGGAGCTATAAGTGTGTGCAACATGTTGTGCTGTGAACAGAAAATAGTCGACTTGATGGGTTAACATACCTAAGCAAAATCTCGAGGTATTCAGTAGCATAAGCTGGTTCAACATGGTTAGCATAAAGATAAGTTCACACAATGCAAGAACAAAACGATAAATCAGGAAACAATTATGACATTTTGCCCAATAATAAACAAGTAAAATAATATTCATACCACTCGATGGTCCAGATTTTAGTCGAATTTCCAGATTTTTGGCGCATATTTTCGATCTATTTCTCATAAAATTTGTAATTTTCTGGCAAATCATTGGGATGATCTGAAGTCACTACATAATGACATATATTTGAGTTTCAGACATCAAATCATTCAGAAAATGTAAGTTAAAACAAACCCTGTTAATCTAGCAACTTTCTTAGTTTATAAGAGCAGTATATTCAAAATGTTTCCCTATTTTTGGGCCTTTGTCCCCTCATTTTGTCTGGCGTTTTCCGGGTTTCTTACACTAGGAAGCTGAAGGGTATGAGTGTGAGCAGTAGTAAAGTATCCATTATAGACCCATGCTATCTCCTTTATCTAAAGAGTTTGAGAGAACAGTGCACAGCCATATTAGTCAATGTTTATGGAGTAAACACCTGCATTCTGATAACCAACATGGTATTCATCTGCAGCCTGGTACCCAGACAACTTTGATCAGACAGAAGCAAAGTAGTAGTGCCTTCATTGATTTGTCCAAGGCTTCCATTTATGTGGACTGTGGCTTGGTTGCCAACTAGCCATCATTACTGATTTATTGGTTTAAGAGTTAAATCATACAGGGATCAGCCTGTTGGACCTATCCCCTTTTGTTAATAAATAAATAAATAAATAAATACAATGTATCTGTTAATATCATTGCTGCAGGAATTGAGTCCAGTAACAGCTGGACATTTACAGTAGAAGTCTGAACAGCAACAATATCTCAATACTAAAAATAAACATATATAGCAGATATTAAAATACATGACGACTTTGATGTCAAAGAGAAGAGCTGACCCACCATGATTACTTAATGTTTATACTGAAAGGTGGTGCCTCAACGGATCCTGGAAACTATCGCCCCATAAGCCTGACTAGCTTGGTCTGCAAAGCTATGGAAAGGATCATCATGGACCTCATAAATAAAGATATTGGGGACCTACAGACACTGGATCCTACCCAGTTCAGCTTTGTTAAGGGGAGATCCTGCCTCTTAAACCTGGTTGATTTCTTTGAAACAGTCACCAAGGCCATTGACGAGGGGAAGGTGGTCCACACAGCCTACCTGGACCTCGCAAAAGCCTTCGATACAATACCCCACTCGGGCATTATAGATAAGCTCACCAGCTTAAATATAAACCCCTATGTCACTAGATGGATTGCAAACTGGCTCAAGGGCAGAACCCACATGGTTAGAATTGCTGGAGCCATGTCAGACTCCAAACCAGTTACAAGTGGTGTCCCACAAGGCTCAGTCCTGGGACCTCTCTTGTTCAGTATATATATTTCTCGGAGGTACAGGCCAACACGGAAGGACTGTGGCTGATCAAGTTCGCAGATGACTGCAAACTGGGCGCCATAATTGACTCTCCAGCCAAAACAAGCATCCTCCAAAAGGGCCTCATAGAAACAGACAACTGGTGCCAGAGCCATGGCCTCAAGCTAAATGCCAAAAAGTGTATAGTCATCCCCTTTGGCAAAAACAAAGAACAAAGTGCCCACAAATTACCACATAGGTGGTAATCCATTAAGTACAGAATAAGTAATTAGGGACCTGGGGACCCAAGTTGATAGCAATCTCTCATTTGACAACCACATGGCCAAAGTGGTTAGAAAAACATTTTATATAGCCCACCTAATCATGAAGGGATTCACATCTAGATCAGGGGAGGTCATCGTGCCTCTTTACTCATCCCTCATCAGGCCCATAATTGAGTACAATGCCCCTTTTGGGATGTACCTTACCAGACACTTGCAGCAACTGGAAAGACCCCAAAAGTACCTCAACAAGAGGATCAAAGGGCTCAAACAGATGCCATATGCTGCCCGGTTAAAGAAACTCCAGCTCTACTCAGTGGCATACCGCCTGTTCAGAGGCGATCTGTGCCTGACGTATAAAGCCATGTCCAACCCGGAATTAATGGACATGCTGCACCTCAGAAAATCCAAATCCCATCGAGCTACGTGCTCAAGAGACTTGAACCTCAGCACTGAAATAAATAGGACATGCTGGAGGGACAGATTCATAACCCAGAGGCTCCCTTCACTCTGGAATAAAATCCCAGTCCAGGTTAGGCAGAGTCCCTCATTGACTCTCTTCAAGAGGAATCTTGATGAGTGGATGGGAGATCGTAGGTTTACCCTGGGTATCACTTCTGTGTCACTGTTAGACAGAGGCACAGTATACTAACCTCGAAAAAGGGCATAGCAAAATAAATTTAAAATGGGTGGCGAAAGCCAAACCCATTCTGGCTAGGCTTATAAATGCCCTAGGGCAGATAGCCTAGTAGAACCTATGAACCTATGAACCTATGATAATCATTTAAGCTAGTGATTATGTCACTAGTATACTTAATGCTCATCTTGCAGTGTTTGACAGGGGAAAACACTCCATAAACCTTAATCTTCTCTACTGGATTGACACCCTGACCCCATGTGCAAAATTGGGAAAAAGGGGTTGTGGATGGATGGATAGAATTAATATACAATTAATTCATTTTCTTGGTCGTCAATGTAAGCGAGTTCAATAAGCTTATGTGTCATCATGTTATTTTTGATTTTTGCTGTAACTCATCCTTTTTAAAACACTATATAAGGGACTGTCTGTTGACCATTTAATTATGTCTTATTGCTTCATGAATTATGTGGGCTAATAGGGCTTACAATGGTTTTTGCCAGTCACAGTGAGCCAAGTATTCATTGGAGACATTGCTAAAGACTAGATCAGGAACAAAAACTGTTGTGAGGCTTCCTTATTATCAGACTTTTTTTTTTATGTTTGAAGCTATTTTTTTTTTTTTTTTACAGAATCACTAAAACATTTTTTGCACTGTCATAATATGTGCATTCAACTAGTATCCCTAATGCATTTCCATTCTTATTGTGAATCATCTAGTGCTTTATACAAAAGAGTGTTTGCAATATGTGAATATGTTCCCTGTTTTGTTTGTTTATTTGATAGATTTAAACCATTCCAAAATGGGCCAACTATTTATCTGAAAATGAAACACTTTAATTCCTCTTATACCAGAACTTCATCAGAGCTGCAACAAAATGAATAATGACACATTCACCTGAATAGCAAATACTTTAGCATCTAGATATTAAAAATAAATAAATAAATCAAAGATACAAAAACTCAAACATAATCTCTGAGTTGTAACACACATATGATGTTAATATTTTCATTTAAACACAGGAGTTTGTCTGCATTTAATAAAATTTGTGAGCATACTTCTCTTTTGTCCAGTAAGTTATTAAAACCATCAAATCTAATGTCAAAATCAACTTTTCCTAAAATTCAAAAAATAAACTTCTTATAGTTGACACACATTACAGAATGTTTAGACTAAGCATTGCCATTAATATGATTTTTGATAGTTAGTTTATGTTCACAGAAAGCTCTTGCGTGTTTATTTGTTAATCATGTAATCTATGTGTGATACCATTCATCACACAATACTGATTTAAGTCTCATTATTCATGTTTTTGTAGTTCTGGTAAAAGTGGACCAAAAGTGTTTAACTTTCAAATAAATAGGTGGCTCCTTGTGAAGTTTTTTTTTGTGTGTGTGCGTGTGTGTGTGTGTGTGTGTGTGTGTGTGTGTGTGTGTGTGTGTGTGTGTGTGTGTGCGCATGTGTATGCGTGCATGTGTGTGTGTGTGTGTGTGTGTAACATTTTAGTGGAATTTGTTATGATTTTTTTAGGTGTAAGTAATATGCTATAAATGCAGAAATCCATTTGACAACTACTACAACATGAATACATGAATAAATAAATGATACACTAATGATGAATACATTGTTTTGCATAAGCTTAATTAATAATTATAACCATACGATTCTAGAGAAAATAAATGTTATCATGGTGATGAAGATAAGCATTAACACTATATTTTTCCAGAAAAAAATGTATTTTGAGAAATCTAATGCTGTTACTACAATAATCTAAATTTTTCTGATTATCTGTAAACAGTATAAAGATATATCTGTCAGAGTGGTATAAATGGTCAGGTTGATATAGCACCTCATATATTTTGTAAAACAGCCTCACTTATTCCCTGATTTTATAAATATTAACATAAACAATCATCTTGCTCTTGCAGGTGTACCAAATACATTATGCATATGTCATGTCTGGCAGTTGTCATTCAAATTTCCCCCATTCACTACCTTATGTAATGCAAACATTCTGTGAAAACTGTTAATTTTTCATGCAAACTATTCATTTTGAAAGTCTCGTATTATTGAGGTAGCATCTTCAACATGCTCTGCATTTATCTGACAACAGCAAAACCATATATATTTTTAATAGTTTCACTTTTACCCCAACGTTGCTGGTAGTCAAGCTTCAATGTACCTTCATCCAGGCAGCCATGAAGTGCAGGCTGTTTTGTGCTTTTAGCAATGAAGAATTTGTGGGTCATGAACCCACAACACCATGAGTGCTGCCTGTGCTCCTTAAGATTATGATTGACCACATAAGCTAACTGGTGGAGCCCATTCAGTGTTCAAGCAGCACACGCCAGGTGCACAGTTTATTCACACCTCCCCCAGAATGCTTCTAGTTGAACTTGGGTCATCTGGATTGTAGTCTGGACTTTATCTCTCTATAACACCAGCACAAATATATATATATATATATATATATATATATATATATATATATATATATATATATATATAAAAATATGTATAAATATAGAAAGATACATAGATAGATGTAGTTATATAGAGATATATGTACACACATAACACACACACACACACACACACACACACACACACACACACACACACACACACACACACACACACACACACACATATATTAATATATACACACACACAAACATACACACATGCATACATATATATATATATATATATATATATATATATATATATATATATATATATAAACCATATCTGACAATCATCTCTTCCTTTGATAAAAAATAGTCTTATTTGTCTACTGTGTGATTTTTAAGATTAAAAAACAAAATAATTTTTCCGTGTTTACATTACTAAATACAAAGCTAGGAATGTGTGCAACGCAAATGTTTTTGCATGATTTTGTTATACACAAGTCCAATAAATGAATCCGTAGTCCAGTAATACTGCGTGATTACAGCTCATCTGTCAGCACTTCATTCACTCTTTTCTTTTAAAAAATAACAGAAAAGGCAGAGTCACTGTAACTCAGTAAGTACAAATCACATGCTCTTGTTCTTTATTTGAAGAGGGAGAAATCCGTTTGTATGGTTGCATTTGAAAAGGCTTGCGGGCTACTCCCTTTAATATGAGAGGGGAGTCTGTTCCAGAGGAGAAAAAAATCTTTGTTGAAAGTTATCTACCCTGCTAGCAAGTTTTATTTATACTGCAGTGGAGCATTAGTTCCCTGGTATGGGTGTTTGTGGTGTTGATGGTTTTGTGCACATTGAGAAGGTTTCAAGGGTGGAGAGCAATAGAAGCCTTGAAGGCTAAACAGAAGCCACCACTTAGGAGTCTGTAGGAGATGGAAAAGAATGAGTGAGCTTCGATGCGTGCTGAGTTTATTTTGAAATTCAAACCCTTTATTTTCTTAATGAAGAAATACTGCAGCCTATCAAATTGGATTAAGCATCTAGTCAGGTACATGCTAAAGGGAGCATTATGTCGACTTGAAAGGTATGCCTTTGGTAAATAGCTGGGCAAGGCAGAGAAACTTTCTTACCACCACTGATGTTTGGTAGTTAAGGAGTTCATTGCCTACAAAATCACCCAGGTCACTAATAACTTTATTGATTTTGATAGCGGGGGGGGTTATGCAGCACATGCATGAAAACGCATTTTCCGGCAAATAAAAAATTGCACAATCTTTAAATGTAATTTTAGACTATGATACAGAAAACCATTTTTATGTGTATGCCAGTCCCTCCTGCAGTATCTGGACATCCTCAGAGTAGTTGATGATAACTCCAAGTTTGTAGTCGTCTCCCAACTTGGTCAGCCAAAGACCCTTATCATTAGCTAAGCCAGGAAGTACATACTAAATAAAAGCTCTTTCAGTCAAGTCCCTTGGGAAACCCACTAGCAGTGAATTATTTTAAAGAAAGTGTGCCCTCATTTCTAATTTGATGGGTTCTTCCTATAAACCATTCAGCTATCCAGACAGATAAATAAGGGTCAACATTTTGTTTGATTAACTTCTCTATAATGCCTAAGTGTAGGTCAGTATCAACACCCTTAATGTATCTAGGTATGCGGTATGTACACATCTACCTTCATTCAGTGAAAACAAAATGTTTTTGAATATTTAAATTGGGTTAAGCAGGTAGTATCCTCCTTCTACAAACCTGAACAGATCTGGGACCAGAGAGTGTACTCTACCAATATCTTTGTTTATAAAGTCTGTAATAATGGATGTCATTATCCCACAACTAGAATAGTAAGATAAATTGTTTTCTAGATGGCAGAATCAATGACAGGGCCATTTTTGTGAAGGGGAACCACCACAGCTGTTCTCTAAGTATTTGGCATAATGTTCGTTGAGGGGTTGAGACTAAGTATATTAAGGAGTAAGCTAACAAAGCAGTTCTACATACTGACAAGGAGGCCTCATAGTATACAATCATATTACATGGAGCTAGTGTTTTTTTACCTCTGACCGAATCATTAAGACTTGTGCAGAGATTATCTTATGTGGTTGTAATCCTATTGCTGGAGGCAAATAGGAAGATAGTTTAGAAAAGTCTGGATTAAACTTGGAAGTTAATATGTTGGCTTGTCCACAGGAGATGGGTAGGGTTTATCATCGTTTATCAACTCAGCAGAGTGCTGGTTATTTTTCCAGAAGTTTCTGACAATGCTGAAAAAAAAAATTTCATTTCCTGTTTGTTAATTGTAGAAGTTCCTTTTTTACATTCTTGAGATTAGTTTTGAGCACTAGAATTTCAATTTATTCCTTAGGGAATTTATTTTGTTGTATAAATTGTTTCTGTCAGAGTCACACCACAGAGGCTCTAAACCCAAAAACTTCAATAAATAGCCATACCGCCAAACAAAATTAAATCATCTCACATTGGTACATGCTGAGATATTGTCATAGAAAACAGTCCATGAGTGTGAAAACACTTTATTGAAAATGTTTGTACTGCTGTCATCCTACCATGTAGTTGGAATTCTTCCATCTCAATGCATACCAGTGTAGAATGTTTCCCACTAAAGAGGTTTATTCCTGATCTTGGCATTGCCATTATGTCAGATCATAACTGATATCTCTGTGCAGGTACTGAGATGAAACAAGAGTGACTAGAAGACACCACAATGCTGGCTACAGAGGCCTCAAGGGCATGTGTGTGTGTGTGTGTGTGTGTGGGGGGGGGGGGGGGCTGTTAAACTGCTTTGTGTCAACAGTTAACTGTAGTAAATTTGCCTTAGTGAAGTCCGTAAAGATAGTTTGGCTTGACGGCATTTTGTTTCGATCTTGATGATATAAGCCACTGAAAAGTGATCAGATCTGACCAGCAACATGATAATTATAAGTACAAACAACAACAGTGCTAGGTTGTTGATGACTATGTCCAGTAAATCTAGGACCACTGGCAGTGGACTGCATTATGTAAACTAGAAAGCTAGAGCTGATAGATTCTAGGACTTATTGTGCATATTTATTTGTAGAGGTGTAGGTCTTGCAATTTACAGATGTGAAAGTTGAATTCTCAAGAATAACAGTGTTCAATTCTATGGTGATAGACTTGACCATACTGAGATATTCTTGAAGGTTTGCAGGTGACACAGATTGATTTCTGTAATGGGTAGGATATGGTAAGTAATCTATTTGAAAGTTACCAGGAAATGGAGGAGTTCAAGGTCGTTATCTTGCTGGGTAAGTTTGAATAGGATACAGTTTTGTGGTATACAGACACACCATCACTGGTAACAGAGGCACCCCTGGTGGACAGTCTGAATAAATAGTAGAGACAGAAACATGTAATGTAGGAGGTATATTGAATGCACTGCAACTATGTATCAGTGATGATGAACATGCTAAGACCTTCTAAGGCCACTAGGCCACATACAAAAGGCAATTTCTTATTGAGATTTTTAGTAATGAGCAGCATTTCCTTCATACTGTCCACATTTGGTTTGATTAAATTAGCAGGTAGAGCAGAGTGGCAGTATCTAAAAAAAACTCTTTAGGGATGTATAAGCTATTAACCATTATGCAAAAGCCCTGAATGGAGAGGTACAGACCATCTCTGGCAAAACAAATCAGCCTGTTGATCACTTATTTCCAGGCTACCACACAGTGCCCCCCCCCCCCCCCCCTTGGAATGACAACAGTAGCTAAGCCAGTTTTAGAAGAAAAGTACTTATTGTTTATCCAGTTGGCTCTTTAGTCCAGAGGATGAGAGCCCTCAAAGTTCCCTGGGTTTGACTTATAAGCCCAGCATCTAAGAAGCCATTTGGGGGTAGGACAGGAAAAGCAGAGGTATTTCATAAGCTCACCTATCTCAGTGGAAAGATAATAATCAAAATCAGGGACAGCAGCTCTTGGTTCTTATCCTCAGGCTACATATTCCCTGTTTACAAATATGGGAGTGCTCACTGGCAGGCATTCTTGTCAATCTCTCTCTCTCTCTCTCTCTCTCTATATATATATATATATATATATATATATATATATATATATTACTCAACTTCAGTTTGAGGGGGGAGGGTACCAATTGTGCAAACTATGCAAGATACCACATGACTTAAATGAAAAGGCACTTCAACAAAGTATTAGTTTAAGGGTGTGCACACACAGCAAAGTGTTAGTTTAAGGGTGTGCACACTTATGCAACCAGTGTATTGCACGTCTTTTATTTTTTATATTTTTTCCCCTAACAGATTTGTTTGTTTTTCAATTGAATTGTACAGGTTCTAGATCACATTAAAGGTGGGAAAAGTTTTGAAATGCGTTATTGTGGTCTCATTTTTTTATATTACAAAAACCTGACATTTTAACAGGGGTGTATACACTTTTTATATCCACTGTAGGTGTTAAACCAGAGATGAATTTCCTGTTCCCCATCCAATTGTCCAAGTTACACTTGAATTGAGTTACAGGTGAAACTCTGCTTCATATGGATGGGAAGCCTGTTCCAGAGGCAGGGTAGTCTCTGAGATACATACCTGTATCTCCAGCATGTACTATTTATTTCAAAGGCAATGTTTAAGTATTTAGAATGGGTAATTCTGGTGCTGTTTATTTGTGGATATGCAGGAGTTCCATCAGAGTGGGGTCTGACAATGCCCTGTATGCCAGGCATAGACCTCCCCTCAACCACCTGTAGGAAACAGAATAAAGGGATATGGTCCTGAGGCAGTCTGCATAGGGTATTTTACTTAATTTATACAATAGGAAATGGTATTTTCCCAGAAGGAATATGCTAGCATATCTTAAAAATGATATCCTAATAAATTACTGGGAGATGGTGCACAATTATTTGATACTACATGCTATGGGTCAATTTAAGTAAATAAAATATAGTGGCTGCAGATGTTATCTGAAACCAGGCCTCAGGTTTCTAAGCCATGCAAGTCACTAAAGTAACTCAGTATAATTAGCCAATCATGGAATAATGTTTCCTTCAAAGTTTTATATCTGTCATCTTCTTAGTCAACTTATAGTTATGTTGGAAATTAATTTCAGTAAGGTACATTGGTAGCAAGTGTAGCTCCTCAGTGTGATGTGTTTTGGGAAGGTTGCCCTCCACTTAAAGGGTGATTATTCAGAGCATTTTTTTTTTCCTGGAGTGGGAATACTGCCCGACTGTCTGTTCTTAAAACTGGTTCTGCTTCATGTTTTCAACCAAATCACTCTTAAAATCTTTTGAATTTCTTGGTAAATTTCCAAGGACTTCAGTCAGTTATTAATGTTGGACACATACCTATCATCTGTCCAGATTTTCATCTCATATTTTTGCCTGCTCCTCATAAAAGTTCTGTTTTTCTGCCAAATCATTGAAGATTTAAGTTACTTAATAATGATAGACAGAGTTTCAGATTTCGTATTCTTCAGGAAAATGCAGCTAATGCCAAACCTTTTTAATCTAGCAACTTTCTAAGCTTATAAGAGCAGTATTTAAAACTTGTTTCTGATTGTGGTTATTTGTTCCCCTGCAATTTTGGTTTGGTTAAAGAAAGGAAGGAAGGAAGGAAGAAAGCAAGAAATAATTCTGGGCTTTGTCCAGATTTTTGCACTAAGAAATTGAGAGGTATGATCAGGCATTAGAGTTTCATACTATTTATTGTCCTCAAAGTGCAGGTTAAGAAAAAGAAAAAGTAATGGGGTGCAGATGACAGATGGGTTTCTGTACCTTGGGAGGATAATGTAAAGGGTCAATCTGAAAGTTACTTGGACATGGAGGAGGCCAAGGATCAAGGCTGTTATCTTGCTGAACAAGTCTTGAGTGAAATACCACCTCAGTTCCTGTATACTACCATTAATCAGATCATACCTCCCACAACCCTGACACTAACCCAAAAAATAACTTCCATGCATTTCCGAAATCTAATCCCTCCTCCCTAGCCCAAACTATAGGCCGACTTCCAATCACTCCTTCAACCTAAAATCCCCCTGCCCTCCTTGAATATAACCCTGAGCAACTCCTGATCACTCCCTAAGCAAATAATTCCCCACCCCAACCTAACCTTAACTCTGATACAACTCCCACTCATTTGCAAAAGCTAAAATACCCCTACCTTCTGTAAACATAACTCTAAGCAACTCCTAATCAGATCCTAAACCTAAAATCCTCCTCCTTTCAGTAAACATAAAGCCCCCCCCCCCAATTCCCTTCCCCACTTCCCTGTATCTCAATGATATCTTGATGGCATCTGACTGCTGTGGCAGCTGCAGCCCAGAACTCACATTTGAGTTTGAGCAGCAGTTCAGCCAGGCGGGCAGTTGGGGAAACAGCCGCTCAAGCCAATGGCTCAGTTCCTGGATTTAGAACAGCTAGTGCTCGCACAGCTTTAAGCAAACCTAAATGTGCCTTCCAGTTTGAGTAACATTAAGCAAAATGCATATTTATTAACACCTGCAGTGCACAGTTGTGTGCTTTAGGAATGAGTCACATTCAACATGTGACATATGTTGTCTAAAGTATTAGAAAAGTCGTACTATAGAATTATGATTTAATTAGCATTATTGAACTGTTTTATTACTGAAAGAATGCTGTCAGTAATTGCATTTTTTTTGTTTGTTTTTTTACACAGTGATATGTGGGAGTGTGGTGGTGCAGAAGCATTTGTTTCCATGACTATTTAAAGGCTTACTTTACCAATAAATCTAATCCTTCATTGGCAAGATAGATTTGGTCTATTCTGGTCATTACAGCACAGAAATGTATTAGCTGAAAAGTCATTAAAAATTGCCTCTAACCAAGATGTAATAGAGGGAATAAAAACTAGAATTTGTCAGGCAAAGACATAGACATATGTTGCAATGGCCTATAAATATATTTTATCAGTAAATTGGAGTCACTGCTAATATTTATCACCCAATAATAATTAAGTAGTCTCCTTAGGGAATGACCTTAAAATTCAGAACACTTTTACTTATTTGTAACATCATCCCTTCAGGAAAAATGCATTTTTTTTCTTCTTCTTTATATTAGAAGGATGAAAATAATTCTGAAAAGAAACTGATGTTACACGTGAAAAGGCCAAGTTTTATGTAGTGCAATAAATAAATACAATTTCATATCTTTTTAAAAACTAAAATGTTAAGATGTGTGTAATCATTTGAACTAATGATTAGCAGATGCTGCATAACCTGTGTATAGTTGTACAGTCTATAAACTTGGGCCTTTTTAACATCCTATAAATAGTCTGCTTTCAAAAGGTGTCACATGGAGTATATTTTATGCAAACATGGCTTAACATAGATGATTGAAAAGTGCAGCTCTTCACAATTTAATCTTCTGAGGTGGGAACACATTATAAAAACGCAAATGGACCACGAATATGGCAACCAGTTTATTCTGATTAGATCTAATAAAATCTGACCATGGCTAAGCATAGCACCACCAAACATTGGACCATTTATCATTAACTCTGTTGTCAACAATGCATGTTGCGGCCTTTAGCAAACCTACAAAAATGTCAGTTTTTTTACAAGGAAGGGGCATATCCACCCTGCACCCCCCACACTAACACACATCTCTAAATATACCAGTGATGAGATTGCACAGAACTGGGAATAAAGAAAATGTTCCTTACTGACACCTTTCTACAGTCCTGCAGAAATAACTAGCTGTTCTTTATGCTAAATAGACTTGATGTTTGTTGTGTTGCTTTCATTCAGGAAGCTAAAAATATTATACACAGTTTCTATGTTCTGGTTATGTTCTGCATTGGGTTAAGGTGCCTTATTTGAAGGTTTGAAACATAAATGGACAACTTATGTTGAAAAACGTCACCAGATAGCTTGATGATAAATATGCTATTTAGTCTGGTTGTGCAAGGTAATACTAATGCATAGGTTCACAATATAGTGTGTTACCAAATCAGATTTCTCTTGCTGTCAAAGTGAGTTGGAGTTTCTTGCTGAATGTTTTTAACCTTCACTCCATATTGCCTACAGAATTACACATCTCATATAGTAGACGCAAGAACAACAAATATTATTTGGAACTACAAAACAAAAAAAAATGCAAAGAACAAATGCAATATCTTATGGGAAATCACATCGGTGTCATTTCCTGTAGGTCCCTATGCAGCCGTGCTAATATGCAGTTAATAAGTCTAACTAAATTAATTATACTAAGGGGTTATGGATCAGAAAAGCACTCATACCACAAACTGGGTGATTTATGCTGTGAGATCCCTGCAGCTTGGGATATATTGGTCAGAGGAGTATGAATTTTAAAACCCGGCTGCAGGAACTTAGATATTAAGCATCACAGAACTGAAAGCCCTGTAGCAAAGCAGTTTGATGAAAAGAATGTTATTGTTGATTTTCTAAAAGCTACAGTTTTAAAGCACATTAAAAAGACAGGACTGGCAAGCTATACTTTGCTTTAATCATTTAACCAATTATTTAATGGATCCTTTTTCTTTTTTGATGCTTCTTCTACTAATGTGTTTTTTCATTTACTCTGTTAACTGATTATTTTGGCTTACTTTAATCCTTCTTTTTTCACTCTATTAAAGGCATTAACCAAGTCACTTCAATTGTTTTTATGGATAAAGTACTAAAATATATTCATAATCCCTGAATTACGATGGAAGTAATCTTGGTTTACCAGTAGTTGAGTGACATAGCCTGCTTCAGTATATCTATACAGACTGATACCGCAATGACTAACAAGTGTTCACCCTGTATTCCACTGTTGATGTTGCTTGCATTGTATTCCTGGATGTCATGCTCTATTCATATGGAAGTAAGTGCACAAACGCTCTGAACCCAACATGGTGACACAGACTGTCTCTCACATCTTGAATGGGTAGGTCTGATGACTGGATGCCTTGATGGTGTAGTCCAGTATTCACCATCGAAAGCAGCAGAGAACCTTACATCCTATGTTATGTTGTTTTCTATACATGTTTATATTTGATAAGGATGCAAAACAGATGGTGACTCCCTGCAACGTACAGCAGGAGGAATGCAAAGAAGACAGTGCTGAAAAGGGTTCCTATCCTGAAGATGCCACTTGTTGTGCATGGTATGTCTGCACTGAAATACTCAACAGTTCTTGTGGTCCAATATCCAATGTAGAATATCACAGATGGACAAGTAATATGTGATGCTGGAATGACACCCCCACTACATGACCAAGACTGCTGTACACAGAGTAAAATAATGTCTGCATGTCCTGTTGCTGTAATTAAAATGCAGCATATTGCCAATTGTTCAGTGCATGTGCTACATAAATATTACATGAGACATGGCATCCTTTCCCAACAACTTCAGACAACCATAATGTCATCATATGCACAGAACACACTGCAGAGAACCGCACAGCCAGTGCTTGACACATGACAGTGTGTTATCTCCCAACTGTACACCGCCAGCCACTTTCCTTAGTCAGATTGTCATAGAATGCATCATCCCCAGACTGCTGCAGAGTTGCAAGTACCTGAAAGAGAAATCTTTACCAGCAGGTCTATCAGAGCAAAAAGAACTAAAACAAGCAGCCCTGCAAGAACTTACTGACCTAAATATTACAACTGAAATTAGTAGAGGACTGCACCTCTCCCTCCACATACAGAGTTGTGAGCTCATATAAGACAAATGTTCACTAGCAAATTTATCAGAGCAAAACCAACTAAAAAGGCAATCCTGCAACAATATCCTGACCTAAGTACTAACTGTAAGGAGACTTTACTTTTTCTTTTCTGTTATTATCTTGGTCATGATCACTTCCTAATAGTATGTGTAAATGTTTAATGTCTCTGGTTGACCTGTGCCTGCTGTGGGGGTTTTTACAACACTAGAGTCAAAGATAGGCTATGCTACCCCTCTGCATCTACGGGTTCCCTCCCCTCCTATAATTAACAAGCTGCATCCTGTTCTACCTGGCCTGCCTACTCTTCCTAAATTGTTCCTTACAGCTACTACATTATTACATCTCCCTCTTTTTGGTATAGATAGTGCTGTTATATTTTCTAAATATGTTAACTTGCTTCTTTTTACTTTTCTTTTCAATGGCCTGATGATGATTTACTGACAGCTAATGAACAGACAACTAGTACAGAAAGCCAAATCTAAGTTTTAATCTACACTTTAGAAACACTCTCAAACTGATATTTCAAGTGACATACAAGACTATATATTGCCTCTGGATGATGAGAGATGCATCCATTATGGGCCCTGCTCCACTCAGCCGCACTGCAATCAGATTATCTTTTTTCCCCCAACCCCCAATTCACACCCTACCCTTTCACTCTATATTTATTTTCTCCTATACCCTCTGGCACCACACTGCCATCTAACTGCAAGTTACAGTCCACTGAGAACAAATTCAATCAACTTTAGCTCATGACACCCCACCCTTCTACCACCTCCTCCTACAACTCTGCCTCCTACATCAATGTGTTTGTTTCACTACTCTCCCTACTAATGGCAACTCATTTTCAAAACCACTTTTTTGAATCTATCCATCTACTCCTTTACCTGATACCATATTTTCCAATATCAACAACTACAATCCAACATGCTCATTTATTCAATGCTAATCTTTTTTCTGCTGTTCAGTCCTATTTCACACACTGTCACACTCAAGCATATTAAAATTAGCAACTTTCACCAAAAAAATCTTAGTTAATGCTGAATACAACCATCTCAGTCTAATTGATATCACCCAATCTCTACAATACCTCTCATACTGACTACTTTAAATTCAACTACATGAAATTATTCCCCAAATCAGCTAAACTAAACCATACTCTAAAATTCAAAGTTAAAACTAAATACCAATTTACTTACTTCCCTCCAGCACTTTACCTTTGGTGGGATATCCACTGCAACCTCAGCCCACCTCTCCCTTTCAGCAATAACAACATAAGAAATAACCCAGCTTCTCTAAACTAGCTTTTTCCTCAAACAGATCTAAAACTGCACAATTAAGCCAGGCCTAAATATAATATATCTTAACGTAAAAAGGTTCTCCAACAAAAGTATTTATATCTATACTTTTATTTCAGCCCACTCCCCAGTCATCCTTATCAACTCTTAGATCTGATTAAAACACCAAATGAAAAACAAGGAGAGTGACTCTAGAGACTGCAATATATTTAGACTAGATAGAAAAATGCAGCAGCTATCATCTTCAAAAATACCTTACATATATTGTTATGCACCAACAGCATTCCCAAATTTAACAACGTTTGATATCTGTATCTTTCTTTAAACTCAACAATCACAGTAGCTTCTGATTCATAAACAACTACATTTCTCCTGGAAACAGCATCCTAACTGCAGAAAACATATTCTCATGGGTATCTACTAACATTCTTCAAAAAAACTATAATCTTAAGTGATCTAAATACTGATTGGCAGGTATTATCTCCAATCTCTTCAAGAACTAATAGAAATTGCTTCAATTTCACCTAACTCATTAATATTCCCACTAGATATAGGAAGCGTGGCAACAAGTCCTCCATACTGAACTAGATTCTAACCACTGACCCCATCAAAATTACTTCTCTGGAAATTTTCCTGACACAATCAGTGATCACCTCCTTAAATTCATCTACAGAACTCAACCCACACACACCTAAATGTTATCTCTTCAATGAAGTATATAACCTACCTAAACTCAGCCAAGATACTTTTACAGCCACCCTGCTAAACTCTGATCAGACTGAAATGAAGTGCTTGTCATTAGATGAAGATACAAGAAAACTAATTTGCATATTTTGTGCCAAAATGTAAGCCACATTTAGAAGAACGCAAGTAAAATCCAATCCTACTCCTTGGATACCAAGACAAACTAAAGAGCAAATGTGCAAAAGAGACAAGGCCTGGAAAGTCTGGCAGAAAAATAAAACTAAACTTACAAGTTTTCAAGCAGATTTACAACAAAACCAAAAACAGAGTCAAAGTTGACAAAAAATAAAATCAAAACTGACCATGAAAAAAACTACATCAAACAACAAATGACATACCATAATAACCCCCAAATGTTCTAGGCTTCCTTAAAGATGCTGTTACACTCCTACAGACCAACTCAGCCTGGCCCACCCCAAACAGATCAACCTGAAATAACCACTACCAATTTTAATGAACACTTCATAAAAGGCCTAATCACCTAATTAAGCTACTAACCACACAAAACTGCAAACATTTTAGAACAGCCAAATCACAACTCAGACACATTCACCCTAAATCCATTCCCATTATCCACTATTAAGGAATATTTATCAAAGCTAAAACCCACTGCTCTTGCTGCTAATAAATAGTCATCTGATTACTTAAAGGTAGCGACCAATGGCACACTGTATCTGATCTCCATTTTAATAAATAGGGCAATCCAAGAATGTTATAGGTTCATAGGTTCATATGAGATTACTAGGCTAATGGTTCAACAGCCCTTACAAGCTTAGACAGTTTAACCAGATTTTTACCAATTCTCTGCCACTAAGTTAGAGATAACAGGGGTCAGCAAGTAGAGTTGTGACTAGCTTTATAGACTGCCTGTGTCCATAAGGGGCATGGGTTCCACCCCACTAGTGATTTTAGAATTTTTCATCCATTGATCCAGACTATGATCAAAGATACTCAAGGAAGGGCTCTGCTTCATGTGAATAGTAACACTATTCCAGAAGAGGGGCAATCTCTGGGACACATATCTGTCTCTCCAGCATGATCTATTCATGTGAGAGATCAGGTTTAAACCTTTGGAGCAGGTAACTCTAATGCAGTTAGTTTTGTGAATATGCAACATTTCTATCAGGGCTGGGTCAGACACTGCCTTGTAGATCAAGCATAGCAATCAGTTGAAACTGAATACAGTAATAGGGCTTTTAATCAGTCCACATATGACATTCTGGTTATATCTTGTGGGGTTTTTTTTTGGGGGGGGGCGGGGTTATCTCAGGATGCATCAGATGTTGCAGGTGCGTGGTGAGGTACCTGACAAAAAGTGCATTGCACTCGATTATTGGTATGATGAGGGCCAAGTACAGTTGTACTATGACATGTCCTTAGTTATAAGCTGAGCCACAAAGAATGATTTCCTCACCGCTATGGATATATCGTGGTGAAAGCTCAGATTACTATCTATCTGTGTGTCCAGATATCTCACCACTGGGTCTGTTCTTAGGGAGGGTTGTATTTGCAGAGGTATTTGATTTTCAAAAGGATACTATTATGCACTTCTTCACATTTAGCTTGAGACCATAATACTGACACCAGTCATTAGTCTGCATCAGACCTTTCTGTAGGATATCAACATTGTTATCAATGATTGCCTTCAACTTGGAGTCATCAGCAAATGTGGTCAGCTAAAGGCAATCTTCATTTGCCTTGACATCTGAGAAGTATATCCCAAACACTAGGAGACCCAGCACTGAGGCCTATGGTACTCCACTGGAGACTGGCGTCTTGCTGGACGTGGATTCCTCCACTCCAACAACATGTGTCCTATCCATGAGGCATTTGGCTAACTATCTGGTGATGTAGAGGTTTATGACCAATTTTGTGCATTTATCTATAATATCTGGGGGTATTGTGCCAAATGCCTTGGCCAGGTCTAGGTAGGCAGAATGCACTTCTTACCCTCATCCATGGCCTCTGTGACCTTCTCAAAGAAGTCTGCCAGACTAAGCAGGCAGGACCTTGCCCTTGAAGTAGCCAAACTGGGTTAAGTCTAGAGTCTGGAGATTTCCTATGTCATTTTTTATCAGGTCCATGAATATCCTTTCAATAGCTTTGCATGTGATACTAATCAGACTTATGGATCGGGAGTTTCCTGGGTCAGTTGATGGTCCCCCCTGGTGCAGAGGAATGACTGTTGCTGTCCTCCACTCTACTGGGCGAAGCCTGGCTGGAGAGTGTGGTTAAACAGAGATCTGCATAGGTCTGCTAGGTCACATTTCAAGCTATTTAATAGGTACTTTGGGATTCTATCAGGGCACATTCATGCCATGTCTCTAGCTTTAGACAGTGTATTGATGACCTGTTCTTTTGTGATAACAGACAAAGGCATGGTATGGGGTATTTCATGGGGGGGGGGGGGTGACTGGAAGTGCTAAGAGGGTGAAATCTGAGCTGAATTTAATGACCATCACGTTTGATATTTCTTCTAGCTGAGTATAGGTCATGCCATCTACAGCCAATTTTGCACATTGTTGAGTGTTTCATGATTTCGGACATAACTAAAAAATGCTTTATAGTTATCCTTTGATTTAGAGGCTATTTTAGTCTCATATTTAGCTTTTGACGGCTTGACTAGTTCCCTGATTTACCTGTTGAGACTAATGAAGGATTTTTTCTCTGCTGTCTACTCTGCCACTTACTTCTAGAGAGGAATTTCTCTCTTCTGTTCTATAATGTATTTATGCCAGGGGTACACCATGGTGGTTTGTTTTTCCAGCTACACCTCTGTTTAGTTTGGTCAGGTACTGGCACTTTTATGTAGTTGCTTAAGTAGTTGTGCAGGGCATTCACGTATGCTTCTGCATAGGCCTCAGTGTTTTCAGGGTTAGGGGGAGCTTTACAATTACCCATGCTATCATTGAATGGAAGGTATTTTGCCTTGGAAAAAAATCTTCAGGGTTTTATGACTTGACTGGGGTTCTACCCTTACATTTATTTCAAAGGAGAAGAGAAGATTGATTTAAGATCCTATCTTATCAATGAAAACATTATGCTGGCGGGGGGGGGGGTGCAATGCTGCCCCATGTTTGTGAGTACTATGTCAAGGATATTTGAACCTCTACTAGTAGTGCAGATCAGCTGTTCCAGAACATTTGCATTGACAGAGTCTAGGAATCTCTGAGCCAGCATGTTAGTGGTTGTATATGTTTCCCAGTTTATGAAGGGGTAATAAATTTCACCCATGCATATTGTGTTGGGATGAATAGTAAGTGATTCTATACTAACTTTAGGTATGCAGTGTGGTTTTCATGGTTCATAGCCAGGGATCTGTAGATGGCAATGAACATACCTCTCAATCTCTCTCTTAGAACAAGAAATCTGGACAAAGACTGACTTAATGGGGGGACAAAGGCCCAAAAATCAGGACAGATTTTAAATATTGCTCTTATAAACTTAGAAAGTTGATAGAATAACCAGTTTTGCCTCAGCATGCATTTTTTTTGAAGAATATGAAGTCTGAAACTCAAATGTATGTGATTACTTAGCGACTTTGATCTTCAGATCATCCCAGTAATTTGCTAGAAAACCACAGATTTTATTAAAATCAAACCAAAAATATGAGGCAAAAATCTGGACATTCAGTGAAAATCTGGACATTTGAGCAGTATGGCGATGATATGATTGAGGATTTTGCCTATGGTCAGCTGGACATGAACTAGCTCAAGTGAGTCACCTTGCTTGACCAATCTAGAGGTGTGATTGTTTTTCATGTAACTATAAACACCTCCTCCTTTCATTTTTTCCTTTCCAGAGGGTGGTCTGAATGTGTGATAAGCATTGTAGCCTTGCATTGATGGGGTGCTTTCTGCAACCTTGAACTAGATCTCTGTAACTGCACAGATGTTAGCATTCTCCAGGTTGAGGAGAGTTTCCAGGGAGTGCAAGCTGACTCTTTGCATTGAGTAGTAGTACCTTCAGCTTGGCATTAGAAGAATTTGTTATGTCGGTAGGTCTGTTGGTTTGCAACTGCCTGAAATAGGCATTATGAGGTGGCTAATGCCTTGAAAAAGTATTCTAAAGCCTAGTGGCAACAGGTGCAGACCATCTCTGGTAGAGCAGCTTAGTTTGTTGATTATGTCATCCCAGGATGACAAATACTGGATCCCCTTGGAATGACACTAGTAGCTAAGCCAATAATTGAAGTCAATCATTTTCTGTATGTACTGTGGTATCATTCTTGGTGAGGGTAAAATGTTACACAATGCAAGGCTCATAGCAGCCTGCAACATGCATTTAGAGAGGTCCAGTATGTCTCTCTTCATATAGTCCAGGCATGTACATCGCAGGCCATTCACACCCATGTGGATTATAACTGAGTCCTAATGGTACTCTACTTGTAGTTGAGTGATCTGAGTGCCTGTGTGATCTGGGGAATCCTGGCCCCTGACAGGCAACTGACTGTAACCCTCTCTTTTTCCAACCTGGTGAGGGGGGCATCCGTTTGTCTCAAGATGAAGTCTCCTATGACCAAGATGTTTGAATGTGTGGTGTTTTGCCTTATGACCTTGCTTGTTGAGATACTGTGATGTATATTTTTTATGTGTAGTGGTTGTGTTTACTTAGTTTTGTTTGCAGTTGGTTTCCGAGGGCAGCATATGGAAGGCCTCTGAGGTTTTGGTAAGTTACTTGTGAATGCCTCAGCATATGTGTGTTTATCTGTAGAGGCCTTATTTAGTGAGGGAGATGATATGCATGTGCTGATAACCTATTTGTCATTTGATTTGTCAGTGTGTGAGCATCATGTTTCAATTTCCATAGTATAACTACATCTCTCACATGCTGTGTTTATTTGTCGAGATTAATTGGTTGTCAGTATACATGCGACAATTGCTACATTGCATCAGGATGCTCATGTCCACCAGGCTGGCTTCAGAGAGAGTAGAAAAGTGCCTCTCCATGGTTTCAGTTTTTTTACTATGGGTTTAACCAGGAAGGAAAGTGGGGAGATTTAACTGGCTGAAATGACAGCAGCACATGGATGAAGAATGGGTGCTATACTTACTGTGAACTGCAACTAGCCAATAAGGTGATGCTTCTCTACATGCAACTCAGGTGCTCCTAGAGCAGCAGGAGGACAGGGGGAAGGTTGCAGAGATAGTTATTACAAGGGAAATATTAACTCAATAAAGTTTGCAACTGTACAGGGCACTGCTAACCATCTCTGCTTGGTGAGCAGCCTAGCGCAAACACTGGGCTTATACAGAACCAGAAAAACAAGTTTTACAACAGCAAAGGCTACAGGCCAATCAGGAAAACACGCATTGAGCTTTTAGCCAGCAGCTCCCAATTCAGATAGGTCTGGTACAGCACACATCTGCCACAATAATTCAGTCGGAAAACCCTCAATGTAAAAATGCTGGTTTTATAGCTCAAGTGCATGGAAACCACACAATCTAGATACTACTGTCCTGTAAAACCAGCAGAGACAATGTAATTAAGTGCTACAGTAGCACTGGAAACAGTTCCGCTATGAAACTCTACTGGCGTGTCAGAATTTTAACAATTAATACAGGATTTTTATGAAATGCAGTAAAAATAAAAAGTGCAAAATGATACTTATTTTAATTATTTTAGCAGTGGATGGCTTTATATGAAGCAGGTTATCTGTAACTATCAGGCAAAGTAGCCAAACCAAGAGCAGCTCTGAGGAACTTGGCACAAACCCACACAAACACTGGGCTTATACATAATCAGAAATCACGTTTTACTGCCGCAAAAATCCTAAATAGTACCACCCCACAAGGGAGGGAATTCTAACCATAGACCCTTTGTCATTCTTTGTCCACTTTCCAAAATATCTGAGGCATGTATTAAAAACCAATTCCTATGCTACATTGTTGACTAGAATCTCCTCTCTTCCACAAAACATGGATTCCATCTTAAACACAGCACTACTACTGCTTTACTCAATTTCACCAACACCACTAATGAATGCAGAAATGACAGCAAACTCAATCCTCTTTCAAAAACTTTTGACACCATCTCACAACAAAATTGCTAGAAAAACTATCTTCCCTTGGACTGTCCTTTTCTAGACTTCATTGGTTTCATAGCTATGTCACTATCAAGTACCAATCAATTAAATGGAAATCTCTATAATCATCTTTTCTTCCAGCCATTTTTAGTAGAAATCAGGGATCTATATATGATCCCTACTTGTTCAACCTACTCCTAAATTATCTGAGCATTGTTACCTTGATCCAGTGCAATGATGAGTCTAGCCTGAACTGCTTCACTCAAAAACCTGTCCACTCATCAACAACTCACATAAGATTCATTCCCTCCATCAAATCTTCACCAAAAAAAATCCTATGTTTGCTTAATGGAAAAAAACATCTCTTCACACCAACAGGTCCTAAGCTTCACTCAAAACCATGTTTACTATCTCTTCAACAAATAGCAATCAGATAGATGTAGTCTCCCAAGCAAGGCTACTAGGGGTGATCAGAGATGATTTCAAGAAATTCAGCATACACATATTACAGCTCTAGATATTTTTTTCAATGACCATAGCAAAAAAAATCTACTGTCTTTACCTTTCTTCTTCCTACCCTCTTATATGCCTCCCCAAATATTCACCAATCTCTAAGTTGCATTCAAACCTACATTAATGCTACAACAAAATAGCAAAACTCACCAGTAACCGTGGGTGTCGCCAATGTAGGGCACTTAACATTCCAACTGGCTATAGCTTCAACAATAAAGTACTGCTCATATCTTAATACAAAGTTCTGACAGTTGTGCTAGCCTATAAAATGTTCTCCAGTAAAGATATGCAAATATATGTATATATATATATATATATATATATATATTTATATATATATATATATATATATATATATATATATATATATATATACCTAATAATAACATTCTCTCTAAAGATCACCATATTTTCCTTATACAAAAAGCCATTCATTTAATTATTGTACTTAAATACTAAATAACATCTATGTGTTTATTGCATAAGATGTACATAATTACCAGATTTACTACATAATGTGCACGTCTATTGTATAAAGACATTCACATAACTGGTATAATATGTGTTTGTCCTTGATGTGTTTGTAATGCACTTTAATGTTAATGGATCTCTTCTTCTTGGACCAATGCTGAAAAGAGGTTCAATACGCAGTCCTACTTTCCTGGCAAATAAATGAATGCATTAATTGAAATCATACATTGATCACAAGAGGTCTCATCTGTAATTTAGAGGACTGTGACTATGATTCTTAGAAAAACAAGTTTATATTTACATAAGCAAAGGTGTATGCTAATGGCAATATTGCAATGACTTGAATTATACAGCCCTAGTCCTAAGTATAGAAGTTAAACATGGTACTTGGGCTGCAAGACATTTAGCCCCATGAAAAAAATGCTTTAAAATGCTATCAGTTAGTTCGATAACTCACTATTTAAATATTCAAATTAAAGCTGATTTTTTACAAATGTAGGACTTGCAAGTTCACATCTTGCAACTTTGCTAGGAGTAAAACATAAGCTCATCATGCGGACTGCACAGTGGTGCAACGGTTGTGTTGTTATCTCACAGCAAGAGGTTCTCCGGGTCAAACCTCGGCTGGGGTGCCTTCTGTGTGGAGTCTGCATGTCCTCCCTGTGTTCATGTGGGTTTCCTCTGGGTGCTTCTGGTTTCCTCCCACGTTATAAAGACATGCATCTGGAATGTTTTTCCCTGGGCCTCCACTGAAAATTGGCTTTGTTCCAAGTCGGACTTTCCCAGTAAACAAAATATTAAATTAAAAAAAAAAATTATAAGTCTGAGGGTGGTGGGATCACTGCTCTGGCTATGCACCATCATGGTGGAGGCATCAGCTTATGGAATGTCACAGCCTGCAGTTCATCTGTATGTTCTGCATGCAGCAGAAGCTGCTGTTAAAGGTGTATGACTATTGTCAGCTTCACTGGCACCAGCATGAAAGAGTTAACAGCTGCTCTAGGAGTCATAAACGTTTGTGAATGCTGCCCAGTGAGCTTGTGTATGGCTGTACAGTTTCTATAGAGATTGGATGAGTTCACTGTGTTACACAAGGACAATTAGAATGTCATGCTGATAGGAACATCAGCCGTACACAATTTGTGTTACGTCTGCAAAAAGTGTCACATGTCTGTACTGCACCAACAATTCCCTCATTATGCAGCATGTCAGGAGACCTGCCTAAGGCAGGCAGGACTGTGGTAATGTGATGCCAGTGCTGGATCATCAAAATTAGTAGTCTGTTGTTATTAACTTCAATTAGATCCAGCACAGGCGGTATAGATCAGGTTTGTGCCATCATAATAAACCTATCCTGCATCTAGACACAGAAGGAACAATGCACATTAATGGACATCTAGCATGGAGCACAGCATGTCCTTGGATACTGTGCCCACATCACTGCCTATTTCAGCACAGTAAACTGTTGCACTGAGTATTTGCACATACAGGAAAACAGACAATGTGGAATATGTAGAGGACATGAGTATTATGTAATAAAACTTTATTAGTATTCAGAATTGTGCATGCTGATTGGATAGGGTCATCAGTGTGACGACTGTAAAGCTTACATTATTCACAGGTGTAGATCAGACTAACACAAAATAAATGTCAGGCAAAATCTGGCCAGCAATCCAAATAATCTGTGGCTCTCTGGCACACATAAACTGAAACCAATGTAAAATTGTAACAAAAGAATAAAGTACTCACATCAAAAGCAACCAATCGCAGTTGTTTCTTGTGCAGTCTTCATTCCACAGTCTGCATCAAGAGCAGCTTTAACATTCAATCACCTGTTTTATGTGTGTGTAACTTTTTCTTGCTTCTATTTTTATATTACTTTCATTTTATATGAGTTGGGAAGCCATTTATTGAGCATTAACAAGACTGCTTGATATTGTCTAATTTATTTTAATACATTCTATTACTGCATGTATTTGCATTTTAAAATCCATAAGAAACACAGAATCAATACAAAAGGCATCCCAGCCATGTACTGTACACATGTGGTGCATCAGTCAGAAATCCATTACCTGAGAAAAGAGGTTGAAGAATACGAATGCCCCTTCATGTAATGCCATTATTAAAAAAGATATTTTTTTAAATATTAGTATTGTATAATTGCAGTAATCCATGACTATATGAGGGTTATGCTTGTTTTACCCCAGTTTACTTTGTTGGATCACTCAGGATTTGCCCCTCATGTCATGCCAATCATAGGCAAATTAAGCACTATCCACACCACTTTGTGAATTATTGCTTAAATGTCACCCATACCAGATTATATGGGTAGATCATTTAAAACACTGGCATTAGTGTTACCAGGTCCTTTGAATGTGAAGTTTAAGTCCAGTTCTTAATCTTTATCCAAAATATGTTTTTTTCCAGCTCTGACCTCGAGACTTCTTTACCAGCCCACAGTTTTGAGAGATTTGTAGATAAATATTAAGCAGTCAGTTTTCAGATTATTACTTGCATAGCTAATTACTTGACAATAACCAAAGGTGAGAATCAAACTCTGTGCCTTACAGACACAACATGCAGAGCTTGATTCTCACATGGGTTAATTGACTAGGCCTAAAATGGGCCACGAGGGCAGTTAGTCTAGTACTAATCTATGAACCTATGAACCTTGTGCCTGTGAGGCAAACACCTTAACTATTATGCCAACTCCCAAAAACTCTTAAGTAGTGTTGGGTTCACCATTATTGTTTTTGTAATGCAGCATGTGTGATATTGGCCAATATGCAATATGATGCTTATGCACATCATTGGCTACTTGTTACTATGCAGGCAGCTACTATGGGCATGATGGAATAAAATGCAGTGAATTTACTGATCATACTAGGTCCTGATACATGCAAAGTGACAGATGATCATATCAGTGACCTATAGAGGCCCAGACTACTTCATGTACAATATGTAACGTGGACTTATTGTGTGCAGTAAAGGGCATATTCACCTTATGCTTCTTCTAGCTATGACTTGACTTGTGACTGTCCCTCAATGGAAGAAAGGAACTTGTAATGTGATATGAAGAATATGACCTGCCTTGGTCCCTCAACAGTGTCCTTGTAGTATGTAATTACAACTCTGTATCTTTATTTTATGCAATCAAACATGTCAAAGAGATGATGTCAGTACGTAAGCAATGTTAGTAAATTGCAGTTAAGCTTTGGCTCCATTTTGTTTGTTTTTTCAATTTTAGTTTGTGTGGTATTGTTTTTCAATGTTATTAAGTAGCCACCAGCTGCAGTGACACTCCAGATCTCAATGTTCAGAGACATTAAAAGGTTGCATTATTTCCCATCCCAATAGGATAAGGGATTGAAACCTTTTATGTACAACAGTACTGGTCTCCTAGTAATCAAAGTTGCTACTACTTATGTGGGTGTCATGACATCTTTAACCTGCTGTGTTGGGATTTGACAGTGTAACTATATGTCTAATCAGCATTAACAGTTCCATACATCCTTTCAAATCAGGAGGAATACATGTTGTACATAATGAGCAATTCCACTGTTCATCTATTAGAACTGCATGTTTCTAGCTGGGTGTGTACCACTTCACTATCAGTGTGAGGTAGCATTTCATACTATATCATACTAGCACTGCAGTACAAGGCATTTATTGTATTTTCTGCCTATCTGAAAAAAAAACTTGAAAAAAACAAAAAAAATACTCTTGTTTTCCATACTTTCCTAATAGTTTGTTCCAGTGATCAGATTTTGCTGATCCCTGGGCTTTGTCTTGGTTCCTGTGTTTCTCCATTTTCCTTGTTTGGTCAAGGGGAAGTTTCTTTACTCACCAGTGAGGGTGGGGAGTACTGAGCTGCTTGTTTGTCCTCAGAGGAGTGGTTTAAAGCAGTAACTTGTAGTTTATTGGTCATTTTGGGTCATTTCCTGTCTTTTCCAGCCCCCTGCTATAAAGCACGCTTTGGCGGGATTTAGCGCGGAGTTGCTACAGGAGTACACAAGAGCAGCGGTTAATCAAGGTTAAACTATTCAGGCTGCCTAAATTCCACTCTTCAAATTTTCCCTTAAAACAGCCTTCCTTGAACTGTACTGCTGATCAAACCAGCGTATTCTATATCTAGAAAGTTCAGCTCTACTTGATTCTTAAGTAGACTATTCTTTATCTGTAAAGACTAGCACTTGCTCCTAAAGTATTTTTTACTTTGATATAGCACTTTTATTATACATAGTACCCCACTAGCCAAAATCCCTTTCGATCACCCACATCCCCGAGTCTTTTCAAAGTCCTTGTCTATTCCTTCTAGCATGTCGAGGGATCAGTTGCTAGTGTCCTCTCCTGCTCAGCTGGTGAATCTGGGAATATTGAGGCAATGTTACAATTGCCTCATGTACACGGACAACCCTCTCCTTCTTCCACAAAACACAAATACATGTGAGAGATGCAACTATATAGCCAAACTGGAGGCTGAGCTCTCTCAACACAGGACTGGCAAGACCAGACAGGAGGAGAAGGTAACCTCACACACCACAAACCCAGTCTCACATAGTACTATCAATACTTCAAATCATACACATAAATACACAAAGACGTACTCGGAGGCTCTGATCAAAAATCTACCAAAACAGCAGAGGCCACCAAAGCAGACACCCAAACATCTGCCACCTCAGGACACAACACATTCAACACATAGACCACATAGTCAGTGTGCCAAACAGTCACAGCCCTTAAGGCCAAACACAATGCCAGACACACTCGTCATTGGTGACTCCATAGTCAGACACACTGACGTCCCACTCACCAGACTGAGTAAGGAGAAGGTCACAGTAAGCTGCCTGTCGGGCGCTAGAATCCGCCACATAACGCAAGCACTCAGGTCTCTCAACAGCAGGTACAAGTACAACTCTGTCATTGTCCACGCTGGTGTGAACGACCTGAGACGTACCTCCTTGAACTACATGAAAAGAGACATAGAGGAGCTCTCTGATTATGTAGCCCAGGCAGGTATAACCCTGACCTTGAGCAGTATCCTACCTTCACCTAGAATGATGCCACAATACAGTGATAGAATGATCAGCTTTAATAATTGGCTTAAATTTTGGTGTCATTCAAAGGGGATCCAATGTCTGTCTGCCTGGGATGACATGCTGGACAAGCCACGCTGCTTTGCAAGGGACGGCTTGCACCTGTCACCCCTGGGCTTCTGGATATTGGCAAAGGCTCTTGCCACCCCCATAGTGCCTTTTTTAGGCAAAGCTCAAATTCTAAACCTACCACCATAGAACACAAAAAGGAAAAAAACTAAGGGTAATGCTGCTCAATGCCAGAAGCCTCAATCTCAAGATGCACGCACTCGAGGCCCTTCTCAGTATGGAGAACATCGATGTTTGTGCTGTGACAGAAACCTGGTTCAAGGCTCCTGAGAGCACCCCAGCACTATCAGGTTTCACCTCATATCATGCGTTCCGGCCCCAAAATCCGGACAACACCAAGAAAGGAGGGGGGGTGTCCATATTCATAAAGGACACACACACCTCAAGGTTGGTGGCAACGCACAATGCATCGGAGACCATCCAGGTGCAATTAACCATAGGCAAGACTGCTCTGCAATTTGTAGCATGTTACAGGCCACCCTCTCAAACTCAGGAACCTCACATGGCCTTCCTGAAAACACTGGAGGGATAAATGTATCTCCAAATACCATCATACTAGGTGATTTCAACTACCCTAATATAGACTGGGAACACTATTCAAGCCCAAACACTCTAGCCCAAAGGTTCCTGGAGTTCATAAACTCAAATGCCATGGAATAACTAGTCACCATCCCCACAAGAGGAGAAAACATACTTGATCTCATCATCACGAACATGGGATCACAATGTTCAACACCGAAGTATACCCCTCACTGGTGAGATCAGATCATAAACTAATCTCGCTGGAGGTCCTCATCCCGCCCCACCTGAAATAAAAAGACCACAGTGAAAAACTTCTCAAAAGCCGACTTCACACTTCTAAAAACTAGTGTGGTCTCCTTTAAGGCCCCTGAGCCAGTGGTAAACATTACTCAAACTGCTGAATCACTTACAAATGCCTTCTACCAGCACCTACAGGACTGCATGGATCAGGCAATCCCAAACAAAACTAAGACTCTTTGTACCAAAGGCAAGCGTCCAGTCTGGTGGACCCCAGCCATAAACAAGCTCTACAACAAAAGGAGAAAGCTACTACAAGATAGAGCAAAATCCTTGAAAGGTAAGACACCTTTGATCATTATAAGTAAAAAACTAAGAGCTCTCATAAAATCATCCAAGGCAAATTTTGAGAGAAAAATCGCCAAGGACTCAAAAGACAATCATAAGGCCTTCTTTAGCTATGTTAGAAACCTAGGAGGAAACTCCCAGATATGCTCGGAATTAGTTCAAAATGATGTGAAGATTACTGAACCTACACACATTGCCAACATACTGGCTGACAGGTTCAGTGCAAACTTCTCCCCAAAAGGAGAGATATCTATACCAGAGGATTGTAGCCCCCCAAACATCTCCAACGCCCAGGTGAGAACTGCTCTCTCCAAGGCAAAAACACAGCATCCATGGGACCGGATGGTGTCCCCGGCTGTGTGCTCCACGAACTCAATGAGGAATTAAACCTGCAGTTAGGACAGCTGTTTAATCTTAGCCTCACCTCAGGATACGCCCAAGGAGTGGCGCCGCGACTGTGGTCCCACTTCATAAGGGCGGTGCCTCCACCGACCCTGGAAATTACCGTCCCATTAGCTTGACAAGCCTTATCTGCAAAGCCATGGAGAGGATCATAATGGAACTCATAAATAAAGACATAGGGAACTTGCAGACTTTGGATCCATCCCAGTTTGGCTTTGTCAAAGGCAGATCATGCCTCTTAAACTTGGTTGACTTTTTCGAAACAGTCACCAAGGCCATTGATGAGGGCGAGGCAGTCCATACAGCCTACCTCGACCTGGCAAAGGCCTTCAACACAATACCCCACTCAGGTATCATCAAAAAACTCATCGGCTTAAATGTAAACCCATACATCACAAGATGGGTTGCAAACTGGCTAAGTGACAGAACCCACAGGGTCAGAGTTGCTGGCGCCATGTCAGACTCAAAGCCTGTCACAAGTGGTGTCCCACAGGGCTCAGTCCTGGGACCACTCTTGTTTGGCATCTACTTTTCTGAAGTACAAGCAAACACAGGAGGGATATGGCTGACAAAGTTTGCAGATGACTGCAAACTGGGCGCCATAGTCGAAACCACATCTGACACAGATATCCTTCAGAAGGGCCTCACAGAAATGGATAACTGGTGCCAGAGCCATGGCCTAAAGTTAAACGCCAAGAAATGCATAGTCATACCCTTCGGGAAAAACAAGGTTACCCCTAGCTACCATATAGGTGGCAATCCACTGAGCACAGAAGAAGTCATCAGGGATCTGGGGACCCAGGTTGACAGTAACCTTTCGTTTGACACTCATGTTGCCAAAGTAGTTAGGAAAACCTTCTACATTGCCCACCTGATCATGAAAGGATTCACATCTAGATCAAGGGAGGTCATAGTCTCCCTATACTCATCACTCATTAGACCTATGATTGAGTACAATGCCCCATTCGGAATGTATCTGACCCGACACCTGCAGCAGCTGGAAAGGCCCCAAAAGTTCCTCACCAAAAGGATAAAGGGTCTCAAAAATATGTCTTATGCTGCCAGACTGAAAGAACTCCAGCTCTATTCAGTCGCATACCGCTTGCTCAGAGGTGACCTGTGCCTGACATATAAGGCCATGTCAAACCCAGATTTGATGAATATGCTTCACCTCAAAAAATCTAGATCCCTCAGAACCACAAGGGCGGGAGACTTAAACCTTGACATGGTTATTAATAGAACATGCTGGAGGGACAGATTCATCACCCAGAGACTCCCTATGCTGTGGAACAAAATCCTGGTACATGTGAGGCAGAGCACCTCGCTGGCCTTGTTCAAGAGGAATCTTGACCAATGGATGGGAGATCGCAGATATACCCCAGGGATTACTTCAGTGTCACTGCTTGACAGAGGCACAGCAAAATAATAGGCACAGTTTTCTTCAAACTAAAGGGGTGGCAAAAGCCACATAACTACGGGCTAGGCTTATAAATGCCCTTGGGCAGATAGCCTAGTATGAACCTATGAACCTATGAACAGGTGCATCACATACATAATGCAAGGGTGTGTGTGTCTGGGTGTGGATCACTAACACATGTGGAACTGCAAGGGCTCCCTACTGAAATGTTGGCACTCGAAATGCCAAGTACAAAAAAGCCGAAAATAAAAAGACTGAAAACCCAGAAAAGAGCGAATCTCAAAAATTGTTCTTGACAAAACTTTTTTATGCGGGAATGAGCAGGAGCTGCACTCCCATTTATGCAGGGGACAAACCCCTCACATACATGAACTTAAATATACCAGCCCCGAGATTGCCATACCTCAGAGAAAAGAACGTATTCTGAGAAATGGCATCTTGGACTTAGCATATGTAAGGCCACTCTTTTGGCCATTCTGTCTTCATATATCGGGAATTACTCTAGTTGGTCCCAGCACTTCAAATGGCTACCACTAGAAGGCACTGTGGATTTAAAGCACCCATGATGCAATGGATTGACAATACAGGATACTGATGCACTATTAATTTCATCCCTCATAGTACTGACAGTTCTTGCAGTTTGCATTGCACTTCTCATAGTACTCATGACGTCTACAATCTTTTGCGATGGTTTTACACCTCACAGCTGTGATGTGGTATATTCAGGTAGAGACATCAATGTTCTTCTCACACTGCAACACTTCTGACATGTTTTACGAAACTCTTGTAGTAATATTTATAAGGCCTACCATATACTACTGTGCTGGGTCTCTGTTTTGAGACAATTGTGATATTAGCCACCTATAAAATGAGGGTGACTTCAGCATCAATGATCCCATCTTCTAGTTTGCAAAGCATGTCTGCCTTAACATTAGTGCTAGCTGTACCACTACAGTCTGCTTTTCTAGGGTGAAGGTTCTCTTGGTACTCTGGGTTAAAATGAATATTTCAGTTTCCTATACAACAGATTCTACATAAATATGTCGATATGCATCTGAAATGGAAACAAGAGTATATACCTAAATCCAGCTGAAGTGTTCGCTTTAAAATGAAACCATTCTATTCTTTCTCAGTGTAATGCACAAAACAGCTTTATAATGCAGTTTTAAGCTGAACAAGTGGCATTGTAAACATCATATTTAATGAACATCACACTGCAATTTAGTGAAGTCTGCAAATTCAAGATTTTCTCTGAATCACATTAAAATGTCTTAGCAAACCTCTCTCAGTTTTATCTTCAATACTGACATGCTGCAAAAATAAAGTCAGATATTCTTCTGTACTGGGGCTCAACATCCTTAAAATAGTTTCTAGTACACTACTGACACAGGGTGCTATATCAACACAACAGCATGTGGGTTCCATTTTAAGGTGTAGAATAGTATATTTTTTATGAACTTGCAATTTGCCCATTTCTGTGTGACTTACATGCCTAGCGTGATGATTTCAGTGGGACAGAGACAGATAGAACGCTGCCTTTTTCCAGCCACTCATCACTCCAGCCACAAAATGTGCAATTGGTTGTGGTATTTATATAATTGGAGATGTTCTACGGGTTTTACAAAACTGCAGTGTGTATGGGGAAACCTCAGTCAGTGTTGATTTGTAATAATGGGCATTCTCCAAAGTGAACTTTACAGCTGAGATGACCTACAGTGATATCATTTACAGTAATTCACTAAGCAATGAACATGAGTTCTGGCACTAGTCCCAGACCCATCTGATAAACACAGCGTTTCATTATGTTTATTGTGCTGGTTTATAGTTTTGGAAAATGCTTCTCACTTCATAGCAAGTGCATATACTGTATTACGGAAAGAAAGTGTAATTGTTCAAAAGCAGTCAGCTGAAGTTTGTCCTGTAGATTAGATTAAAAATAATAAGGTGTGTAAACCAGAAATGTTACAAAATATTCTGATGTACTTTAGACATTTGTACTTGGTAAATATTACTTATATTTTCTTAGATTGCTGCATGTTACTTTTTGTACCTTGGCTCACTGCATGTCTTGTAGTTTACAATGCATTTCCACGTTAGAGTATTTTTTTAAGTTATGTCGGATGGCACTCTACTGTGTGTCTACTATTAGGTAATCTGATTTCTCACTGTTGGCAAAGTTTATGGCAATCAAGGGAGTGCAGACTGCTGATGGTTTCTAATTCTGATAAATCAGCATATTTGCATGTCAAAGCCAATTCACTCAAGATCAGTAATCCAAAGGTAACTTCTCAAGAAGACTAAGGGTAGTGGAAGGTCTTTGCATCAATTCCAATAGCTTGGATATAAAGTAGTTAATGTAGAGGATTAAGGCTATGGTCTGTTGGTTGGGAATGATGGAATTTGAATACAATCACTGCCACCAAAAATGTTACACAGATGGAGTTTGACTCCAACCACTAATAAGCAGTATGTCACTGAAGGACCAAGCTGATATCAGTGGTATGGTCTTTCAAGTCACATGACTGATAGCAGGCTAAAGCAAAGGAAAAAAATGCACAAAAGTCAGATTCAGTAATCAATTCATAAAATCCCATCTGGTTCCAACAGCAAAAATGGAATATGCACTGCACCCTGGGTAATAGTTTCCAACATCCACGCCCAAACTTGATTGCACAAAGGCCAGTCACAAAGTAAAGTGTTTGGCCTGGCATTACACACCCCATTTATTTATTTGTCTGTCTGTCTTTCCTTACTGGGAAAATCTGACTGCATAATACCGATTTTGAGTGGAGGCCCAGAGATAAAAGCTCCATTTGTTTAGATTGCATTATACTAAGTTCCAGTTAAACACAGAGTAGTTACATTTCTATTTACATTCATACACAAACAGTAGTTACACTTTTACATTCTCACCGCTCTCTCAGTTAACCACAATGTCTTCTCATGCCCATCATCTGTAGTGAGTGCCTTTCAAACAATTTATTTGTTTGTACACACACTCCCACCCCTCATCCCCCCCACAACCACACAAACTTTCCACTGGATGGCTGTCATTTCATCACTTCCCCACAGCTCTGGCATGATGGCACTGCTACCACTCTTGATATGGCAAGAAACAAGCTAGCGCTTTGCTGCTCTTGATTTAGCAAAATGTAAATATACACATTAATAGGATTTCCTGGTAGTAGGCTCAAGCAGTCTAACTAATTGGAAATTAGAACTTGAGCTACAACAAAGTAAATATCTTAGACATATCTTAATATAGAGTTGCTGGATCTAACTCTTCTAGTTTCGACAAATTGATTAAAATAATAAACAGACAGATGCAGGGACTCATTACATGAGTGTGCTGAGCTCTCCCATGTCTCCCATGATATGACAAGACTAAGACAAATCCCAATCTTTATAAGCATTTTAGGTCATTGTGTCTGTTCTGAAAACCCAGGGGTAATCACATTACATTATTTTCTTTAAACAGAAAAATAGGCATAGCTGCATTTTATCAAACTACATTTGAATAGCAAGAGATTTATTTTTATTTATTTAACATTAGTTAACTGGGAAAGTCCAACTTGGAACAAGGCTAATTTTCAGCTGAGGCCCAGGGAGAAACACTCCAGATGCATGTCTTTGAATGTGGGAGGAAACAGGAGCACCTGGAGGAATTCACATGAACACAGGGAGGACATGCAGACTCCACACAGAAGGGACCCCCAGCTGAGAATCAAACCAGAGAAAGTACAGTTATGTACATTTACCATAAATGTAGATGTTCAAGTGTAGTCACTGTTGCAGTTGTCACCTGTGGGTTATCCCTGCTGTAGTAGCCTGTGGCTGGCCCGAATACCAGAGTCAATGTTTTTCTGCGTCAGCTGCTGTCGCCTGTAGACTGACATCAGGTCGCCAGTGCTATGAAGCAAGGCAGCTTATGCCATTACATCAGTTTTTCTTGCCTTAACTAGTCAGAAGCCCCAGGAAATATAGCATAGCGGTCCTGGTCGTTAACAACCACCCCAAAAAGCCTATGCCTCCCTAATGAAAGAGGATATAAGCAAAAGGAGGGAGGGAAACCAGGACTGCAACAGTGAATACACTCGAACATCTATATTTATGGTAAGTGTACACAACTATACTATGTTCTTTGTGTTTCACTGTTGCAGTTATCACCTGTGGGAGGATTCCCAAAGCTGAGGAGAGGGGTGGATGGATTAGTTAGAGACCTAGGCATGGGTAAGCAAGCCCTGCAGAACTGCACAGGCAAACCCTGCCCTAGCCTTAGGGAAAAGAGGAAGGTGGTAATGCTTTGTAAAGGTATGGACCGAGGTCCAGGTAGCAGCTTCCAAGATGTCCCTGGTGGAACTCCTCTGAGGAATGCTGTGGAAGTGGAGGCTGCCCTAGTGAAATGGGTATGAATAGACTTAGGGGGAGTTTTCCCATTAAATCTGTAGCAGAAATGGATACAGTGTGATATCCATTTGGAAATAGTCTGCTTGAAAATGGGCTACAACTCTGCCGCTTGGGCAAAACTGACAAGAAGTTGGTCCATTTTTCTAAAGGGTTTAGTGCGGTCCAGGTAGTATCTGAGCTGTCTCTGCACATCTAGACAGTGCAGAATTCTTTCCCACTTGTTTTGAAGGTTAGGGAAGAAGGTGGGCAGATGAATGGCCTGGTTTAGAGTCACATTAGATACCTCCTTAGGCATAAAGGAGGGGTTAGTCCTAAGGGAAACCCTGTCTGCATGGAAAATGATGAAGGGCTCAATGACCATCAGTGCCTGAAGTTCAGAAACCCTTCTAGCTGAAGTGAAAGCTAACAAAAAAAGCTGACTTCCAGGAAAGGTATTTCAGTTCTCCTGAAGCTGCAGCTTTGAAGGGTTGTAAGATTAGTTTTTCCAAAACATAATTTAGGTCCCAGGTTGGCATGGTTGGCCTTCTGGGAGGTCTGATATTCGAAGCACCTCTGAGGAATTGTTTAATTAAAGGATGAGAGAACAGGGTCTGGTCTGTATTAAAATGAGCTGAAATGGCTGAGGCATGGATTTTAACAGAAGAGAACAAGAGGCCACTATTGAGTAATTCCGCTAGATAATCCAGGATAAGAGGGACAGAAGGTTGTGAGGAAATGGCCCCCTGGACTGGCTCCAGGAGCAGAATCTTTTTCCATTTCCTTGTGTAAGATTTTCTGGTGCTGGGCCTTCTGGCTTCTGTGATAATGTCTAGGACCTGCTTGCTTAGAAGAAGCCCCTTGCTTTCCTTGGGAGTATCAGCCATGCTGATAGCTTGAGAGTCTGCAAGTCAGGGTGCAGCATTTCCATCCCTGCTTGAATCAAGAGGTTTTGGATCTGGCGAAGCTACCTGGGAGGCTATGATGTCAGGCTGCGCAGCAAGGGGTACCAATGCTGTTTGGGCCAATTTGGAGCAATGAGGATGGCCTAGAGTTACGTTTTCATTTGTAAAACTTCATCAGATGTGGGAAGACTCAGAGGTGCCCGTGTGGGCAGCAATTTTCTTTTGCTCACAGCTCTCACTGTAGCTCTTACTAAAGCTAAAGTAATTCAGGACATTAACGCAGAGCTTTGGTTTTGTGCTTTGGTTGTGACATTAAAGGAAGAGAATTCAACTGTCTGCAAGCTTTATTGAATGCCTTCCCGGGTCTACTGTTTGTTTTACATGTAAGAGAAGGTGCTGGGCATCCCAAAGACCTTTGGTGCACCTGCCTGCTAGGTGGGTGTCCCAAGCAATGTCTGAGGCATCTGTGGTGATGGCCTGCCCAATAGGGCAGAGAATGAAGTGGAGACCCTGGTTCTTGGCACAGGCCCCTACCAACCAGAGAAACTCAGCCCTTATACAGTTGATCAGAAGGAGAGAGGTCTCTAGAGGCTGTGAGTGTTGACACCAAAGGTTCTATAGATACCACTGAAGTTTCCTCATGTGAAGCCTGGCCAGAGAATTAGAAGGATGAAAGATACCATGTTCCCCAAGGCTTGCAGGAACTTCCTCACTGTGAAGTGACTTTTGGATGCCAGCTGGGTAATGTAGAGAGGCAGGTAGTCCTGCTTTTCAGGGGATTGGAAGTTCATTTGGGATGCTGTGTCCATCAATGCTCCCAGAAAAATGATCCTCCTGGAGGGTGATTGCTTTGATTTGTTCTCATTTATGTTGAACCCAAAGAAGTTAGGAGGGTTTTGACAAAGAGGAGATCCTGGAGCAGCTTTTCTTTGCACTCTGCCTGAATGAAGCAGTCATTGAGATAAGGGTAAATCTGTATATTTCTGTATATTTCTCTGTCTGCAAAATGCTATGGCTGGAGCCAAACATTTGGTGAAAACCATGAGAGGGAGGAGTACATAAGCCAAATGGAAGAGCAGAGAACTGAAAGTGCTGTGAGTCTGCTCCAAAATGCAGGAATTTCCTGCAGAACTCCCTTATGGGGATATGGAGATATGCATCTTTTAGGTCCAGGGTCACTAATCAGGCATTATTTTTTTTTGTCAGCATAGGCAGAAGCTGCTGCAAGGTTAGCATTTTGAATTTGGGGACCACCATGGAGGTGTTCAGAATGGACAGATCCAGGATGGGGCACCAAGTGCCCTCCTTTCTGGGAACAAGGAATAGACTGGAATAAAAGCCTTTGCCTGTTTGATCTGTGGGACAGGTTCTACTGCCTCCTGGGATATGAGAGTTTGGACTTGTTTTAATGCCTTTGCCCACTAATTTGGAGGTGTCTGGGTACCCTCTGGGAATTGGGAGCTTGTTTAAAGTGAATTTGTATCCCTGAAAAATTATCTTTAAGACCCATAGGTCCTTGGTTACAGACAGCCAATTTTCTTTGAAGTAGGACAGCCTTCCTCCAAGCTTTTGATGGGTGAAAGGAGGGCAGACAGGGAAGTGGGAGTCATTGAGAGTTTTTGCCATAGAGGGATGACTTAGAACTCCACTGTTTGGTTTTTTGATGTCGCTGGGATAGGGACCTGGGTGGCCTGTCCCTGCAGGGCTTAGTTTGCCCCTGTCTGCTAGGAGCAGGAAAGGACCAGTGCTTAGAGGGAAAATTCCTGCTGAATCTAGGAAGTTGAATCTGAAAGAAATTGTTTACTGTTTGCATAGATTTTGCATTGTCTTCCATCTTTTTAAGCACCTCTTCTGCTTTTCCCCAAACAAGCGGTCTTTATCCAAGGGTGCATCAATTAATTTAGACTTGACATGATCGAGTAGAGGTTGTTCCTTCAACCATACATGTATCCTAATGAGAGATCCAGACACTGCTGCCCTGCTAAAGGCTTCTAGTGCATCATATCCAGAGTGTAAAGAGTGCCTTGCCACTTGACAAGTAGAGTGCAATAAATCTGATAACTCCTTAGAATTAGCAAAGTCAGGAAAAGTAGAAATCTTTTGCTTTAATAGTTCCAAAGTGGGCTGTTGATATTTTAACATATAGAACTGACAGTTGAGAGCTCTGATAGCTAAGGTGGCAGAGGTGTAAACTTTTTTTTCCCCATCTGTCCAGATCTCTGGCATCCTTATTAGAAGGGGTAGGATTCTTAGCAGAACTAGCCCTGGGTCCTTTAGGTCCCTGTGTAATGACCTCTGGGTCTGCAGCAGGATTTCTGTACAGGTATTTGAGAGAATCCGGTACTCTGTAGTACCTGTCAGGTTTACTGGGAGCAGGAGGGAGGGCATCAGGGGCTAAGCTGGAAAACATCATCCACCACTTCTAAAATAGGGGGATGGCCAGGAGTCTGTGCTGGGGCACCTCTAAAAATTGTCTTAGCCTTTTCTTAGACTGAGGGAAGTCCTGAGATTTCCATTGGAAATATTCCCTGAGGGTATGGAGGTTTTCCCCAAAGGAAAGGTCTTCTGGTGGGGAGGCAGAAGGGATGGATTCCTCTCCATCTGAATCCTCAGAAGCAGTCAGAGATTGCTGTCCCTCCTCAAAATCTGAATAATCAGATTCCTCAGAATCTTTCTCTGTCAATAGTTCAGGAGAAGGGTATCTTTTCCTTTCAGAAGTTGTGACTTGACTGCCCCTGATAAGGGAAATAAGATCCTCTGCCATCTTAAGCATTTGGGCCTGGGGTGGAGGAGTGGGAGTAAGATGGTGGCTAGAGGTAGATTTTATAGGGGTGACCTGACTTCTTGGCCTAAGGGTATTCATCGGTCTGAGAGAAATGGTAGTCGGATGTGAAGTCGTCAGTTTATGACTAGAATCGGTAGTGAGGAAGAACTCCTCGGAAGCCAGTGCCTGTGCTGCGGCTCTGGACCCAACCGAGGCAGAGACGACGAAAGGCTATGAAGACGAAGAAGATTTCTATGGCATATGGGACTCCAAAAGGGTCTCAGTAGAGGCCTGCATAGCTATTGCATCGAGCATCAGGGACTGCGAAAGTGCCTCACTGAATTCCAGAGAACTGATGACCTGCTTAGCAGAAGAGTCATCAGAAGGCTTAGCCTAGAGTGGTCTGTCTCTATCTTTATCCCTATGTTTTTTCAGAGGATCTATAGATTGTTGGATGATGGATGCCATTTGTGAAGACGGAGGACAAAAACACCTGTCCACAAAAAGAGCTCTATGATGAATGGTTCTTGGGTTAAAGAGGGCACTGAACCAGCAACAGGCAATGTTGTGGCCTGGGCCTAAACAAGTGATGCAGTATGAATGGAAGTCTCGGTGTGGGATCTGCTTTCCACAGGCGAGACAATTGTTAACTTTTTCAGACATTGGTTAGTGCAAGAAAAGAAATTCCCAATGGGGTAATTAGCTTTAGACATTTTCAGCTGTGATCAGAGTTCTGATAGCAACTGACTGGCACACTTGCAAACTGCTACTGCTACGGGATCCACGGCAAGAAAGACTGATGTAATGGCATCAACTGCCTTGCTTTATAGCACTGACAACCTGACATTAGTCTACACGCGACAGCAGCTTACACAGAAAAACATTGACTCTGGTATTCGGGCCGGCTGAGTGCTACCACAGCAGGGAAAACCCACAGATGATGACTGCAACAGTGAAACACCAAGAACATCCTCTTGCTGTGAGCTAACAGTGCTACCACTGCGCCTTCTTTCAGCTGAGTCCCCCCATCCCACCCCACATGCTGTAGAGTAGGAGCAAGGCAATTACATCAGCTATTTGTTTACACCTTGAAAATGATACAGACTATTACTTTCTCTTATATATAACTGTTAAATGCTTGCATGGAAATGTCTGCATCCCCTCATGCATCCAGAGAGCTGCTTCCGTTCAAGTCTAATTTCCTTGTATTACATTGCTTGCTAGCATACCAAAGGAAAGATCACACATTTACACATATTTCCCAGACCAAAACAAAGGAGTTTAAATACAGTTTACAAAAGGGGTATCAGTCTGCAGTACAAAAGAACAAAATGCATATTTTAAATATGTTTTGTTTAGACTGTCACTCCCTAGTAACATATTGTTGATAGACCGCTTCTTGTAGTGCAGGATTTGATTTATTTACCTGCTATTTGCCTCTCATGGGTAGCTCTTTCTTTACCATCTGTTTGCCTATCATGGGTAACTAAGCATGTCACTTAATGAACTAATTGAAAGGGAAATTGGGGTAGTCTCCGTAATGGTCTCCTGATCGATATGCTTAGCAGTTATGTATGAGAGTATAAAGAGAAGCACTCTTTCTCACTGTATTTAATGTTTAATGTTGACACTTTATGAATATTAGCAAAAATTTCATCTGGTTGATCAGTCTCAAAAAATTTAGTTTGGCATGTCAGTCATTTATCAACCATATAATATCCTATAAATTAATATTTATATTAATTTATTACACTCTTTCTGTATGTATCTGTTCCTCTGTCTCATTATTAACTACTGCATGGAGATCTACATGCCACCATTCTTAGGTATCACTTGAATTACCCAACTACAACTAATCACTGCTGTGATTCAATGAAACAATGTATAAAAATGTAAGCTTTTTCATAAAAATATTTAAACAAATAAATGAATGAAAGCATCAGTAGCACATTGTTATATTTTTCTTAGAATTATTTGCATTTCAAGTGTGTTTACTGTTTAGTGCTCCAGGTGAGTGTGGTCCTTTGAAAACTGGAAATCCAACTGAGCATTTGCTAATCACTTTGATTTTCATAGTATACTTTTCTCTTTTTTTCACATTTTAGCTGTGAGCACTGAGACACCCTAAATGCACATTAAATGGGCAAGAAGTTTAAGATTTCACAATGAGCAAGTTATCCTGCAAACAATCACATGAAGTAGCATATTAGGGAACAAAGCATATGCGTTGCTGTCAAGTGCTGATGGCTTTTGATACTGCTTTTCTGGATAAAGCAAACGGCTGCCTGAGTGTTATAATACTTACAAGAATGTTAATGTTTAGTTTGTTCACTGTCTACTGCATCAGTAAAAATATTTTAGCAATGTGTTATATTGCATGCTTTATTTTTAGTTCTATAATTTTCAGACTTCTTTATGAAGTGTTCAAATACCTGACTTTTTTCTCTGTTAAACTAAATTGTTTGATTGAGTTGCACAGTTATATCTTAAAGTTCTTTGCTAGTTATTGACTGCATTAGTGCTTGGAATATGTGATGTGTATTACGCTTTTTTTCAGTCCTCACTTTTGGGGTATCCAGCTCAACCTTCAACAAAGTCCCATCTTTAACATATAGTCTGTTCAGCAGTCTGCTTATACACCCACACACCCACACACACACACACACACACACACACACACACACACACACACACACACACACATATATATATATATATATATATATATATATATATATATATATATATATATATATATTACTGGTTTGTACTATACCTTGCACTTTTTAATATTCCATTTAACCATTTTTCTTTCTGTATTTTTTGTCTTTCTCATATAACATAAGGCTTACAACTATACATTAAATAATATAAATGAACTTCCCCCAAAATAGATTTAGGTTGGGTTCATATAACAATGTAACAATGAGGTATCCACTGAAGCTGGAGAGGCTTTATAAATGCATTCTAGTACTGCAGTAGCCTCTACACAAAGAGCAAAACTACTGATCATTAGTATCCTACTTGGTGAAGTGATAGCCTCTGCTCAAAGATCATAGCCATCAGTGGTTCTCCCAGAGGCAGGGGTGGGGTGGAGTGGGGTGGGGGAGTAGTCTATTAAACCATGGAAAAATGTGCACCTAATCATTGGTGACCTTCATTGCATCACTCACTCATAAACTGTACTGACATGCATAAGTATGTATAATCATTAATAATGTATGGGCATGAGGGACTTTGTTTTGTTTTCTCCAGATTTCTGTTATATACTAAGTGTAGTTACTATAGATGTCAGAAATAAGCTTATCTGTTGTGTTCAGTTATGTATGTTTTTTGAGTGTTCGTAGATAGGTAAGTGAATTTCTGAAAGTGTACGTACAGTGGCATTTGTTAGTATTTATGTAAAGTCAAGGCATGTATGCATGACGGTTAAAGTTACAGTGAGTTACTGGACATAGGGTGTTGAGTAAATAATCAGATGTTTGTGATGTGTACGTGGAGCTCAGAGTTGTGATGTTTGTTTTGTACATTTCAGAGTGATTGATCAGCTGTGTGCAATGTAAGATTGAAGGCAGTGGTTGTAGTGAAAGTAACATGAAGGATGTTGGTGTGTGTGTGTGTGTGTGTGTGTGTGTGTGTGTGTGTGTGTGTGTGTGTGTGTGTGTGTGTGTGAAGAGGAGATGTGCTGAGTGTTTGGAAGTGCACAGTAGAGAGTATGTCAGGGGGTTTTACTATGTTATGCATAAAGGTTGCATTGTGACATGGGTGATTTTGTGAATCTGTGCCCTAAGCAGCACCTCTGTGTGGTTAGTGCAGCCTTGCAGATGGATTTCATAGTTTTGGTTAGCTTACCCTTCATGTTAGAGATTTGTTTAGTACATTTTTTTTTTATTTTGTCTGTTTCGGGTGTGTGAATGCCAACTAGTATGTACATTGAGTCTGTGCATATATATGTATGTAAGTATGTATCTAGGCACATTGAAGTATTTCTTTGGATATGATAGCAGTTAACAGAATACTCATTGACTGCACTTTTTTTCATGAACTCTAATAATACATTAACATTGGAAAATGTCCATTCCAGTCATAGTATTCAAAATCTAAATCATTTAGAGAAGTTAAAAAAAGAGACATTTTTAAAAGATAGACCATCTGGATAAAGTGACACTTGTATAAATATAAAATTCCAAATATAGAAACAGTTACATTACCAAAGGGAACTACATCCGCAAATACTTTATTTATTAAAATGCAATGAGCAGTGCAGTAACTGCAGACAGAATGTAACAGCAGTTAGCTTTTGGATAATGTAGTCTTTCATCAAGCTACACAACAGCCTGAGATCATACTAACTTATATAAAGTGCTAGCCACATTAATTTTTTAACTGAAATAACAGCTAAATAATCAACTACATAACATACACATTTAATATATTCTATTGAAGCAGTCAAACAACCCAGTACAATTTGACATTGAAGTGTATTTTAGACAATACAACAAAACATTGTCAAAGTGCAGATGACAAGCTTGTGTTTCTTTTTCAAGTTTTAGAAATAGTAGGAAGTGTTAGAGTGTGATCTGGGTTTTAGAAAACTATTATTTTTGAAAGAAGTCAAATGAAAAATTATTTTAAAAAGTTTCTATATCATGCCACTTGATGCATTTTCATTAAATCCTTTTTTTAAAAAAAGTACAGTCAGTGTAACATTTTATGGAATTGTTGGAATGCATCAGTACAGTGGACAGAATACAAAAAATTGTCTCTGCAAAGGAGAGAATCTCCATTTTAAAGACATGCAAAGCCAGACAGGGAAACAGCACTGACAGCTTATTACCATGTGTTTGAACTGCTTCATACCATCCAGTATATTGTGGTATCATGGGCTGCATGAAACACACAAACACACTCGTACATACACACACACACACACACACACACACACACACACACACACACACACACACACACACACACACACACACACACGCACATGCACGCACACACACACACACACACACACACAAACACACACACACACACACACACACACACACACACACACACACACACACACACACACACACACACAAACACACACAGTCACAGCCATTCCATTATTGCATCCAAATCCTGCTGTCAGGCAAGTTCTCTCACCTCTATCATTTCCTGTCAGGGCCCACCTCTAGGGTCAACTAGGACTTCATCCAAGATGCAAAATAAATATTTTTTCTGTATTGCATTTTAACGTGTCTGTAAAGAGCATTAGTCTCCTCCTTGCTTTTATATAAATGTTCATATTTTCTTTTTTGAGACTTCTTTTGATTTTCTTGACATAAAAAGAAGTATAGGTTTTGCATTTAGCCAGGTAGATCGACCATTTACACCTACAATTATAAAAATGTGTGTGTCTTATTGTTCACCCTCTTGCCTGTATTTCAGTGGGTTCGCTTTCAGCTACAACTTTACTGATGGTAAAATCCACATTTTTAAGTTCCTGCCTTTTTTTTTAGAAATGTTCCTTGTTTTTCCATCCCAAATTCTCGTTGATGTAATTTGATCTTTTGTATACAAAAACAGGTTTCACAACTAGTCTATTTCCCCCCTCAGGGAAGTGAGAAATAAAATATTCCATTTGGCCCAGGAGTCTTGGATGTAATTCAGGATCATGGCCTTTTCAAAGTTCTTGTAGTAAAAGGTCCCACAATATTACGGTTCTCTTATATTTTTTGCTTGTCCAAGTAATGGCTCAAACATTGTGCCCTTCCTCCAGATAATTTTATTTTATTTTATTTGACTTTTGTTTACCAGGGTAGTCTGACTGGGTCTATAGAACCCATTTTCAGCAGAGGCCTGGGAAGAAAAGCTCCACAAACAGTACAATGCAAATACAGTCCAATCCAATACAATATAAATTACATTAGAAATAATATGTAAAAATAAGTTGAAAGAACAAACTGCTGCAAGATATTGTAATATATTACTACACATCTAAACAGTTCTATACAGTTAAAACACTACAGATGATAATAGTCACTCTCAGCATACATGATGTAGAAATAGCAGCAAGAAAGTTAGTGATGCATACATAGTGAGGGAGAGTTAAGAAGAATAGAAGCAATAAATCCTGAGCAGCAGCTTAAGGATATGGTATATAAGCAGAGAAGGAGTTAAAAGAGCTTTAGGATCTTGCAGTCCGTGAGGGATTGAAATGTGAGAGAAGAGGAAGATGTGAGCATTAAGCAAGCTTTTTGCAGGAGCAGAGCCATGTATTTTTTAGATGATTTTTTAAAAAGGCTTTGAAATGGGTTAGGCCAGGATTAAACCTGGTGGCTAGAGGTAGTGAATTCTAATGTAAAGAGACAGAGTATGAATACAGAGAGTGACCAGGTTTTCTTGTGGGTTTTGAGATAGCTAAGAGATTTTTGTCTTCTGATCTTAGGGATTGATTTGGTGTGTAAGGTGCGACTAGATTGGCTACTGCACGGCAGGCCAGGGCCGGCCTTAGGCATAGGCGAACTAGGCGACCGCCTAGGGCGCCGTATAGGCCGGCCTCAAAAGGGCGCAAATTCCGCAATTGTATAGGGATCGGAGTTCTGCTGTGATTTGACCATAACCGAGAAAGCCGAGACAACAACAACAAATTTCACCGCTGGGCGCCCATAGACTGAGGCTAGGCAATTGCGCCCTCCCCCAGACCCAGTTCAAGCACGAACTTGCTCATTTTTTTTTTTTTTATCCTCCACAGTAGCACAGCCCCCACCCTAAGCCATGTTCTCACTCATTCCCCTCCCCTTGCATGACGTAAAGTCTTGATGATGTGAGTGGCTGCTCTTATGGGGCATTATTGAAATTGTCCTATCAGTGATGATTCTGCACCACTGACATCACGGCCACTGATCCATTGTGCATATATAAACAGCTAATTCCCGCCTCTCGTTCCTTCCTTCATTGACGCGCTAGAGAGGCGGGTGCAGCTATTGGCTATTGGACATTGTAGTTCCTGGAATCTGGACGTCAGTGTTGTTTTGTTTGCCTGGTTCATTCTTCCACGTGGGCTACTACGGAGCGTTTGGAGTTTTAATTTCAACACCGGCGGCTAGGAGGTCAGGTAAGTGAGGGATGGGGTCTGCCAGGGATTTATTTGTGATGTGATTTGTGAACGAAGTATTTTTTTTTTTTTTTTTAGTCTGTTTAATATTTTTTGAAAGAGCAGTACTTTAGCCTAGGCTTTCAGTTAATCCCTAGAGTCGGCCAGATTTTGTGTGTAGTAGGAAAGTAAGCTCAGGGATCCATATTTGTTTTGTGTGTTCTGCTTAAATCAACAAGAATGATGAATTTGATGGCATAGAATTGAAAACATCAAGGGCTTTCTCCAGCATCTGAGCAAAATAATGCCTCCACTTGTAATTTCTTGTGACCCTTTTTGTGCATGTGCTCTGTGTAGCAAATCGGCACTGCAACACAAATGAAATTATTCTCTTTTCATTTATTAAGTCTTTCCAAAGGTTTTATTGAAGTTGCCAAAATTGAATGAGATAATAGCATTTATTTTCTCAGATTCCATGTAGAATTGCATGGTTATTCTCCAAAACAATATCTTTTGCCAATGTCTGTATTTGCCCTTGACATTAAGTTTAGATGCAATTTCCACCGCAAAAAATGTATGCAAAGAAATTATTCGATGTTGGCCATTAAGTACTAAATTTTGAGGTCTAACATTGATTCACAGTGTTAAAATCCTGATGTTTCTACACTATTCAGCTATGTGGCAGCAGTAGAGATGGAATGTTTTAATATATTGTATGATCAGATATTGTTAGCAAATGGTAAGCCTTTATTGTGTGTATATAGACATAGACTTTTTCTTTTGCTGTTTAACTTGGCATGCATTCTGATGTCATGGTTAGGATATTGCTACTAAGGCAGAAACACATTTTATCGTTTCATAGCTCATGCCAAGAAAGCAGCTGGTAGTCACTGACTCTGCAGTAACTCCTAGTTACGAAGCCACCCCACCTAGCTCTGCAACCCATTGATAACTAGTGCAAGCATTTTAACTTAGTATTTGCACTTAAAGCAGTAATCTGACAGATCTGATAGGGTACAGTAATGTAATGGTATAAAAAGCTTACTCTGTTGTCCCTTTGTCTTGTATATAACTGATTTTGCATGCATTGTATATAAATAGTCTTAGTTTCTTTTTTCCTGTTAGCCTATGTAGTGCACTGTACTTGTTACATGCCTTAAAATCACTCCATTTTATTTTCCCCCAGGCTGAGACTAAAACTGGTCATTTGTGCTCATTGCTGTATCCTGGGTAACAAGTTCACATAAATAAAAAGGAACTATATTTCACTGGACAACTATGTGGCACCAAAATTAAAAATGTAGATGACAATGCCAGAACGTATGCATCTGAAAGGATTTCATCAGTTAATACTGCCCCAATCAATATAGACTAAAAACAATATACAAACATTTAACTATTATCATGGCTTGGTGAAGGTTACGATTTATCAGGATATCAGAAGGAAGAAACCCTGATCCTACAAATTTCAGACATAAAAATAAATGGCCACTTGGGTAAGTACTCCAAGCAGTAGCCTGACAAAAAAAAACATAGCAGAGAGAACATCACTCTCTGCCATCTTACATGGTGAAAGGAGCAACACAATGGCACAGAAATGATCAGATAGACATTTCAGAACAGTCAACTTAAATTGGCAGTGAGATAACAGAATTGAATATATGCCCATCCTTCTCCCCAGGTTTGAATCTAACCTGCGGAAAGGAAGAAGATACAATATTTTATGTACATTTAAAAAGAAAGGCTGTCATTGAAATCAGAGGGTAGAATAGAGTAATATTGCACATATTTTCCATTCATCATGTACAGAATTTGATGCCATTACGATTTCCCCATTTGACATGTACCTCACTAGACACATGCAACAGCTGGGAAGGCCACAAAAGTATTTCATGAAGAGGATCCTAGGCCTTAAACACATGTCCTACATGGACAGACTCAAAAAAACTCCAGCTATTCTCTGCCTTATATCGTCTACTAAAAGGCGATCTCTGCTTGACCTACAAAGCCATGTCTGACCCAGCTCTGTTAGAAATGCTACATCTAAAAAAATCCCAGTCCTCCTGCACCACATGCTCCAGAGACCTCAATCTCATTACCACAATCAATAGAACATACTGGAGGGATAGGTTCACAACCGAAAGACTGCCCATGCTCTGGAATAGACTTCTCATACATGTCAAGCAGAGCACCTCACTGGCCCTCTTCAAGAGAAATCTTGATGAGTGGATGGGAAATAGAAAGTTCACCCGGGGATCTCTCCAGTGGCTCTACTTGATGGGCTAGGCTTGTAAAGGCTCCAGGGCCATTAGAATAGTATGCACCTAGCACTAGTACAGTCAGTAAGGCAGATTCCTCTAATAAGCAATGCTCCCAAGATGTAGAGGACAGGGAAATTTAACTAGCATCATTCGTAAAGCTGCTCTTTGAGCATATAATAATAATAATAAAAGGCTGTTACTAGTACAAGCAGCACCTTATGCCTTTATTTACAGAGAAAAATTTTGGGTCAATGGGATGTGTTATTCTGGTCAGAGTATGGTTTATTTTTTTAAGCAGTCTCCACAGCAGCAGGAGGATGATGACTGCTGAGAAAATAAGGGTTTGTCTTGTTGCTTTTGTTTGGTAAATGATTTTTTTATGGTGGAGCTTGCTAGGGGGGTACTCTGAACTTCTTTCTTAAAGGACATGTGCAGAAAAGGTATACTTTTCTGGGAAGTGTAAAGACTGAGTTTAGGTCCGCATGTGATTTGGCTGACCATTAAAATGTCTTATAGACGCTGAAGATGGAATGTTGAGGTTTGCGTTGTATTTGCCCAATGACAGAGATGTTGATAAACTCTTATTTAAATAAATATTTTGATATTTTACATTACCATTGATTGCTTGAAAGTAAAGAAAGAGATGGGCATTTTTTGTTCAGGAGTAAGGATGAGTTAAGCCACAAGATAGATTGCTGTATTAATAGAGAATGCAGACTATATGAACATAACACTAGATACTTATGGTTGTAAGTTTTTAAGATGTTGTCAGATGGTTTTGGAAACATCTAAGCTTCTTGAAGATCTGTTTTTGGATTAATAGAAAAGAGGCAGTCTGAGAAGGAGGCTCAAGTTTATTTAAGTGCTTGTAATAAATGAAAACTAATGAAATGTCAAGAATCGTGGGCTGTGTGTAATTGTAAATAAAATGTTAACAACATCATCGGGGTTGTAGAAACTGAATACCTGCATGCAATAATTTTTTAAATACTTGTATTCTGCAAGAAATATTTTAAAGGCTAGTGTAAAAATCACAGCTGCATCTTCTGGTTGTTGTTTCACCGTACATGTATCTTGCTAAGTTGCTACAGTGCTATGTGTGCAATATTTGGGTTGTAGTCTGTATACCTTCTTGCTAGTATGCCCATGCTGAGGCACATCACAAGTTTGTTACCCTATCATGAAAGTATTTTGCAAGAAAACATGGCAAGTCCCACGGAGTACAAGTTACTAAAGATGATACAAGAGTGAGTACAGATCTCGTTAAGTAACTTGCTTAGGATAATTCAGCCTTCAGCTGCAGTCAACTACACTACAGTATGACTTGGATTTTCATGCATTTAAACATTGGAAGGAGTGTTTTGTGGGAGTGACCCATTTGTGGGCGTGGCGCAAACAGGGTGGGCGTGACTCAAACAGGGGTGTTCCTTGTATTCAGTGTGGGTGGGGCTTAAGGGGTGCCAGAGTAGTAGTTCGCCTAGGGTGCCGTTTCAGCTAAGGCCGGCCCTGCGGCAGGCAGTAGGCTTGAAAATATGGTTGTGCAAGATGGATAGCTGAATAAAGGCAAGTCAGTTGGGTAGTTCAAGCCAGTTTAATTCTAGGAGTGGTTTACAGTGGTGTGTGTGATATTTAGAGTTTGTGGCAAACTTTGTTGTAGCACTGTTCCAACTTGCTTAGGGTAGACATTTGTAAGTTAGTTAAGATAGGGGCACCATTCAGAAGAGAGGGAAGTCAAAATGTTTTTGCAAGGGTAGTTTTGGTTGCTGCAGTAAACAAATGTATGTTTCTATATAAGAGTCTCAGTTTTTGATCAGTTTCTTTATATTTTGCTGTATATGGGGGTCAAATGAAAGTTTATTGTAAATGATAACACTTAGAAGTTTGGTTTCCTGCACTAGTTCTATGGCAGTGTTGTCAGATGCAAGGATGTTGAAATGATCAGTGGTAAAGGAGGTGCTTTTGGGATGAAAGAGTACTAGTTTTGTCTTCTTTGGATTAAGAAAGAGTTGAGCATCTTAGCCAGGATTCAACTGCTGTAAAGGACAGTTGAGTTTTTGAGAGTAGTTCTGGTAGTGATTGAGCAGTGCAGATTATGGTGGAATCATCAGTGTATTGAATTAGGGTTCCAGGGTGAGAGGCAGTGTGAAGGTTGTTTGTGAAAATGTTGAAGAGTAGGGGTCCCAGGATGTAGTGCTGGGGGACTCCAGTAGGGTTGTGGTGAAGGGGTGAGAGTTCATTGGACCATTTCTCTGCTTGTTTACGATTTTTGAGGTAGCTCTGAAAACATTTTACTGTGTTATGTGAGAAGCCAAGTTAAACAGTGTGTTCAAAAGTAAGGGGTGAGATACTGTGTCGAAGGCTTTGGAGAGATCAAGGAATCCTGAGGCTGTATAGCATCCTGTATTCTCTAGCATTGTTCACAGTGTCTGTAAAAGATAATAGGGCTGTAACTGTGCTATGGCTAGGTCAGAAGCCATGTTGGGTTTTGGTTAAAAGATTGTTTTGCAATAGATATTGCATTGCCTGCTGATGCATACCTCTCACGAGAATTTTGGATATGGGTGACAAGATGGATATAGGACAGAAATTGGATGGATCAAAACAGTTGCCTCCTTTGTGGATGGGGGTGATGTGAGATTGTTTCCATATGGTAGGTACTTCTGATTCAGATAAAGACCTATTTATAAGGATACTGATTGGGTGGGCAACTGATTTAGCAACCAGTTTGAGGTAGTATGGGGGGAGATTGTCGGCTAAGTAGAGCAGGGTTTTAGTTTTTGTAGCAGTTTCTTAATGGTGTCAGTGGGTATGGGCTGAAATAAGAATGGGGTTTGTACGAGATTTTGTTGAGAATGGGGGTTAGTGATGACACAGTTAGAAGAAGTTGATGGCCTGGGGTCGGTGCCTGAATAGGTTAAAGGGAGGGGATCCAGTATTAGGGGTGTTAGTTAGTAGTTCTGAAATTGATTTTATGAAGTGCTTGTTAAAGTTTTTGGCTATTTGTGATGGAGGGGCATCAGGTGATAGGGTGTGCTCTCCATTTTTTCCAGGGTTAAGTAAAGAAGATATGGAGTGCCAACATTTACTGGGGTTGATTTTATGCTGGAGATGAAGCTGGGAATAAGATGACTTCTTATCTCTGTTGATTAGTTTTGTCACTTTGTTACATAGTGTTTTGAAATTAACATGATTTTGTTCATTTTTGTTTTGTTTCCAGGTTGACCAGGCTAGGTCCCTTTGCTTCATCAGGTGTTTACATTCCTTAGAGAGCCATGGTGCTGAGTTATTTTTGATTCTTTTCATACAAATGGGAGCTGGTGTATTAAGTATGTGAAGGAAGGTGTTATTAAAGTATAGTACAGCATCATTAAGGGGAAGTTGTTTAAGGGGTGTCAAGTATATTTCCTTTAGGAGATTGTTGAATTTATGCTGATTTCATAGTGTGCACTCTTAGTTGTTGGGAGTTTGTTCTGAGGGACTAAGCTCGTAGATGATCACTCAGGGAGCTAGGCAGTGTACCAGAAGAGGGGTAATTGTCAGGGTGGGATACTAGAATCCAGTCTAAGGTGGATTGGCAGGCAAGATCTTTGCTGTATCTTGTTGGTGCAATTATTATACTATTTGTGGGGGAGTTGGAAGCAATGGTTTGCCAATCTATATTTACATCTCCTAAGATCATTGTTTCAAAGCTTATTGCTTGGGATGTCCAGGAACATGGGTATATTGTCACCTGGTGGGATATATATTACTATTATGCAAATTATTTTTGATATATTGAGGTTCTAAAAGGAGATTAGTACCTCAGCATTGGAAAAGATGGGTATATTACTGGTATAGGGTGTGATGCTGAGTGTAGAGGGATATAGAAGTGCTATCCCTACCCCCTTTTTAGATCTCTTCTGGTTATTGCAAAGTTTGACAGTATTATTTCTGAGTCTTTTACATTGGGATGTAGCCATGTTTCAGTAAGAGCTAGTATGTCAGGTTTATTTTGATCAATCCAGACATGCAGTGGGGCTATTTTATTACATATACTTCTAAGGTTAAGTATAAGTATGTTTAAATCTTTGGGGTTACTCTTGTGGTTAGAATTAGAGGGTGGGCCAGGGTTAGGATGTATGTCTCCACATTTGAGTAGATAGGTAATGAGGTATGCGTACCATGGGAAGTGTTTTTTATTCCTAGGTGAGAGTACTGGTGTCAAGTGTGGTTTCACAGGAGGTGAGGAGGCCAGTTTGTGGCTTGAATAGAATGAGAAGGTATAGGGGAAAAGCTGGGAGGAGATAAGTGAGAAGCTGTGTGTTTTTTTTGGGAGAGGGTTAGAGGAGGTTGTTGTTGTGTATTGGTGTGTGGGGGTATGCAAATATATAGCTATAGTGAGGTTGAGAATTAAGAGTAAAGAGGTTAGGCAAATTAGGAGGAGCATGTCAACTGTGATAGTGGGTTTAAAAATAGTAAAAGGGGAATTTGTGTGTTTGAATTTAGTACAGGTGTAAATAAAGATTGTTACCATGTGATATGTGTGCAACTGAAGGTAAGATTATAATGTTTTGACTTCAGAGTGGACTTTGATAATGTGGTTAGGTGTTTTACCTTGCTGTTTGTGATAAGGATGGGTGGGGTTGTTGCGACTGGTCAGTGGTAAAATTATGGTGCAATGCTAGTTTGTGTGTATAGTAGAAGAGAAGGTGGTAAGCCTGGAGTTAATTTAAAACAGTTTGAGGTGCTGATTGTATTGTGATGGTAGAGTAGAGCAAGATGCAAAAAAGTATAGTAGTGGGCAAGTGAGTTCAAGGGGATGGATGTATGAGAGAGCAGATATGTTTGGCTAAATAAAAGAAAGTAAGTTGTGCATGAAATGTGGGTGTGGACAAGGATGGGTTGCATGTAACTGGATCATAGGAATGAGGGTGTGTGGTTTGCTTAGGATAAGAGTAGAGGTGCTGGGGGAGCGGAGTGAGCGGAGCGGGAAGAACCCCCCCCCCCCCCAGATGGTTTACCACCATAAACAATCAGTGAGGTATGATGTTCATGGATACAAAAGATAAGTTGTCTGAACTGTAAATACTTGTCTCGCGTCACATCTAATTTTATATTTATGGGCTTTTCAATGACTTTCTAGGGATATATGTTACACTGATAATAGTAAAATATGCTGAAGTGTTAATGTAGCTTCACCTTCAGCTGTAAAAGGCCTATGAGTGAGGGTGATTGAGTGGGGGTGGGGATATCCTTCCAGCAGATTCAACACTACAAAACAATGCACACTAGACCTAACAAATTAAGTTATTTGCATATTGCCTTACATAGATTTAACTTTATTTGTTGCTTGTAAACTTTTGCCAACTGCAGGTGAAATTCAGCTGTGCAGGTTCTTTAGGTAGTGAGATATGATAAGTCTGACTACTGCTGGTGCTGCAGAAGGAATATGTACTTGTCTCACTGGGAGGGAGAGAGAGAGAGAGAGAAAGAGAAAGCTAAGGATTTCTTGATATTTGAACTAGTTAGGTACAGTACTGTTTGTCTATACTCATCCACCTTAAGTAATGTTTGGCAAACAAGAGTACTGCACTATATTTCACAGCTTTGCATTTCAGCTTTTTAACCTTTAAACATGACAATAAGCATACAGGAGATATTTGTAGGCATACAAGTTTAGGATTATACACTAAACTAACAAGAGATATGTGTATGCATGCAAGTGTGGGGTTACTGAGATGTAGGTTTATAGATGTTAGAGAGACAGGAGGCAAGCCTATCCGTTAGTCCCCACTCTTTACTACACAGCATATAATCTGTAAATCTGATATTTAAGCACTTAGAAAAGGCAGCCAGCTAGAGAGTGTAACATAAATAAAAATAAAAAAAGGAAGCAACTCTAGAGAATGACAAAACTCTTCACAAACAGAAACTCTCACATACTAACAATCACTTACATTATCCAGTAACTGTGCTGTTCATACATAAAATCAGGTATTATAATAGAAGCCTTCAGTAGGGGTGAGTGGAAACATATATACATAACATAAACATATGTGCTACTGATTAGCAGGGGTAAGAAAAGAGAAAAAAAAAGAAAGAACACTTAGCCAGATGGCAACAGACTGTAGACTTACTTGATGTAACTGCAGTACAGACAAGAAAACTGTTGATGGTTACTTTGAATCCTACTGTAAAACACCCAGCCAGTAGAAACTTGATAATTCAATTTCTACACATTAATAGCAGAAAGACAAACTTTGATGCTATTACTGTAACCTAGAGTAAAATGTTAGTAGATGTGCTAATATATGTACTACACATTAACAGCAAAGACACAGCACTTAGCCACAACTGAACACAGTGAAATCTTAGTTATATATTTCTAGTACAAGTTAGAACCAAAATGAAATAAACCATAATGATTAATAAAATACAAGAATCCACTGTACCTTTTTGTAGAGTGAAAGCAGCTGAATGGAGACAGCCACTTGGGACATGGGGTAGTGAAGTGACTCTGAAGATGGAGCCACAGTGGCAAATTTAGTGCGAGAACAAACTGTGATGCAGGGAGGAGCATTCAGTTCCTTGAGTGGAAAGCAGTACCTCCCCCCAGAGGGTTTACCACCATAAACAATCGGTGAGGTAGGATGTTCATGGATACAAAAGGCAAGTTGTCTGAACTCTAAATCCATGTCTCGAGTCACAGCATCTAATTTTAAATTTATGGGCTTTTCGATGTCTTTCCAGGGATATATTACACTGATAAGAGTGAAGTATGCTGAAGTGTTAATGTAGCTTCACCTTCAGCTGTAAAAAGGCCTATGAGTGAGGGTGGGAATATCCTTCCAGCAGATTCAACACTGCAAAACAATGCACACTATATCTACAAATTAAGTTATTTGCATATTGCCTTACATAGATTTAACGTTAGTTGCTGCTTGTGTACTTCTTGCCAACTGCAGGTGAAATTCAGCTGTGCAAGTTCTTTAGGTAGTGCGATATGATAAGTCTGACTAATGCTGGTGCTGCAGAAGGAATATGTGCTTGTTTCACTTTTTGTAGAGTGAAAGCAGCTGGATGGAGACACACACTTGGGACATGGGACAGTGAAGTGACTCACTCAATTTCATCCCTTATCATGTTTAACATACTTAAAGGATAACCTCTTCAGAAACATGTCAATTATATCATTCTGTCAAAAATATCTCATAATTCAATGTTATCCTGGGCAGTCTAACAAGATGTGCTTTGAGTACGGTCTTTTTTTTTTGTATGGAAGGTTGGTTACTTATGTAGTGAAGGTAGGCTTTAGAAAATAATGGCTTCTTGCTTATGGTTGAAGTAAAAGCTTTAATTGTTTTGTTCTTCATAACAGTCTAGAAGGTGCATGTTTTCATTCATTTGTAAAATGATGGTTGAATTTCAAAAAAGGCGTAGTAGTAGCAAGATATTCTATAATTTATTTTATTTTATCCATATTCCTCTTCTACAAGATACAAATATCATGAATGAATCTTGTGCAGGAAGTCCAACAGTCAACATTTGTGAAGTTAATGATGTATTTCTGCTCCCAGGCCCATAAGACAATGTTAGCATATATATGGACGTAAGCTGCTTTTCTAGCCACACCCTGCATTTGCTGGTAGAATCCCCCCTCGAAGTCGAGGAATTGTTCTTAGGTATAAGCGCTACAACTTCCACTACTAATCTGGTAAAAGATGTAGAGGTAGTGGAAATGGAAGTTTAGCAGGCCAAACACTCACTCTGCAACATTTCTGCTGTATGCATTAATAGCCTTGTGTTGCACTTCTAGCATACTGTGTGCATTTCTTATGGGAGTTATCACCCAGAAGCTCAGGGAGTATCCTACATCACCTGAAACACAGCTGGTCCATAATGTGCTTAGACATGGGAATGTACTATCTGTGTCTGTAAGCATTTAGGACTACCAGTGTGCATGCAGTTACTTTCTAGGTAACCCATGGCATTTCTGTGTGATTGAGATGACCTGTATACCATATGTGGAAATTAGGGATACTGACAGGGTCATGCTCAATCAGTGGTTATCAACTCCTGAGTGTTGTACACTACTTGCCCGTTGAGAGAATGTGAGACCTTCATACTGAAAGGGGGACTTTATTGCTACCTGTCTGTAATCTGTGTCTCCCAGTATTTGAGAAGGTAAGAGGTGCTGTAAAAGCCACACATGGGGAGGTGTCTCCCTTGTCATGTTCATAAGTTCATAGGTTCATAGGTATGTACTAGGCTTATGGCCCTGGTGCCTTTACAAGCTAAGCCCATAGGATTACCCTGGCATCATGCCACCCAACCTTAGTTCCCAGTGCCTCTGTTGAGTAGAGCCACTGGAGTGATCCCCAGGGTAACTTTTCTATTTCCCATTCACTCATCAAGATTTCTCTTGAAGAGGGCAAGTGAGGTTCTCTGTTTGACATGTATGGGAAGTCTATTCCATAGCATGGGCAGTCTCTGGGTTATGAACCTGTTCCTCCAGCATGTTCTGTTGATTGTGGTAATGAGGCTGGGGTCTCTGGAGTGTGTGGTGTGGAGGGATTGGGATTTCTTTAATTGTAGCATTTCTAACAGAGCTGGGTCAGATATGGCTTTGTAAGTCAAGAAGATATCACCTCTAAGTAGGGGATATGAGACAGAGAATAATTGGAATTTGTTGAGTCTGTCCATATAGGACAAGTCTTTAAGGCCTAGGATCTTCTTTGTGAGGTACTTTTGTGGCCTCTCCAGTTGTTGCAGGTGTTAAGTGAGGTACATGCTACATGGGGCATTGTACTCGATGATTGGCCTAATGAGGGAAGAGTAGAGGGAGACAATGACCTCTTTCTTCCTGGATGCAAAACTCTTAGTAATGAAATGTGCCACATAGAAGAACTTTCTGACCACAGTGGCAATGTGGTGGTTGAAGGAGAGGTTGCTGTCAACCTGTGTTCCCAGATTTCTTATAATGATTTCTGTTATGGAACGCCTTATGTTAGGGGAAACAGGTATGATGATCAATATGTAGCAGCAATTTATTGATGAATCTCTTGACTATTCTGTTGGACAATATCTGCAGTATAGACAAATGTTGTTTGTTTCTTCTTCTTTCGGCTTTTCCTGATTAGGCGTCGCCACAGCGGAACTCTGGTCCGCTAATGACTGGCAGTAGATTTGTATGGTGCCAAGGTGCCAGCTCGATGCCCAACCTTCAACAAAGGCGCGCCCATTTAAGCATGTCTTTCGAATGCCACTCGACCATGGGGAGGACATGCAGACTCCACACAGAAGGCACTCCAGCTGAGAAACGAACGGGAGAACCTCTTGCTGTCAGGCAGCAACGCTAAATGCTGCACCTCCGTGGCTTATCTGCAGTATAGACAAAGTGTCCCCTTTCTGCCTCTTAAAGGTCTCTGTAGCTGGAATGATATGAGTAATGCATTAATCATGTCATCTAAAGCTCATATAATCTCTCTATCCACAAAAAAAAAAGTTCATCTGCTCATAGACTGTTAGCCGATGGTGTGTAATCTTCTGATTTTCTATCAGTGCCGTTTTCAATAAATTCTCTTGCAAGCATGCTGGACTTCCATACAGATGGTAGAGGTACTTTTGAACCTCAAATGCTGCTGTACTGCAGTCGCTGTTGCCCTTCCATTTTCCTCAACTCCAGTTCCACAAATTTCAGTCTGCTTTTTACCTTATACTTGGATGCAACTACTTGTGTGCCTTCACTCCTGAAGACTATTATTCATGCCCTGCTTTTAGAAACCCTTATTTGCATCTTATTATGTACTCATTAGAATATGTCTCTTCATTTACATAACAGTACATAGTCATCTGCATAACTTTTTCCCATACCTTTTTCCTTGTTTCCACTAGTTCTATGAGTCCCTACATATTTATATGGGCTCAGTTTCAGTGCAATACTTGTGCTACTCACCTTGACTTGAATATGAGCCATGTACCTCACACTGTATAATAAGCAACCGTTTCTAAATCTCAAAACATACATGTATCGATATGTGCTATATGGGATGCTGTAAGGGAAATTGAGCTTGAAGAGGACATTAACATGGAGCAAAAAGCACCTAGAACATAGAACTACTTTCTGCAAAAAGACTGTAGCAAAATGTACAGAGTCACTGGTCTGGTTATTAAAACTGTGCTTATAAAACCAAATTGAAAATAAAGACCAGCACTAAAGTGAGTGAAAATAATACATATTTTTTTATTGTTAGAAATAAGTGGCAACACCAAAGGTGAAGTGCATAACATAACGCCCAAAATCAAACCAGTTTCGGCAAACCTGCCTTCATCAGTGACATCATAATAATAAAGTGACGAGCATTACATATGCTCCACAAATAACAAGCTAACAACATCCCATTGGTTAATTCACAAATGGTCATTAAAACCCAGGGAAAACAATCCCCCTAATTTAATGATTCAGCCGCTCTACTTCTTGTTTAAAATAGAATGCCAACCTGTTTTATTTGTTGTATCACCCTGGATTTTATCTATAACCATAAAATTGAACATAGCAACATTATATTTAATAGTACGCCTATATAAGGCACTGGACGCCCTCCCATTTCTGATGTCTCTCATATGTTCTGCCATACGTATACGGAGTGGGCGCGACATCTGACCAATATAAAAAGCAGAGCATGAGCAAACACTAAATATACCAGCCAATCAATGCTACAGTTGGCAACAAATATTATCTGATATACCACACTAGTATTTTTGCTTGAAAACGTTTTAGATTTCAGCATTAACTTGCAGAATGAGCAATGCCCACAAGAAAACGAACCAATCAGTTTGTCCCCAGTAAGTGTAAGTTGTTGATCAGAAATTCCCTGGCCTTTCCAATGTTTATAATGAATAAAATGGGATCCTAAAGTTTTATCCCTATGATATGAGAATAAACACCTGGATGTAAGGACCGTCCAAATGTGGTAACTGACCCGATGTTAGTTGTCTCCTGGTTAGATTTGTCTCTATATTCTAAAAGAGTAATACGGTTTGTGTTTTATTTGTTTCAGTATGTACTTGTGCTGGAATATAATAAGTGTTGGTATCCTGTGTGTTTTCAGTATTTTGAGTTTCAGTATTTTGAGTTTTCAGTATTTTAAGCTTTAGAGATTTTGGTCTCAGTATTTTAAGTTTAGGGATTTTAAAAGTCAGTATTTTGAAGTGGACCCATATGCGTGTGTGTGTGTGTGTGTGTGTGTGTGTGTGTGTGTGTGTGTGTGTGTGTGTATATATATATATATATATATATACACACACACACACACACACACACAAACACACACACACACACACACACACACACGTATCAATTTCACTGCTAATTAATTCAAAATATGTTGTGTGACATATTTACATCTCCAAAAATCTATGTATAAGCCATTTACATGAAATATTTCATATTTTCAATGTGAAAATCATATTAATATTATTACAATATGACAGCTAATATTCCTATGTGAATTAAATACTCCCATACCTAACTGTCAGCTCTTTACAATACAAAATTTCGCTGCTATGGCGAAAGGCTTCCTGTTGTTTTGT